>NC_141534.1:20982500-21282500 GCF_021556685.1 Rattus norvegicus | reverse complement strand
CATAACCCGTTTTAGAATAGCCTTCAAGACTGTTTTTGTTGGGTCGACTTTGATCCTATCTTTTGGCCTGTTGTTGGCTGCTGTCTGACATACCAACTCTTTCTGTCACTTCTGAAAGATGTGCATGTTTTAATTTTGCTTTTTTTTGGTTTCTCCCTCTGAAACAGTGGCTCCACGTGTAGCCCAGGCTTACCTAGAGCTCTCTTCCTAGCTCAGGGTCATCTTGAATGCTGTCTTCAGGCTTTATCCTCTTAAGGGGCTAGAATTACAGGCTTGTGTCACAACACCTTGGAGAAAGCTGTTTTGTTTTTTAAAGAAAGCTTAGTTGTCACTAATTAAATAGTATAGATATTTTTAATTGCTTACACAAGCAACTGTATTGAATGTCTGTCAACCACGGTTCTCCTTTGCGCTGAGAAATAATTACTGACTTTAAGATAAGCATGCAGAAAATGCCCATCTCTCTCTCTAGCTCTCTTTACACTGCATGGATTTATTTTTGAATGCCAGAACAGTGCCAGTTGGATTGGTGGTTCCTACAAACAGGTGAGGAATACAAGCAGCAGCAAAATTTGATTAATGGACATGTGAAGACAAATATAAAATTTTCACACAAAGTGGCAACTATTTAAAAAAAACAAACAAACAGAAAAACAAAAACAAACCCTCCCTCAGGGGGGAAGGAGGTGTAGCCTGTGGGAAAACTTACCTAGAGGAAGGCCAAATAACAGGCTGGGGAAAGTAAACAGGTGAGGTTTTTCCCCGCTTGGTGGCTGGGTTCCTTTCACCGGACCATGGGGCAATCCTACTAAATCCCCAGAGGACAGGATGAAAAACAAGACCGTGGAAACAATGGGATAAAAGCAACAGGAAACCACTTCGAAACAAGCATTTAGCCAGTTGTGTGGAATCTAATCGGGTTACAGCTAAGCGGGGGTGGGGCTGGGGTGGGGTGCGGGGAGCGCGGGGGGGGTGGCGCAGGGGGTGGCGCAGGGTGGGCACCTTCTCCTTCAAAGATACTGACAATTCACGGGTGCCGTTTGAATTTCTTTCTCATCTTAAAAAGCCAACCTGCTGCAAGATTGCTTAAGGCCAGATGTTTGGGGTCAGAAGTCTTCAAAACATAGCAAGACACCCATCTCTTAAAACAAAACAAAACAAAACAAAACAAAACAAAACAAAACAAAACAAAACAAAAAAATCTGTGCACTTACCTGGTCTGTGGGCGACAGCCAGCAAAGAAAGCAAATGGCTGGGGAGTGGAACCACTGGAAAACCACTCACTCGACCAACACAAAGCCCAAGGTTTGATTCCCCAGAGCCTCGGAAGGTCGGTGTGGTGGATGATGCCGGCCCCGAGGTGAAGGTGAGTGAAGGTCAATACTGTCATCTACGGCAAACTGGGCTACGTCAGACTGTCTGGAGAGACAAAACGCAAACGCCAAACGCCAGCAAACAACAGGTCCTTCCTTCTCTTGTGTCTTCTGGTTCTCAAGAGTTGGAGTGTGGTTACCATCCCTAGGGGCCTAGTTCCTATTTCTTCGCCTCCGTTTTTTCTAGGGATCGAACCCAGGGCCTGATTTTGCTAGAGGAGAGTTTTATGACTGAGCTACCCTCCTGGCAGGCATCCCGTCTATTTTTTAAATTTTAAACTAATTTTTAAGAAGATTTTGTTTATTTTTATCTTGTATGTCGAGCATTTTTATTTTGTATGTTTGTTTTGCCTGCCTGTGTGTGTCTTGTTCCCTCAGAGGCCAGAAATGGGAGCCGGCTGAATCCCACGGAGCTGGAGATGGGTAAAGCTGCCGCTTAGATGCCCCCGGGGAGTGAACTTTATTTATTTATTTTTTTTAAAGATTTATTCATTTATTATATATAAGTACACTGTAGCTGTCTTCAGACACACCAGAAGAGGGCATTGGATCCCATTACAGATGGTTGTGAGCCACCATGTGGTTGCTGGGAATTGAACTCATGACCTCTGGAAGAGCAGTCGGGTGCTCTTAACCGCTGAGCCATCTCTCCAGCCCGGGAGTGAACTTTAAAGTGGAAGGATTAGCATTATGCAGAAGCAAGGACAGAGGTCAAGTTCTTTTTAAAGAACTTTATTATTGTTGTTGATGTGCCCGTGTGCACACTATAGTGTGTGTATGGAGGTCAGTGGGCAGCTTTGGGTAACTAGTTCTCTCCTTCCACCTTTTTACCGGCTCTGGGAACCAAATCCAGGATGGCAGGCTGCTATGACAAGTGCCTTCTCATGCTGAGTAAGCTACAAGGCTCAGAAACATCTATTTCATTATTCAGTGATTTTTTTTTCACCTTTCGTAAAAATTAACACGGCGGTGTGACCACCATTCATAGCAGAAACCACTTCTAGAGCCTAACACACTCCTCCCAGACGGTGCATCTCCAGTGATTAACGTCATTATCATTGCTAGCATCATAGAACGTTGGCCGGTTTTTTGAATTCTGTGTAAATAGAGGCACTCTCTTCAGTATTCTTTTGTGTCTGGCTTTTCCCCCCTCCCACTCAGAATTAATTTCTTTTTAGATGCATCCATGTTTGATGTTACCAATAATTTGTTTTAATTGCTTCATTACGGTTTTGTTACGTGGGCTATTACAGAAGTGTGCCGCTGGGCACAAGTCTCGTACCAGCCTGGAAACTTGTCTGGGGTGGGTTCGGGGAGGAAGAGATTACCAACACTGGGGAAATGCAGACAGACCTACAGAAAGGCTGGGTAGCATGCACCGTGCTCGCTCTGATGGAGACACGACAGCCGCCAACAGCAACACAGAAACACAGGGCATGTTTATGTCCTGGCTCTGGGTCAAGGAGGTGGGCTTACTGTATATGGCTGAACGGGGAGGCAGATTTAGTTCATCTTTGAAGCAGGACTCTGTAGAGAGCAGTCTCTGGCTGCAGTCATCCCCCAAGAGGAAGCTGTGGTCGATTGGTTTTGGCGCACACTGGCCAACGCTTCGTAAACACTCACACCTGGAGTTGACAAATGCCGTGCCATTTCCGTGGGTCTGAAGCTCTGGAGTTCTTCACATGACTGCGGCCATGTCAGCAATATACATTCTTTCAGGACTTCGCTCTTTACATGCCCACTCAGGGGTCTTTCCATCTCCACACCGTGTGTGTGTGCGTGTGTGTGCGTGTGCGTGTGTGTGTGTGTGTGTGTGCACGTGAGCATCCGCACCTGCACCTGCACATGCACTCGCGCACACACACACGCACAACATATATGTAGAAGTCAGAGGACACCTTGCTGGAGTCAGTTTTATCCTTACACCATGTGGGTTCTGGGAACTGAACTCAGGGTTTCAGGCTTGGTGGTTGACACCTTTACCCTCTGAGCCACATTAGTGCTTCCTTATCTGTACTTTAAAAAAAAGTTCTATAATTTTATGTTCCAACATTGGTGTATACGGATTTGTAATCTTCATTTCCTTTTGTAATATTGTGCTATCTTTGTACTTCCTTCATTTATTTAGAGATAAGATGCAGTCTTATCCGTACAGCTCAGGCTAGCTCACCCGTCTGTGAGTGCTGACTGGCCTTGGACTTACCATCTTGCTATATCCTCCGCTCTGCTCATCACCATGTGGGAATCTAACTTAGATCCTCTGGAAAAGCAGTGAGAACTGAACAACTTCATACGTAGACACTCTTATCTTGATCCTCTCCACATTTGATGCCCTTCCAAGATAGCTGGGGCGATCCAGAAAAACCCTTTCTCAAAACAAACAAACAAACACCCCAAAAAACAAAAACAACAAAAAACAAAACAAAGAAAAAAAAAAAAGAAAATGAAAATAAATGTCTACATTCCTGTTTCTACGACTCTGTCGCTACCATTTCTACAGGCCTTTAAGAACAAAGGAGTGGGTCCATCAAGACTGGGTACACAATATCCAGTGCCAACTCCATATGGCGGAAGTCTTCCAACTTTTCTCTTGATTCAACAATCTCTTTGGTATTCCCATTGATATCAAAATCACTGTTGCTAGGTTTTATGACACCAGTTGCTGAGGCCATTCACAAATTATACTCCACAGGCAAGCTTCCTCATAGCGTGTTCGAAACCTTTGGCGTTCAACATCAGAAGTTGTCTGTGATAGGCTTTGGACATGTCATCCCAAACACGCTTGATATCTGAAGCTAAGCGGGGTAAGGCCTTATGATGGTTTGTATATGCTTAGCCCAGGAAGTGGCACTATTAGGAGGTGTGGTGGACTATTAGGAGGTGTGGTGGCACTATTAGGAGGTGTGGCCTTGTTGGAGTGGGTGTGTCACTGTGGGTGTGGGCTTTAAGACCCTCGTCTTAACTGCTTAAAAGCAGTCTTGTCCTAGCTGCTTTCAGAACAAGATATGGAACTCTCAGCAACTCCAGCCCCATGCCTGCCTGGTTGCTGCCATGGTCCCACCTTGATGATAATGAACTGAACTTCTGAACCTGAAAGCCAGCCCTAATTAAGTCTTGTCTTTTATTTAGAGTTGCCTTGGCCATGGCATTTGTTCACAGCAGTAAAACCCTGACTGGTATTTGTGAGAAAACTGGTCCATGGAATTGTGGTGGTAGATCTCTGTGAGAGATGAAGTCCAATGCCAAGGCTCGAAGGTCATTTTTGCCTCCCATATTCAATGAAATGGGTATGAGAAGGACAGTGTTTCTCTACAACCTGATCAAACCCTCTTGTCAGTACTGCCTGGGAAAGGACTCAGAATGGCAGGACAGGCTGGCAGTGTGGTTGAGTAGGGAGGAACAACCAGAGGCTATTCCCATCTTACTAAAATATGGTATTGGTGGTCTATCTCAGTCTCTCCCCACAGAGAGTCATCTGTGTGATCCAAGCAAAACTGGTAACCGTGCTCCTGGGGCACCTTCTGCAGTCCCTTTGCCTTGGATTCCTTCGGCCTTTGAATGAGTCTAACTAAACTCTTCTCCTTTGCCCCCTGAACTCTTCCTGAGAAATTTAGAGACATCTTAAATCCCTATACCTCTTATTTACCCAGCCAGTCTAAATCAAAGTACAGAATAACTTTTACTGAATTCATTCTGTGGTTATTTTCTGAGTTGAGTTGGCATGTAATAGAAATCAATGAAGTCTGTCATTCATATAAAATAGTATTTCATCTTCATTGTTCGAACACTCTTAAAGATGACAAAGATAGTGTCTGTTAGGGAGTGAGGACTCTCTGCAGGCCAGAGACAGGAACCAGGATTCCCAAATCCTTGTAAATTTTGGTCCATATTTATTGTCCATCAGACTCTGGACTTGGCAGCCGGCATGGGGTTTCACTCATTTTTATATTTCCAGAGCAAGACTTGGTATAGAATGATGTTCAGATGGGTAGACTGAAATCATATATTTCGTTGTATCCTTCTAAAAGTTCCTTTTCTAGGAATTTTATTTTAGAGCTCGGATTTGAACCTAGGGCCTCTTGCAAATACTCTACCACTGAGCTATATCCTCCGTTCATTCTAATTCTGATTTTAGTTCTAGGGAGCAATTGACCATGAACATCCATGTGCAATTGTGAAGTTCTGGTTCTCGATTACAGGAAGCAGCATGCTGGTGCCCCTTCCTCTTGAGAGTGAGATGAAACAGGATACATTTGTGGAGAACTACAAGTACAGTTGAGGGGGTGCCGCCCTTCCATAGACTTGAGCAGACTACAGCTGCCATTAGCCGTTGGGGAGTTTCAGTAGGAGATTTGGATCATTTACAATAACTTACATGGAAAGGGGCTTTGTGATGATTCTGATACAAAACCTATAGAGATTATTACTGCAGATGGAAACTGGACAGGCTGCTAGAGGGAAGATTCTGGTACTGTGTTGGAAAAGTATGGCACTTAGGTGACAAAGGCAGGTGGATCTCTATGAGTTCATAGCCAACCTAGTCTTCGTAGTGAGATCCAGGAGAGTTGGAACTATGTAGTGAGACCCTATTGAAAAAAGAAAGAGACAGAAAGAAAGAGAGAAGGGGGAGAGGGAAGGAGGGAAGGGAGAGGGAGAGGGAGAAGAAGAGGGAGCTCATTAAGACTGGGCTATACAATATCCAATGCCGACTCCATACAACCAAGGGGTTAGCTCTTCTAATTTTTTTCTTGATTCAACAATCTCTTTGCTGTTCTCAGTACCACTGTTTTACATCACCAGCTTGGGGACAGGGGTAGTATGGTGCTTGGGAATTGCTTATGAAGTTAACTGCCAACAACTTTTCTTCTCCATCAGACCTACTCCTCCGTCAAGAGGTGAAGTCAGTGGATCTTCTATGTTTCTTTGATAAGACAACGGGACGTGATGCTGTCCTATAGCTTGACTTAGGTTTTGCAAACCTTGAAGTTTTTGCTCATAGTTTCTTGGAAACTAGGTGCCATGTAAGAAGTCTGGGTTTTCCTACTAGAAAGGACATATAGAATGGGGAGGCGGGGGGCTGACAAGAAGGGAGGCATAGAGGGGAAGAACATGCAGTGAGGATCTACATAGGAGAGAAATTTGGTGCTCCAGCTAACAGACAGGATGACCAGGCCATCGTAGCTTCCTCGTCTACAGTTAAGCTTACCAGCTGATATTACATGGAACAGAGATGAGTAATACTTTTAAGGCTTGCCTTCATTTCTGCCCCAAAGACTCATAGGCAATAATGATTATTTTACAGCTTTGAAGCCCAACAAAACTCCAGCAAAAGTTGGCCATGACAGTGTTTTCTACTGGGATCTTTGAATGGTGTCTTGGTTGCTTGTGACAATGGGATTGGAGATTGTCTTCACACAAGCTGGAGAACACATGAGTCAGTCACAGAAGACTGTGCTATCAGGTCTTCCTGTCTGTGAACCATGAAAAGGGGAGGCTGGTTTTCAACCCAGAGCCCCTACAATGTGTTTCTCTGGACCAGCTTTCTCCCTAGGCCGGTGGAGTTAGTAAGGCCATTGGGGGCATCATGAGTGCATTGCTTGTCTACACTGCTTGTCTGGCTTTGTGGCTGATGGTGTAAGACCTTGACCCTCAGTTAGTGGTACTTACTTCAAGATCCCCCTGAGTGAGACACTGAGACACTGATCGATGCAAAAGGTTTATTTTCTGGTGCGTTGAGGTTGACCCTCCATCAGACCCTTGACGTCAGTGACTAGAAGGCGACCTGAATGGCTATTGTAAGCAGTATTTATACTTTTTAGGGGCACAGGTTACCTCAGCAAGGCTGTGTACAGTTCAGACGTATTGGCTAAGCATATTGACCTTTAAATCTATTGGCTAGCAAGCATCAGTCAGCACATTCTGAGAATTTTCTACTCAAGAATGTTCCTGTGAGTGGAGAATGGAGCCTGGCTTAGCCTTGACCCGAGACGGGTGGGTGTAAGGCTGGTGAAAGCCCCTAGGGTCTTTCAGTGGTGCTCACATTTGAGGTTGGTGGTACTTTTAGATAAGTTAACTCTCAGGTACAGTACCTAAATTCCTATTTTTTGGTCTGGGTCAGTCCCTTACCTGCTACTGATTGGCCTAGGGAGACCCGGTTATTATTACTGGTCTGTTTTCCTGAGGATGAATGCCTTCCCTTGAACCATAGCCTGGTAATTCCTGCAGTGTTTCAGCCTTTCTGAGTTGCTGAGAACCCCCTATTTTAGGAGATTGTCCAAATGCCCCTTCCCTTCCCTCCCTGTAATTCTAGCACTTGTATGGTGTTGGTAGAACCAAAAGGATCTTAGGATCTTAGCCTAAGACCAGATACCCTGAAGAGAAGATACCAGAGAGAAGTAGAGACTATGCCTTAACTTTCATGAACATGTAAGGACTTTCTGGATAGGACTTAGTTGTACAGGAATTGAATCCAACAGTTGGTAAGTGGGACCTCAGGAAATTAAAGCAAAGCAAAGTAAAACAATAATATCTGTACAACAAAAGTCACCAGCAACCAAGCAAAGAGGCAGGCTATAGAATGGGGAAAAAAAAAACTTTGTCAGCTTTGTGTCTCATAAAGAGTTAACATGTAGAACATACAGAGAACTAAAAACAACTCTGCTGAGACAACAAATAATTTGTTGGAACTAATTGCAAAGTTTTTTTTGTTTTGTTTTTTTTTTTTTTTTTTTTTTTTTTTTTTTTTTTTTAGTTCAAATGGCTAAGAACTATTTACAAAAACTTCAGCATCCCTAGCCACCAGGGAAATGCAAATTAACTACTTTGAGATTTTTGTCTTACCCTAATGGTTAAGATAAAAACCAAACCAAACAAAAACAAATGACAGCAAATTCCAGCTGTGGGGTGTGGGGAAAGGGGCCTTGTATCCACTATTGTAGGAGTGCAAAGTGTGGAAGAGAGTGTTGAGTTTATTCAGAAATGTAGATCTACCTTGTGACCAAGCTATACCAGTCCTGGGCATATTCCCAAGGACTTTATCTATATGCTACATCAGAGACATTTGTTCCTCTAGGCTCTAGACTCATTGCTGATCTACTACTCATAATAGCCAGGGAATGAAAACAGCCTAGATGTTGATAAACTAACGAATAAAGAGTGAAGACGTGAAAATTTACATAATGGAATCCGACTCATCTCTTAAGGAAAATAAAACGAAGTTTGAAAGTCAATGAATGAAGCTGGGAAATAATTATTCTGAGCGAGCTAACTCAGACTCCAAGCGACAAATGCCACCTTTTGAGTACATGGGCGTTAGCTTTGAGCCTTTAGATATCTGTGTTTAAATTGGAGTCCTCATGGAAGTCAGGAAGCTAGTAAGGACAAACGAGGGGGGGGTCTTCCACAGATGGGGAGAACGCAGGTGGTTTGAAGCGGGTGGGAAATAATAGAGCTGGAAGTGTAAGTGAGGCTGGTGTGGGAGGGCCGGCAGAGTGGGAAACCCAGGAAGGAGAGCTAACTAACACTGAAGACCATCACATGAAAATGTACTACTGTTGAAAGAGTCCTAAAATATATACATATACAAATACAAAGAAAAGTGTTTAAGTGCATTTACCTTATCGAAGTGGAAACTTCTGGTTTCTTTGGAAAGTCAGTTATGTCAAATGATGTTGTGCTGGGACACACAGCTGAAAGGATGTTTTGCTGGAGCAGACACAGGTGAAAGGATGTTTGGCGATAGCAGACACGTGAAAGAACCCGTGATGAAGAGTCCAGATGTGACCCACAGACAGTGGGAGAAGAGACAGAGGATTGGTTTGGTTTGCGCTGCCTGGGTATTCTTCACTAGCGACACACGTGTATTGGTTTCCCTACATAGTATGATTGATCTCCACTAGTGGACGACATCCCGAGAAACTCGCCAAAGAACAGCTCCTGAGGTTGCGGAGACTGGCGATTTCTTCAGGACTGAACTACAGCTGCTGGTTCATGCCTGGTGTCTGCCTGCCTAGAGGACTGGTCTGCAGCTCCTGAGTCGTATATGGTGTTTGCTGTGGGACTGAAAGGCTGCCAAAGAAGATTGAGCTTGCCCCCAAAGAACTACTGCTGAACAGGTCCACTTCCCCCATATCCTGATAACCTCTCTTCTAGTGCTTCTTCTTGGTGGTGGGCAAGAGGAGAGGTTAAACGTTTATTAAAAGCGTGTTGCAAAAAAATGTATGCCTACACCTTATAATATGGGGGGCAATGCCTCTCCCAGGCATCCCAAACTATCAAAGGAAAGGCACAGTGCCACCTCTCTGTCCCCTCTCTCTGAGTTGTCACTGCAGTCCCATAGACCCTCAAACACTACACTCTATGGCCGTCGGTCTTTGTTAGTGTTTTAGTTCGCGTTTCTGTTGCTGGAACAAACGCTATGACCAAAAGGAACGTGAGAGAAGAAGTGGTTTATTTCAGATTATACTTCCACATAATGGTCCATCACCGAGAGAAGTCAGGGCAGGAACTCAGGTTACGAACTTGGAAGCAAGAACTGAAGTAGAGACCCTGGGGGATGCCGATTACTAGCTAGCTCTCTGATTCATAATTAAGTGGCTCGGGGCCACTCGCCTAAGGCTGTACACCTTCACAGAGGGCTGAGCTCCCCCAGATCTATCCTGGATCAAGACAGACGTGGTCGTAGGACAATGTGATCTGGGTGGTTCTTTAATTGAGGTTTCCTCTTCTCAGGTTTTTAGGCTATACTGATAAAGACTAACCAGGACAATTAATTACCCGCCAGAATTTGATGTTAAGAGTCTTCTGCTGAAGACACACCGAATTCTTGATTCATAGGACACAGAAAAATCAAACTGGTACCAGTCCCGAAGCTCACGCCCATTGCTTAGTAAGTGGCTCTTAGCCTGTGCGCATACAGTGGCAGGACTCAGTCCACTGAGGAGCTTTAAGAAGGTGAAAAGGAGAGAGGCCACGAGACTAGCGAGATAGATGACTGGGTGGTTAAACGTATTGGCTGCTGCTTCCAGAGAACCGGGGTTCAATTCCCAGTAGTTACTGGCAGCTTACAACTACTTGTAAGTCTCGTCCCAGTGGATTTGCTACCTCTTCCTGACCTCTGTGGGCACTGCATGCACATGCTACACAGGCATCTACGTGGGCAAAACAGCCGTACACATAAGATTAAAAATAGGAAACGTTTTTCTTTTAAAGAAGAGGTGCTGTGGGGGATGTGGAGGAAGAAGTGGGACGGATATAGCAAGGTGCCACAAGCTTCTGCAACTCCTTGAATAGTCCTGATCTACTCTCCACAGGGAGGGATCTGACATGGCTCCCGGCATGCTGGTGAGACAACACAAAGGACCCTAGGTCAGGGTGGCGGCTGCTTCCCTGCCTTCAAAGAAATCTCCACGGAGGATTGGATCCTTTCCTATAGGCTCCTGGACAGGTTCTTGGGCAGTCGAGTCAGATTCTGCTAAGCAGTATCTGTTGCACCCTGATTTGCCCATGCATATATAAACATACTTTAACTGGCTAAAAAGCTATATGTAAGCTTATGCAATAATCAATAAAGTTAGCTCTGAACTCTGATGCTTGTCTTCGAAGTCTGAATCCTGGGATCATTGTGGACTCTGTCTCCATTTATCTCCATTTCCTGGTCCCTGTTCCCACAGAGGCCATGACACTGGGAGAGAAAAGTTATGGTGGGAGATTAGAGGAGGAGTCTGAGGGAGGGAATGGGGTATGTGGATGTGCTCAAAAGATTATAATATGGATGTCTGAAATTCCCAAGGCCAACTTGGTGTCTGTCTGTCTGTCTGTCTGTCTGTCTGTCTGTCTCTCTCTCTCACACACATATATCTTTTTTTTTTTTCTTTTTTCTTTTTTTCGGAGCTGAGGACCGAACCCAGGGCCTTCCGCTTGCTAGGCAAGTGCTCTACCACTGAGCTAAATCCCCAACCCCATATCTTTTTATTACATATTTGGTAATAACTTTTTATGACATTAAATCATGTTTTCAAGCTAAATCTTTTTGGCTCCCATATAAAAGCACTTGTGGATATAATTATCTCAGTAATATTCTTTAAAAGTGGCATAAGGCTGGGCACAACGCACATGCCTGTACTTCTAACTTGTGAAAAATGGAGGCAGCCTTTGCTACAAGCCCACTCCATGGCCAGCATGGGCTACTGTCTCCGTTAGCTTTCTACGGCTGTGATAAAGCACCACAGGCTTGCAAACAGGCCGATCTGACGGGGGCATTTTCTCAATTAGATTTCCTCTCCGAAAATGACACCAGCTCTTGTCAAGTTGACAGAAAACCATCAACAAAAGCTACCTAAGAGCTTAATATCTTGTCTCTCCATCTCCTCCTGAAAAAAAAAAAGTAGAAATGACTCTCAGAGTGCAGCCAAGACTTTCATATGAATCTTTTTCATAATGTAGTTTGTTATTTATACATATGTTCGTTTTACAAGTTTGCATTGGTATTTTAAAAATCATTCATCTGTAGAGTATCAATTGTTCTATCACTTTTGGTCTTATTTCCTTTTGAGGCAGGCTTTCCCTCTGAACTTAGTCCTTTTGTGTTTTGGCCTAGTCTGTTTGTTCGCAAGCCTCACTCATCCCTCAGCGCTGACCCCTGGCAGTGCTACGGTTATAAGCAGCTGTAATACTATACCTGGCTGGTACCTGGATGCTGGCAACTGATTTCAGGTCATCAAGCCACCTCTGCAGTTTTGTGGATCAAGGTTTTTTTTTTTTTTTTACTTTTCTATTTTTCGGAGCTGGGGACCGAACCCAGGGCCTTGCGCTTGCTAGGCAAGTGCTCTACCGCTGAGCTAAATCCCCAACCCCAAGCACAAACTCTTCTAAGCTATTTGTCTCAGGTATTTCCTCATAGCAACAGAGAGGGAACACCGATTATTCCCTGCCTTTCTTATGCTAGAAATGTATGTAAACAGGATTCTAGTATGCATTACACACCTTATCAAACTGGGAGAGTCGACTGCAGTTAACTCAGTCAACTCAAGTTCTTGACACAAAACAAATGCTAAGCTATTATCGCAATAATTTTATTTACAAGGATGATTTTAGCAAGTAATTTATTTCCCCAACTCTTTTTATAGTTATAGGGAGGACCAACTGATAAAATATCGGAGCGTGTGTCATTACCTGGGAAATATTGTCCACACAAAAGGCATTGCTACTGACGGATAATTTGATCTCGTTAATTTTACGATGTTTAGGAAAGAAATTGGCAAAGGTGACTTACTAAAGATTTTATTAGAGGTAGGAGGAAGCAAATGACTAGAGGAACTTGGGGGCGGGGTGTGTGAGTGGGATGCAGATGCTGGAGGCAGTGGGCTGCCCTTCTGACAGTTTGACATGCAATGCTCAGAAAAAATGAAATAAGACTGAGGTCTAATTGTATAAAAGATCTGGGGGAGACTCTATCTGTGCGGGTGTGTAAAACTTTCCAGAATTTGAATGTGTGTGTGTGTGTGTGTGTGTGTGTGTGTGTGTATAATTTATTTTAGACACTGCTTTATCCCTGTTATACTTTGCAACCTATGCAACCTAGGTTCTCTCAATCCTCTGTCTGGAGAAATCCTGACTCTTAAGGCTGAGCATCAAAGCTCCTCTCCTCCACGGGGGTTTACCCAATCTCTCCTGCCTCTCCCACAGGAAGAATAAATGGATTCTTTTCAAGCCTTTCCAGTGAAAGCACTTCTTTCACTGCAGACTGAGGGGGGACCCAGCTTTCCTTATTCGGTTTCCTGGACCTGCTCTACCGTCTATCACGAAATAGGCACCCAGTGAAGGTTTGGTTAGTGAAAGCACTCCAAAGAAAGAACTTTTAGAAGTTGAGAGGGCATTTAAGGCCAGGATTCTCAGAAAGAACGCCTCGCACACGTGCACTGGTTGTCATGATCTCCAGGGTCACTCCGAGAGCGAAACGCACCCCTGCGGCGGGGCACTGGGCCCGGGAGCCGCGTGAACCCCTCGGGAAGGCCCCCCTCCCACGCCAGCCGGCGCCGGGGGCGTGGCCTTGGCGGTGGGCGTGGTCTGCCCGCGGGGGTTTCCGCGCCCGGGGCGTGCCGGGCGGGGGATGCGGGGCGGGGCTTCCGCCAGGAGGGGGCGGAGCTTGCGGGGCGAGTTCTCTGACGGCCCCAGCCAGGGAATTTCAATTTGAAACCCGGTGGAGGGTGGAGGCGGCGGGAGCGGAGGACTGCGTCCGGGGCTGGAGCGGGACGCGTCCCCGGGACGAGCAAGCTCGTGAGGGGCGGTGTCCGGGTAAGGAGGCGAGCGGGCCGCGGGGTGGCGGGCGGCGTCCCGACACGCTGCAGGCGGGAAGCCGACCCCGGCAGGAAGCCCGGACGGCCATCCCGGGCGGGGGAGGGGGCGGCTGCTGGCCCTTCTCGCTCCCTCCCCGCCGAGGACTGCGGCGCTGTCCCCGGGCTCACGCGCCCGGGCCCTGCCAAAGCGTGCGGCTCCATCCCGGGTGCGGGGGGGCGCTTGCTGCGTCCTCCCCCTCGGGGGTCGCCGGACGCGAGCCCGCAGCGCGCGTGGGCTCTGCGGGAGTCGTGGCGGGAGGGCGCCGCACCAGCCCCACGCGCGCCGCGGGTCGGGCCCACGCGGGCGACCCTTCGCCCCCGCTGCGGGCTGTGCGGTCTGGAGCTGTGGGCACGCTCTCACGTTTTCTGCGGCGAGTCTTCCAGCCGGGACACCAGGCCACCCGACCCGGATGGCTTCCTTTTCTCGGGCGCTGGCAGCGGAGGGGTGGGAACAATTTAGATGAACTGCAGGGCAAGGGGCTACGAGGACGAAATAACAGAGTCGGTGGCGTTAATGTTGGCGTCCCGGGACCCCTAATCTCAACCCCAGACGTCTGCGGTGGACGTTAGTCATTAAGTGTCCCCAGACGCCAGCCTCAGGCGGGGCCAAGTTTTATTTGTTTATTTGGGGTGAAGTTAGAAGAGCGCCCCCTTCCCCCAGTGTCTTATTTTGGGGAGTGGTCTCCGTGGAGCCTTCCTTTCAAAATGAGTAAATCTGTCACCTGAACAGCTGTTCCTGATTTTTTAAGGTCCTTGGGTGAGTGGTAGGTAGGCAAGGTGGCACCTAGGGGAGTTGTACAGATATTTCCTCCTTTGGGAATGAAGATTCTCTCTGTTTCTTGAACTTTGTTGCATATGAAATGTGGGGTGTGTAGGGCAGTATGTTCTTGTTTCTGTGATTAGCAAAGAAACAAAACAAAAAAGGTCTCATTTTTGTCCACTCTTTTTTCTTCAGCCCTTTCTCTCTGTCTGTCTGTCTTTCTTTCTTTCTTTCTTTCTTTCTTTTTTTCTTTCTTTCTTTCTTTCTTTCTTTCTTTCTTTTTTGGTGGGAGTACATTATATCTGTATTCCTCATTGCCTTAGAGTGCTGCATTGACAACATTGTAGACTACCCTGTCAGACATTCCCGTGGATTTGAGGGAAACTTGATCCGTTTCTTGGCCGTGGGAGGTGGGGTTTTGAACTCTCAGTATTTGTACAGATTTTCCTGTGCTAGTCAATTTGTTAGCAGGCCCCTGCCATGAGAAATCTCTGGTTTGCTGTTGCAGCCACTGGTGAGCTGCCTTGTAATGTTATCCTGGATCTTGGTAAGCGCCAGCAGCCCTCTCAAGAGGCTGCTAGTTTGACATACCTTTTAGAGAGAGAGGCTATGGAACCTGTTGGGGATAGGGTGATCGATCATTTCTATAATTTGGTTTGAGAGCCACCATCAAATCTCAGAGGTCTTTGTACCCTTTAGGGAGCGTTTGAGAGCCACCATCAAATCTCAGAGGTCTTTGTACCCTTTGGGGAGCTGGAGGAGTTGGAGTAGTGGTGTGAAGTTTGCCCCGTTTAATCCTGTTCTGTCTTCTTCACTTCTGGGACAGAATGCCCAGGGAGGTCAACAGTGGTCTTAATGGCAAACTGTTGAGAACTAGAGGCTGTTCATTAATAGATAGGAGAGGACAGTTTCCTTTGAAAACAGCCCCCTTTAAGAAAGACTTAGTCTTAACAGCTCTACAGTCATTTATCTCTAGTAGAAGTAGGGCACCGTGTGCAAGGGAAAAAGTGTGGATGGGTTGAGCTATCAACCCTCAAAGCTCTTGAAGTCTTAATTAGAGGGCGGTTGTTAAAAAGAGTCAGAAGCATTATTTAACACCACTCAGTAGCTTTTCAGTGACAGGTTTGGTATTCTGGCTATGAAATGCAAACTGCTGTGGGATTGTTTTACAGGAACCGATTGTGGATCTTTAAAATCCGAGCTTTTAGGTCCAGTTGGAGAGAAGCTCATTTGGAGCTGTCTGGGAGGAATCTGAACAGATGTCCGCCACCTCTCCCAAAATAACGGCAGACAGAAAAATAAGGAACCTCAGGAGCTTGCTGGACCCTGCAAATGTGGCTTTAGGACATTTTGTTTGTGTACATTTCATGTTACGTGTGAATCTGGACTAGAGGGGTCCATCTTTTGTGAGGATTCAGAGCCTTCTAGCTCAGCTAGCCTGAGTTGGTGAGCCTGGTGTCTTCTGCTTTTTAATGTAATGTTCCTGTGGTTTACTCCTTCCAAATTGCCAGGTCTAAAGAATCGAGTTTAGAAAACCTAACCAGTGACCAGAATGTAAAAAATAGATGTTTAAGAAATCAGAACCATATCCACGTGGGCTACCCAACCACACACATTCAGCTAAAAATAGTTACGATGAGAATGCAGTCCCCGACTAAGGTTATTTATTGGTAGCTTTTCTCTGTAACTCGAAATTCTGTGTATTCATGCTTAACGTTGACTTCTGCTCTCGGAGGTCACCCCTTAACGCTGTGGCTAGCAACCTGTAAGCTACATCTTTGCCATATTATTTAGGAATGTGGGGCTCATATTTTACATGGTGGGAGGTTTGGGTTTTGTTTCTGTTTCTACTGCAGAGCACAGGTTTTCCTTTCCTTGGACTGAGATAGCTGTGGGTAGACATTCTTGAAAAAATATGAATTGCTAGTTGTTGGCTTTTTTTTTAATATATATATATATATATATATATATATATATATATATATATATATATATATATGGCAGCAGAAGTTTCTAGAGATCAGTCCTACCAGCTATCCTACCAGCTGTCATGTTGCTTTTCTGAAATGTTTATGGAAATGTGCCTGTCCCCTCCACCCCACCTTTATTTAGAAACATTTGCTTGGTTTTTTTTTTTTTCTTTCCAGATTAGAGTTGCTGTACCTAACCACTGGGTACTCTCTCAGATTTAAAAGCCTCAAGTAAATGTTTATTCTGGCTTCCATAGTTAGCAAATACTAGCCAAACCCTAATTTACTGCTCTTTCATAGAATCTTGGAATCTCAGGGCTAAAACTTTAAGAGTCAGCAAATCTACTCTTAGCTCTGTTCCTATCCTCCTTCCCACACAAACATTTCTAGCATCATTGAAAGATCTTAATAAATAGGGAATTTGTGTATGATTCCTTTGCGGATTGTAGGCAGAGCGACCTGTGGGAGGATCATGTTTTAGCATGAACCAGTAACTTGATATTCTTAGGATTTCTATCATTCGTCTCTCTGGGCAGTGTCCCAAACTAAAATCTAAGATTGACTGCTGTGTGTCATTAGCTATAGGACATGGCCACCATAGCACCTATTAGTAGTATAGGTGCTTAGAAGTCACAAGTAAGCTGGAAAGGAAACGAGAAGACTATCTCTAATACAGTTTGAAAAAATGGATAGTTGGGTTGGGGATTTAGCTCAGTAGCAAGCGCAAGACCCTGGGTTCGGTCCCCAGCTCCGGAAAAAAAACAAAAACAAAAATGGATAGTTCTAACTTTTTGAGGGTAGGTTTTTCTTTTAGAAAATACGTGTATTTTGTCTGAGATAGAAGGGAATACACACACAACACCTATTTTACACATATCTGGTAAATGGGGGATCAGTAGTAGAAAATTAATTCATTGAGCCTTTTTTGCATGTTTTTAAGGGTTTACTTCTGTGTGTGTGATTATGTTGCCTGCATGTATGTATGTATTGTCATGTGGGTGCCTGATGCCCACACGGACCAAAAGAGGGTGCTGATTCTGTTGGAACTGGAGTTACAGGCCAGGTGTAAGCCCTGTGGGTGATGGAAATCAAACCTGGGTTCTCTGCGAGAGCAGCAAGTGCTCTCAACTGCTGAGCAGTCTCCAAACAAAACAAAGCGAACAACAAAACAACAACAGCAAAACAACAACAACAACCACCCAAAAGAAAAAACCCAATCAACCAAACAAAATTCCAAAAAACCAAAACCAACAAAACCATACAGTTTAGAATGGTGACCCTACTATGGGTCTACTACTGATCCCCCATTTACCAGATATGTGTAAAATAGGTGTTGTGTGTCTATTCCTTTCTATCTCATACAAAAGCTAAGGTTGGCTTTGAACTTCTGTTCCTCTTGTCTCCAGTTGCTAGAATTCCAGCTGTGTGTCTTGCAAGCTTGATTCAACTTTATAGAGGTTGGTTATAGCTCATGTAGAAACATCATGTAGATAATAAAGAGGACTTGCCTTAAAAAAAGTGCTGGACATAGTCCCTTGTTGTTAAGACTAGGATTGGGATCAGTGTAGGGTTTAGATGTTTCTCGTGTCTCGGACGGTAAATCATCTATACGCTATTTCCCTGGTTTGAGGACTAGCATTTATTAGAACTAGGTTTTTTTTATAAGAAATGAGATGTTTTCTGAATTTTCTTTAATGTCATCTCAGATCCCAAGTCAGATCTTTATAGACTCACAGTGCCTTCACATTCTTCTGTTTTTTTCCCCTCAAATGAGCTTTGAGTTAATTTCATAAGTTCAGTGTTGCTAAAATGCTTCATTCAGATAACTGACCCTCCCTCCCACCCCCCCATTTTAGCACGTTTTTATTTAGTGCCCTCTAAGATGAACTAAAAAATGGCATATAGGCTCATCTGTCATCCAGGTATGCTCTTTAAGTCAGAATTCTGGGCCTCTGGGTGAGCTTTGGAGGGGACCCCATCAGGGTCTTACAGCCTTGCCGAGCTCACTCATTGTTGTATCACCATCTTCTACAGCATGTGTCTGTGTCTCATCAGTCTGAAGGTGTTCAGATGTCGTTTTGTTTGCTACTGTTCTTTGTTTTTTCTCCCCATTATCCAGAGAGGTTACTTTTTAAGAATATTCACACGCACTCACCTACAGCCTCTATTCTGGGGAGACTTGGTCAGAAGTGTGCTTAGACAATTTAATTTACACTCTTGGCCTGAGGTTCGAGAGCTTAGTGAGAATGTTGCTTGGGGCGTGCCTGGGCTGTGGTAAGAAGAGCCCTTCTGTGTTTGAGTCCTGTCTGAGTGAGTGAAGAAAGATGTAGTAAGGGCAGCACCGAGGAAGACAAAAGAGGAGTATGAGATTACTTGGGATCAGAAGAAGTTTCGAATTGCAGATCGAATTCAGCTCTTAATCTTAAGTAATAGTTAGTGTTGTGTGAGCCAAGTGTTTGTGTAGACAAGGTTGACCTCGAACGTGGTGTGTGGCTGAGGAGGACCTGGAACATCCTATTTATGTGGAGCTGGGGATTGACCCTGGGCCACACACACTGTATAGCTGGACTGCATCCCAGACCTAGTTCTTAAATGTTGGGGATTAGGAAGTCCCAAGTCTTCAGAGACGCTGCCCCCTTCTCTTTCTGTGGTACGGTTGTACGTCGGCACTGCTGTCTCTCCTCCCCTGCCTGGCTGTTCTTAGTTCCTTTCCGTTGGGTTCTTCAGTGGATCCCCTTGTGCTGTTGTCCAGGCGAAACTCAATTCTGATAGACAACCTTAGCCACCTGCACTGTTACCTGTGAGCTTAGCGGACTGCTTTTGTTTCCTTAGACGGTTCTTGGGCAGAGCTGTATTAGAGAAGGCCACTAACATGTCCGTGCTGGTTGGTGTTGGCTAGGCTGTCATTCTGCCAGGGACCTTGGGCAAAATATTTTACAAAGCCATTTCTTTAATGGTGTGTGTGTGTGTGTGTGTGAGAGAGAGAGAGAGAGAGAGAGAGAGAGAGAGAGAGAGAGAAAATCATACCTATTTCATAAAGTGATATGAGAATTAAATGAGCCAGTGGTTCTAAAATGCTTCACGTAGTGCCTGGCGTCTGTGAGCGTTGTTTGTTCGACTATGAAAAGAGCTAGTGTGTGGCTTGTGGTAAGCACATTTTCTGCAGTCAGGAACCAGTTATCTGTGTGGAAGCAGAGTCTGATATGGGGCTGGGATTCTTTGTGCTTTGAATGCCTTTTAAAAACTATTTTTAGTACAGTATCTTTATATTTTTAAACTTTTTCGAAACTATCAACTTAATCTTGCTTCCCCGCCCTTTTTTTTAAAACAATGCACAAAGTGCCATCCATGTATGTGTTGAAGCCCTTGGGATCTGGTTCGAACAGTCTGGGGAGAGTGTAGTCTCTCTGTGGTGTTGCTAGCGGTAACAGATCCTGAGAGCGAAGTGTGCACATGCTGTCTAACAACTTCTTTTCTCTGTAGCTTGAAGCAAGGTTGCTGAAATAAGGCTCATAGTAAGTGGGTGTTTTACTGGTTGTTTAAACTCTGGCAAATGACCACTAAAACGTAACCTTTATTAGATCCAGTACCTTGTATTATGTGTGAAGTAATCCTGCAGACATATATTCCCCCAGTGTAGTGTTTAATTTTAAACTATCTGCCAGTATTATGAAACCAGAATTCTAATATAAATACTTTTATTTGGGTGGGAAGCTTGGAGGATTGCGGTACTTCTGGTTCCATTCGCCTCGACCGGAAGGACCGTCAGCCAGACAGAGCTTGCATGCTTTTTGATAACGCCTCAGTCTCAGCTCCCCATTTCCCTTTCATGTTACCTCTAGAGCAGTTCCCAACCTTCCTAACGTTGCAACCCCTTAACACAGCTCCTCATGCTGTGGTGACCCCCAGCCACAAAATTATCTTGTTGCTACTTCCTAACTGTAATTATGCTATTGTTATGCATCGTAATGTAAATATCTGACGTGCAGGCTCTGGGGCTCTCCACCCACAGGCTAAGAAACTCTTCTCTAGACTGCTTCAGTTGCATCGTGTGAGCCAACTGTTAGATTTATTCTCCACTTATTTAACAGCAGGTGAAGGTGACAGCAGATGAGGCTATACGACCTTACAGTGAGTAGTGTGGCTTACGGTAGGACTTTCCTTCCCGTTGGGCCTTTCCCTCTGTGAAGGGGCTTTTGGGTCGCCATCAGGGTCATGGTTGATCCACGTCCACTGTGCAGTAAGCCCTCAGTAATGACGTATGGAACTGTACGGTTTGGTTCTAGACTTCCTCACTCACTGGTAAGCAGTTTGCTTCATCCTCTAAAGCTTGGTTTCAGACTTCAGTAGCCCACCACCGTGCCTGATTTAGATGTTAGCTGGCGTTTTAAAGTGATGCTTTTCAGTTCATCCTTTCTGTTTCGTGTTGCACCAGCCCCTCGGTTCCAGCTGTGAAGCAGTCTGTACAGCAGTTTGCTGTGTGGTCTCAGGAAATGCAGTGTTTGGGAGAGAAGAGAGGAGGCGGAGGCTTATGTGGGGAAGCAGTGCTGCTTTACCTTTCGAATGCTGAGAAAGAACAGGGGTCACATGACTTACGAAGGCTAGAGAAGGTAGTATGTATACCATGTAGAAACGCTCACAGAACAAGCCTGACCACCGCTTGCATCTCTGGACACAGTGAACTAATTATCTGGTTACTTGGTAGTTTTGATCATTACCAGGTGTCATGGTCAAAGACCGGAGCAGCCAGAGTTCAGATTTTGAGGCAGCAGCTTGATATGGGGTTAAGTCCCATTCTCTGTATCTTCTACATTTTCAAAGCCAACTCCTTTTGAGAGGAGGTCTCACGTATCCCAGGCTCGCCACGTAGACTAGGATGAGCATGAGCCTCTGTTCCTCCTCCTGCTTCCGCCTTTCAAGCATCGAGAATCCAGGGCTTCACAAGCCACCAGCCCTGATTTATGTGGTGCTGGAGTCAAGCTTAGGACCCCATGAACTCTACCTATGGAGCTTCCGTTGCAGCCCTGGAAAAACTAAAGTGCTGTTTTAGTTGTGATTCTCATTTCATTTTCAGTTTTGGATGACAGTACACTTTTATAACGTTAATTGCAATACCATCACTTCACTGGACGTTTCTTAAAGCTACCAAGTTGTCTGTCCGCTTTAAAGTCTTGATTCCTAATTTTTTTCTTTTCAAAATCGGTTTGTATTTAAGTGCACGTTTGTGTGTGTGCCTGCCTGCTAGTGTGTTCACAGTGCTTGTGGGTGTCTTTGGAGGCCAGAAGACATTGTGAAAGTCCCCTGGAGCTTGGAGGTACAGGTGATCGTGTGCCGCCTCATTTAGTGTCTGTGATCCAAACTGAGGTGCTGTGTAAGAGCAGTAAATTCTCCCAACTGCCAAGCCATCTCTTCAGCCCCATGGTCTCTGGTGTTCTTAAGTGCCAGTTCTTTAAGTGGGAGGCTTTGCGACAGAGGCTCACTGTGTAGCCCTTACAGGCTTCAAATTTCTTTTTTCAGTTCAGTCTGGCCTCACATTCTTTTATGTAGCCCAAGTTGGCCTTGAATTTGTGATCATCTGCTTCCTGAGTCAGCTTCGAGATTAGAGGTGTATCCCCACCATTCCCAACCAGCTAAGTGACAACTTAATCAGTGTCATTTTTAAAACATTTGTTTTATGTGTATGAATGTTTCACCTGCACGTATGTCTGTACCTCATGTGTTCTCGTCCTTGTGGAGGCCAGAAGAGGGTGTTGGATCCCCTGAACTCGAGTTACAGACACTAGTGGCCCACTCTGGGTACTGGGAATGGAACCTCTGCATGAGTAGCAAGTGCTCTGAGACATTAATCTTTCTAGTCCTTCAAGGTCAAATTTTGTATGAAGATCGGTTAAGATTGGTACATACACTTTGTCTTTATGGCCTTTAGTTATCTATTTCTTATTATTTCTTTCAGTGTATTTTGTTGAAGAAGCATAATTGATTGTCATGTGTGCTAAGCACAGTGTGGGTTTTGTTTTCTCATCCCTGTGGTGTAGGTAACGTATTCCTGTTCCCTTTGATCTGTAATTAGATCTAGGAAAATGGCCCCGTTCGTTCCCCCTCTTTCCTATTTCTGTGAGATTGTTCCATAGGTATAGGCTTTTATTTAATACCTTTTATTCAATTTTGATTTTACCTTCGTTTTGTGTGTGGGTTTATGTTTACGCGTGTAGGCTTGCGCGTACCACGGAGCACTGTGGAGGTTTGAGGACAGCTGGTGGCACAGCTTGTGGGTTTCAGGGTTGAACCCAGACCCTCAGGCTTGGTTGCAAGCACCTTTACCACTGAGCCATAGTCCAGGTCTGTGGCCCTCAAGCTTTTGGTACTGTCCCAGCACAGATGGGTTCAATTCAGTCTTAGGGGCTGCCTTCTTTCTGTGTGTACATAATCAAGGGCAGCATCATCCTCAGTCAATAACAGTGTTAGAAAGGAAAGAGAGAAGCAAGCCAGAAAGCCAAGCCAGCAGGGAGGAAGACATGTTGGTATGGTATGCAGTTCACTTTACAGATGGAGGTCAAGGTTGACTTACTCATGGCACCCAGTGCGTGTGTTGTTGAATGTTAGTTTTGCCCACTGGGGCCGGTAGTTATTCGATGTTGTGCCTAAGAACTGGGCTTCGTTCTGGAGGCTGTTGGCATCTTCAGCATCTGGCTTTCATAGGAGATAGGCTTGCGTTCCTGCTTGGCTTTGTACCCCCTCATTTCCTCCCTACCTCGTGATCTTGAAGCCCTGAGTGACGAGTGTCCCACGGCTGAGCACTGCCTGATTGTGCAATTCTTACTCACTGTGGTTGAGGCAGGGCCGCATGCTCTGCACGTGCACCACAGAGCTGACCTCCTACTCCAGTGGAGAATGACCTCCGCTTTGCCGTTCATGCTTTTCCTCTGCTATCCCGATGTTAGCAAAACGTGCCAGACTGTAAAGTATAAAAATAAAGTGTGGCTTTCCCCCTCTCCTAAGCAGCCTTTCCCTTCATGTGCTTTCACACTTTCACTATTTAATTTACAGTGGAAGTGGCACTCCCTAGAGCACCTTGGCATGATTTAGAACATCAGGCGCGATGTAGGGAAACAAGGGAAACAGTGGGTAGGCACTGCCCAAACCCTAACGACTGTGAGCTCCCCAGCAGCCACTACTTTTCAATATTTCTGAATTTGTTTTTTGATGCGTTTGGTCTCTAAGAAACACAACTCTCTTGTTTCTTGTGGGATGGCCCCTTTTTTATTTTTTATATTTTCACAACAGTTTCTTGACTTGAAGAAAATGATAAAATACTTTTCATTTTATTATTTGTTAAATCTTTTGTATTTTTTTAAGGGACATGCTGGGAGTGACGAACTTGGTTCCACAGACATTCAGCAGCCCCTGTGGTTTCCTCGGCTGCTGTGGAGGTATTTTTGTGCATCAGGAGTTGTTTTAGTTGATGTTTCACTGTGGGGACGCTCAAGTCTCTGCAGTCCTGCGGATGTCTCTTCACTCCAGTTTCTTGTACGTGTGAATGGTAGAGCTACTTACTTTCCATTTTGGTTAGACTTAGCTTGTTTTAGTCTCATAAGACTTACTCTCTTCTTTCCAGTTCTCTAATTTAGAAAGATGAGCAGTGTAATACGCTTTGATTATGCCTGTAAAAATCCTCTAAGCAGTATTTCTATGTCTAATCCTGGAGACGGTTTTGCTTTTTGTCTCATTCGTCTGGCGTTCTTGGTATCCCCCTTTAGTCCAGATGCGTTGGAAGCTCTACAGTTCCTGCAGTTAAGCTCAGACATAAAGCAGTCTTTCGTTCCGTGTGTGTGTGTGTGTGTGTGTGTGTGTGTGTGTGTGCGCGTGTGTGTGTGTGTACATGCATGTGAGTGTGCACAAGTGTGCAGGTCTACATCTGTGCTTGTGGAAGCAGAGGTGAGCCTTAGGTGTTCTCAGGAGTTGTTTACTTTGTGGACGGGGACACTGACCAGGGTGCTGTAGGGATCCCCCTGTCTCCCTGTGCTGGGTTGGTGTGGGTGCCTGGGGATTGATCATGGTTACTGACTGAGGCTTGCATAGCAAGTGCTGT
Organism: Rattus norvegicus; assembly: GCF_021556685.1. NCBI lineage: Eukaryota > Metazoa > Chordata > Mammalia > Rodentia > Muridae > Rattus > Rattus norvegicus. Next base: position 21,257,973 of record NC_141534.1, on the reverse strand, counting down.
ACTGATTATCTCCTCAGTGCCCCTCCCCCCTCCTTTCTGGGCCCTCTGTCATCCTGGGCTTTATTTTCTGAACTTCTCTAGAGATAATTAGACTTTGGGAATTCCTAACTGTCTTTTTTCCCTGGGTTCTGTGTTTCCTGTACATTGTATTTATTTCTTAAGATTTAACTCTGATTTCACATGAACTCAGGTAACAATTGCTCAAGAAACCTTAAGTGGGAGGTCAGTTTCTTCGGACCCAGGTAGGTTTTAAGATAGGCTGCCATCTTCAGTCGACGGCTTGTATCCTTGTATCGGATTCCAGGTTACTGATTACTTCCCTCAGAGCTTGAGGACCTGTTTTGCAGCCCATGTCTGCATTTTACTCTTTGTCAGGCCTCAAGGGGCCTGGAAGCTGCAGGCCTGAGGTGCCAGGGCCTTCGGTTTCCTTTGGGTCTGCCAAAGCCTGGAGCCAGGCTGCAACTTCTGATGCTAAGTCAGGTCCTTTCTGTCCTACAGTCTGTCTGCATAGCTCTCCTCCCTCCTTACCCTCATTTGTTTTGGTTTTGAGACCAGGTCTTAGCACAGGCTGGTCTTGAACTCTCAGTAGCTCTGCTTCAAGCTCCTAACATTAAAGGTGTGTGCTGCCCAGCCCCTAATCTCTCCTTTCTTGTTTGTAATGTTTGTTTTATTTTCCTCCTGTTAGTTTACTAAGAGTAGAAATTAACCTATGCTCAATTGTCTGGATTTAGGGTTTTATGTTGATTAAAAATAGGATTATTGGATTATTGTGGTATTTAATGTGTACTTATTGCGGCCATAATGAATCTATTTCTTTTTTCTGTTTCACTTGCTGACTTAAGTTATGTGTAAAAGTACATAGAAAAATCAGATTAGTGAGTCTGTATTTACAGTGGGTGACTGACGCGCGACAAAACTGCTCTTCCTGAGAAGAGGTCAGGAAACTCATTTTTGTCTCACACAGACACACTTCTGTGGTTGTTCCAGGATTAGTTTAGTATAAACTTAAAAATGAGCTATCTTAGGTAAATTTAACATGACACAGTGGCAACAGATTTGGTGACTATATACCTTTCAGAATTTAGAATAGTAAATTCTTTTTTTTTTTTTTTTTTTGTTCTTTTTTTCGGAGCTGGGGACCGAACCCAGGGCCTTGCACTTCCTAGGTAAGCGCTCTACCAAATCCCCAGCCCCAGAATAGTAAATTCTTAATTTGTCTGCCTTGAAACTGATACACTCTATCAATAGTAGCATATGTAAATTTGAATATTATTTGGGAATTAGAACAACCATACTGTAAAGTCGAGATCTTCATTGCTAGGTAAGGTGTAAGGAGCTTTATGAGATGTGCATGTGGATGCTAAGGGTTTTGTGAGTGGATTTGGGGATGTTGAGACACAAAAGGGATTGTGTAAAGCCTGCTATTGGGGTGACAGTATGGCTGAGCTGTCTAGGAAGGGCTAAGGACTGCGAATGTGTGGTTTGTTAACTTGCCCAGTGGGTTTCAGAAGTTTATAAATTCAAACCCTGTATTTTTTCTGTGAGAAGGTAGTGCATGTTCTAAATAGTACAGTGTCTCCCTGAAGTGTAGTAACAATGGAGGGGCTGTGCAGACTTTCCGGGCCTCTGGTTGACTGAATACGCAGATGAACAATTGTTTCCAACTCTTCCTTCATTTCTGTTACTTAGCCTGTCTTGGAAGTGGATTCACATTTTAAAGTGACCTAGAGACAGATATCAAGTAATTAATCCAGGGTTTGGGAAAATTATAAAATGGGCGCACAGTCTTGTACAAATTACCGAAGCTACTAAAACAGGGTGTGGGGATGCATGCCTGTGATCTGACACGGAGGCAGAGCTCAAGGTCGCTTTCTGCTTCATAGTATGCTCTAAGTTAGCCTTGGCTACAGGAGATCCTGTTTCAAATAAAAACAAAACCTGGAGCTAGAGAGATGGCTTAGAGGTTAAGGGCACTGACTGCTTTCCAGAGGACCTGGGTTCGATTCCCAGCTGTCCAGATGGCAGCTTACAACCGTTTTAGAGAACCTGACACCCCCACACAGACATACATACAGGCAAAATATCAATACACATACATCAAAAACAAAACAAAAGCAAAAAAAATCCAAAAACAAACAAACAAACAAACAAACAAAACAACCCAAACCCTTCAAAGTCCCACTGGGTTGGTTCCAAGGAAGGTAGGTTTCTTGGGCCGTGCTTTTTTTTTTTTTTTTTTTTTTTTTTTAAGATTTATTTATTATATATATAAGTACACTGTAGCTGTCTTCAGATACACCAGAAGAGGGCATCAGATCTCTTTACAGATGGTTGTGAGCCACCACGTGGTTGCTGGGAATTGAACTCATAACCTCTGGAAGAGCAGTCAGGTGCTCTTAACCACTGAGCCATCTCTCCAGCCCGGGCCGTGCTTTTTTTATACAGTCCTTTTTACTCTTGGTAACAGTATAAAGCTATGTGCTGACTGACCGACTTCTCTTTCCCTTTTCTTCTTCCACAGGGTTTTCCTGGCAGCCCAGGTCTTCTGCCTCAGCCTTCTTAGTGCTGGGATTATGTGTATACCCAGCATGCTTCTTTAATTTTTAAAATAACCTGTTAATTTTAAAGTTAATTTTTTTCCAACAGAAATCTCTAGAACATTTCATCATTCTATTTAAAAAAAAAGTTCTGTTCAGTAGCTCTGACAGGTAAGAAAGGCAAGCCAGGAAGAGACTAAGTGGAAGCCACTCGGGCGGCCGGCCTGGCCAGGCTCCTGTGTTCAGTGGTCCCTTCTCCATTCTACTCCTTTGCTGCAATAAAGCAGCTAATTGGAGTTTTCTTGGAGACCCAGGAAGCCTGCCAAGTTTCGTAGCTAAGGGGTGTCCTGTAGCTTTTATATATTGGCACCATGAGCCCTGAAGGTAGACAGACCGAGGTCTTCCAAAAATAGCTCAATAAATGTGTCAAGGTTTTGAAATAACTGAAAAAACAAGGATGTCTGGTACGGTGGGGGTCACCGGGAAACGATGCCAAATGCTTTCAGAAGTGTTTGCAAAGCAAATGTGGCCCCAGTGGTATCTAGACAGCGTGCACAGTCAGCGGAGGCTTGGGAGACCATATTTACTATAATAAATAATCCTTGTGTCTTCCTGGGACTCTCTGCTTAATTGGGCTGCAGTAGAAAGAAAGCAGCTAACGGAACATCTTCCTGGAGACGTTTCCTTTAATCCACTTCTCTTAATGAAGAAAAGAGAAGCTTTCTCCCTCCATAAAATAAATAAAAACGATGCATAGGGGAACTTAGAGTATCAAGTAATGATTTGAGCCTGTCTAACAAAGAAATCAAGATTTCCCTCTGCACCTGTAGCCAGAACTGTTTTTGGATCATGGCCGTTAAAGCTTGTGGCTTAATTTTCCTAATGCCAAGCACGTCCGTTTTAAATTGGGTGCATATGGGAATGTGAAAACACTGGTTTCTCTCTCAGGGCCCCCACCTAACCCTGGAAGCAGAACTAGGTCTGAGGAGGGCATTCCCTAACGTCTGCAGCCCTGAAAGGACTGGATTGGCGCATGTGTGGGGCAGGCGTGGCGGTGGCTGCATGCACGATGCCAGTTCTCTTTCGTCTTGGGCTTGCGAGCTTACGTTAAAGACTGTAGGCTAGATTCTAGACCCTTCTGTAGACGGGGACCTGTGTGTCAGTTGCTCTGTGCAACATACATGGCTGCAGGGGAAGATGGGTTGTTTTTAAGGACTTTTCTTTGTGTGTATGTAATTTATTGAAGCTGTGTGTGTGTGTGTGTGTGTGATGTGTGTGTGTGTGTGTCTGTGTCTGTGTGTGTGTGTTGTGCATGCGTGCGTGTGTGTGTGTATCTGCTGCTCTTTTTTATTTTGGAAGCAGTTCTACCGTATCATTATCAGTTACAGAAAACAGAAGTCTTTCGACTGGGACAGACCCTCATGTCATGCAGGCTGGGCTGTAGCTGAGGCTGGCTTTGAACCCCTTGTTCTGCCTTTGGTTCTCCAGGTCCAGACTTAAGACCTGAGCCAAATTGGGTCCTCAGCTTCCCTGTGTACTTAATTTGCAGAGTGTCCATCAGTAGAGCAGTATTAGAGAGCCGCGTGCCCATGCCGCCTCAGCACGTAGCCCTTCATGTGTATTGTGCCTCTCCTCGTTGCTCACCATGGCTTGCCCACAGTATTTTGAAGTGGATTCTGAACGGTATATAATTTCCTGAGTAAGTGATGGGGAGCCCTGTTATGTACTCCTGGTGTCCGAGGTTCGCCTTTACAACGGACTCGTTTCTGAGTAAGGTGTTCATTTATACCGTACTTAGTTGTCGTGTGTGAAGCAGATGTCTGAGTATTGTTTTTGTCACTGAGAGCAGGTTTGTGTGAAGATAGCACTGTGTGTGCTTTAGCCAGCACCAGCAGTGAGACAGACTGCAGTGCGGAAGCGAGCCGGGACAGAAAACTTCCAAGTGATCGTGAAGTCAGAGCAGAAGAGATCTAACTGTCGCATTTTTATCTTTGAGACAGGGTCTCAGTGTAGCTCTGGCTGGCCTGGAAGTTCGTATGTAGATCTGGCAGGCCTCAGACTCACAGACATCCCCCTGCTTCTGCCTCCTGAGTGCCGGGTGGAGTGTGCCACCGCTCCTGCCCTTAGTGTATTCTTTTTTTTTTTTTTTTCTTTTTTTTTTCGGAGCTAGGGACCGAACCCAGGGCCTTGTGCTTGCTAGGCAAGCGCTCTACCACTGAGCTAAATCCCCAACCCCTGTTCTGTGGTTTTTGTGAGAGCTAAAAGAAGCGAGGTATTTTTCTTTCTGTTGGCAACGTTGTTACGTTTACACTGACCATGTCCTGGGCTTAGAAAAAGGCAGCAAAGCCACAGATAAGTCAGATACTGAGATGCTTTTCTTATCTAATAAGTGGGTTTTTATATTGGAACTAGTTTACACTTTAAGTTACATGTAATTACAGTCTCTTCGAAAAGGCATCGAATTCTAAAGACACAGCATTCTGGATACTTCTTTGTGCCTAGCATTGAGCTTTGACTCGGGTTTACTGCCGAGTCCTGATAGTGGTGCAGTTTGGTAGAAACTGATTTCTGTAGGCGGAATCCTAGAGTTGAGGCCCTTCAGGTTTCAGGAACTCACTTACTTAATTAACAGGATAACATTCTGTCTAGAGTCTTTTGTTCTAAACATTGCCCTGTATATGGATAAGAATGTAGAAAGCCCTTCAGACCTGTTTGTATCTGCACCTTTGGCCCCTTAGCCAGGACTGCTTTATTGCACTTGGGAATAACTTGTTCACCAGAGGACACTTTCATTTAGCAACTTGGAAACAGTTGCTGAAACTGTGCTCCAGGTCTGTGGCTGGTCTGATTTATGGCTTGGAGGGAACTCTGGAAGCCTGTGGAGAGTTGTTGGTGACCAGTGGTGTCTACATTTGTGTCTATCTTTACTGGAGGGAGGGTTTTATTAGCACCCACACATCTCCTGTCTTAGCTCTTACAGGCATATAACGTCTACTTTTGAAATAGACTTTTTAAAGGTTTGCACACAAGGTAATGCATTTCCTTGTGTCCTTTCATGCAAACATATAATCATACTCTGTTCTAATTCTCATTCCCTTCCTTTTCCGTCTTTAGAGAATAATTAGCTGGGCTGGAGAGATGGCTCAGTGGTTAAGAGCACTGACTGCTCTTTCAGAGGTCCTGAGTTCAAATCCTAGCAACCACATGGTGACTCACAACCATCTGTAAATGAGATCTGATGCCCTCTTCTGGTGTGTCTGAAGACAGCTACAGTGTACTCATATATAATAAATAAATAAATCTTAAAAAAAAGAATTAGCTGATTTCACTGTGAAGTGTAAAGACGTTTTTATTTAAGCACCTTGAGCACATGTTGTCTTCATTCAATATATCATGTACTTTGACTCCCCCTACTCTCTTCCGCACCCCAGCCTCTTCTCCCTTTTCCCTTTATGTCAGGTGTGTGTAAAATCATGACTCATTTACATATAGTAAAACTCTGTATTCAAGAGAGACATGATGAATATCTTCGTCCCTCCTAGGCTCTCTCGAGCCCACCCCTTCCTCTGAGGTGGTCTGTGCATTCCGTTTGGAATGCTGAGAAGTCACAAAGGCTCTTGTGAAGGCGGGAGTTGAAGGAAGGCGGCAGCCGATTCAGAGATCTCCTGTCTTCAGCTGAGTACTTTTGGCCAGTGTGAGACTGGAGCACAGGCTGTGGTCGGCCAGTGCGGAGTCATTCACAGGAGTGTGTGCTAGTCCTTAGCATATTCATTGATCAGGTGATTAGAAGCTGCCTCTGGCCGCTTTCCTCTGAAGTACAGTGGGACTGTAGCCCCATGTTCCCGGTCCAGTGCTGGGCAGCATGGCATGGCCTTAGTGGCTGCTCTCTCTTTGGCGGCTCAGGTTTGGTGAAAATGATTCATATGCCTGTGACTCATTAGTTTATCTTTGTAGTGAAAGTGATTTTAAAATGTCCTTCCTTATAAAAAATAGGTGAAAGATTTTGGTAGGGTATTTGATAGTTTTTATGGTATCATTACGACAACTTTGGAAAAATGACAGCGGAAAGCAGTTTGGTGGCAGCTGAAATCTTAACATTGACCCTCTCTTATCCAATATAATTTCTCCACTAATGGATTTATTTATTTGTTTATTTGGGTTTTTGAGATAGGGTTTCTCAGTGTAGCCCTGGTTGTCAGGAAACTCACGACAGACCTGGCAGGCCTAGAACAAAGAGATCCACCTGCCGCTGCCTCTGGGGTTGAAGGCGTGTGCCACTGCCATCTGGCTCTCACTGATGCTTTTATTTTAAATGTTTTAATTGTAATTGCTTTTGAGAGAAGCTCTCACCATGTATCCCTTTACCTTGCTGTGTAGACCATGCTGGTTTGGAAGTGATGGAGATCTTGTCTCTCCCCCACTGCTGACATTAAAAGTACATACCGCCATACCCAGGATCAACGTTTGTTTTTAACTGATACGTGACATAAAGATCGGGCTGTGCATGTGTCTCTGAGTGGTGCATGCCTCATGTGTACAGGATCCTGGATTCAGTCCTCAGCGCCACGTGAACTAAGTGTGGTGGAGCAGGTCTGGTTCAGGAGGTGGAGGCAGGAGAGTCGTGAGTTCTAGGCCAGACTACACACATGAGATTCTGTCTCCTCGAAATAAAACAACCCCAGAAAGAGGTTGAATTGTATATGTGTGTGAATTTTCATGTGATATTTTGATACATGTGTATGTTGTGAAATATTTGAGATGTTCAGTATATCTCAAACATTTCTTTATGGTGAAACATTTACATTCTCTTTTGTAAGCTTTTGAAAATAGTACAACATGTTATTATTACTTACAATCACCTCAGTGCTCCTTGCCCATTATTCTCTCTCTCTCTCTCTCTCTCTCTCTCTCTCTCTCTCTCTCTCTCTCACACACACACACACACACACACACACACACACACACACCCTCACCCCACCCGTGTGTGTGTTTTCTCTTTCCACGTGGGCTCCAGGGACCGGCCGCAGTTTGTCAGGCTCAGCAGCAGGTAGGTACCTGTCCCCACTGACCTACAGATGCCATTTGAAATACTAATTCAGTCTCCTTTGGATTGTAGAAGTTTACAGGGAAACTCCAGACGTTGTATACATTGCCATGTTTCAAAGTAGATGGACAAACAAACTTTGCTAGAAGAAATAAGCTGTTGAGTTTCCCCAGTTATAAATTCTGTGAAAACACTTTAATATAAAGTGAGAATTAGCCTGGTACAACTTTTATACCTTATTCTCCCCCCCCACCCCCACCCCCATTCCTTTTCTGGTTTAGAATTATCACCGAGATCATCATTATTATTGAGAGAGAGAGAGAGAAAGAGAGAGAGAGAGAGTTTGGACACGCATGTGTCACGACCTGGACTTGAAGATCAGAGGACAGCTTTCCGGAGTCTCCTTCCACCTTTGGTTCCAAGGTTTGAGTGTGTATTACCAGGGTCACAGGGAAGGGCTCTACCCACAGGTCACCTCACTGGCTCTACTCTCCGTGGTTTTTAGCTTAGCTTTTTACAAGATTCTGCCTCTTCCTTCCAGGTTCTATAAAAAATTATTTTCTTTTCTGTGTGTGGATGTTTTGCCTGCATACATGTTTGTGTACTCCATGCGCACCTGGAACTGCAGGACAGAAGGCAGCACCAGATCTGCCACGGGTCACCACGTGAGCTGCTATTGGGAATCGACTGTGGGTCTTCTGGAAGAGCAGTCAATGCTCTCAACTGTCGAAAACATTTATAATTATTTATTTTAATAAAGGGAAGGTGCATTTTGGCCCATAGTTCATGTTTACAGTCGTCATGGCAGCAGGAGCATTGCATCCGTAGTCAGGAAGCAGAAAGGATGAATGTTCGAGTTGAGCTTGCTTTCTCCATGTGGTGGTTTGTATATGCTCGGAGTAGGGCGCAGCACCGTTACCTGTGGGGGTAGGTGTGCCACTGTCAGTGTGGGACTTAAGACCCTCATCCTAGCTGCCTGGAAGCCAGTCTTCTGCTAGCAGCCTTCAGAAGAAGATCTAGAACTCTCAGCTTTCTGTACCATGCCTGCCTGGACTCTGTCATGCCCCTGCTTTGATGATAATGGACCGAACCTCTGAACCTGTAAGCCAGCCCCAAATAAATGTTGTCCTTATAAGAGTTGCCTTGGTCATGGTGTCTCTTCACAGCAGTGAAACCCTAGCTAAGACACCTGGTTTTTCTGCAATCCAGGACCCCAGCCTATGACTGATGCTACCCACATCTCTAGGAACTTCCTTTATACATGTCCACCTTCTCAGTGACACTAGATCCCGTTGACAGTCAGCATTAACCCATTAATATACGGGCTTACTGTCCATGGCTGGTAAGCAAAAAAGGCTTCTTCAACTCCCAAGTGTTACATCCTCTACATACATTGTGCATTACATGCTGATGACCTTCCGAAGAAGGAAATGCAACCAGTGTCTCATCTTTGATGTTAATTATGGAGAAAAACCTCCCTGTTTATCATTGCCAGTGGAATTTTCTCATTTGTGTCCAGCAATCCCCAGGATAGACAGATGAGTGTGCTCTCCTGGCTGTGGTAACTAGTTTTTAACTTGATACAGGCTAGAGTCACTTGGGGGACGAGAACATCACTTGAGAAAATGCCTCTACCAGATTGTCCTGAGGGCAAGCCTGCCTGGCATTTTCTTAATTAGTGATTGATGTGGGAATGCCTGCCCATTGCGGGTAGTGCCACCCCTGGGCAGGTGCTCCTGGAAGTGTAGAAGAAAGCAGGTGGAGCAAGGCAGTGGCAGTGCTCTCCGTGTCCTCTGCATAAGTTCCTGCCTTGAGGGCTTCCTGCCCTAACTTCCTTGGATAATGGACTGCATCCAGATTGTAAGATGAAATAAATCCTTTTCATTTGGGCGATGGTGTTTTATCAAAGCAACAGAAACACTAATTATGATGGAAATTGGTACCATGAGTGGGGTTTACTGTGGCAGGTGTGACTGTGTGTTTTTGGGAGGAGTGTTATGGCAATTGAATTATGGGCTATGAAAGCCATCGAGTGCTCAGAGCTCAGTGAGTTGTCTTGTTGGAGCTTGGAAGAGACTGTGGAGAGCAAAGTTTCAGAAGGAAGCAAGGACTCCAGTGGTGCTGTTTATGTGATGTCTTGAATTAAGAATCTGTGGTTCTGGTTAGCTGGTGCTGAAGAGCTGGGATTAGCAGGAAGTCGGCACCATTGAATTGGTGCTGGTTAGTGGGGCAGTGGTTAAGAGACCAGTGTCATTGAGAATCATAAGTCTGGGAGTATGTCCTCAGTCAGCCCAGCAGAAGCTGTGCTTCAGAAGAGACCAAGACTGCATCTTATGCTGGTAGACAAACTTGGCATTCTAAGAATCACCAGGTGCTGTGGGTTGAAGGCACATGGATGTCGTGGATAGCAGCTGAGCTCTGGCTGTTTTTATACTGTTTGAGTCAGAATCCAAACTCGGCCCACATACTGTGATTGGTGATAGTTCTCTTCAGTCCTCTTTAACTGAAAGGTTCTGCTTCCTCTCAGAACCTTTGTGTGAAGTGATGGGTATCTGTCCTGAACCATTCCCACAGTTTCTGGGGTGCCACTTATCTCTGTCAGATGCTCTGTTCTTCTGTCCCTTTTACGTCGGTAGGAGTAAGCAGAAGCTTTAAAACAAATCAGTTGCCAGTTTTTTCATATTTGTAATGTCTGTGAAAAAATTTGAGGTGTATTATTATTAATGAGTATTATTAATGTGTATGAAAAGTTGGTGCCTGAGGAGGCCAGAAGAGGGCGTCAGGTCCTCTGAGCTGTAGTTACAGCAAGTTACAAGCTGCCTTGTGGGAGCTGGGGATTAAACCCAGGTCCTGTGAAGAAGAGTCCTTCGTCATTGAGCTGTTTCTCCAGCCCCGGTTTTTTTTTTTTTTTTTTGGTTCTTTTTTCCGGAGCTGGGGACCGAACCCAGGGCCTTGCGCTTCCTAGGTAAGCGCTCTACCACTGAGCTAAATCCCCAGCCCCTTTTTTCTTTTTTCTACCCTTAATTTTATGTGTTTTAACTGCATGGATGTATGCTCACCTGTATGCAGTCGGGGGCCTCTGGATGAGTTCCTGGGATGAGCGTTCCAGACAGCTGTACAGTACAGCATGGTACTAGGAGCAAACCTGGGCCTTCTGGAGGAGCAGCCAGTCCTCAATGCAGAGCGTTCTTTCCATCCAGAACTCTGGCTTTGCTTGTTCTTTTCTTAATACCACTAAGGCCGTGTTCCAAAACCAGTTGTAAGGAAGCTGAGATTCCTTCATTTTCTGAAGTCAGCTGAACCCTTACAGACTTGAGAAGGTAATGTCCTGCAAACGCCACACCCAGATACACACCTCAAACAGGACCTGGCTTGCAGTAAAAGTAAGATGCTTTACGGCCGTGCGAGTCAGTCTTGGTTTCTCTCACACCAGGGCAGGGATGGCCCAGTTGCCTAGATTTCCCACCCAGGAAGCAAGTATCCGTGTGTACTTTTTCTCCTCTCTCTCTCTCTCTCTCTCTCTCTCTCTCTCTCTCGGCAGTTGGATGTAAGGATTAAAGGGAAAGTGACAAGTTAGAGATGTGTTAGAGATGACACAGAGATGTGTAAGGAGATCAAATATACGTGTTCTGCAGGGACTCTCTGAAGGACATTTGTAATGCCCATCTCCCTCCCTTCCTCCCTCCCTGCCCCGTCCCACACCAGCTCTGATTCTTTCAATGGAACTTTTCAGATACAAAAACAGAGAAGACAGTAGAGTAATGGACACCATTCGTCTGTCTCTGATGGCAGTGGGCGGGCTTATACTGCTGTCCATTGGAATCTTTGCTTTTTCCATTTGTTCTCAGACGTGCGGCACACAGTGGGTCCTTTGTCTTTAGCAATGCTGGTTTTGCTAATGATATTTTTCTAGTTCTGTGTATATATTTTGGTTGGTTTTCATTTTAGGTAGCAGGTGGAGGGACCTGGATAATGGCTAAGATGACATTCCTTCTTACTGTCTTTCTTTTTGAAATGAGTTCTCTTTATACAGGAAGCATATGCAAGCATAGGAGAGAATAATGAATCTCACGTACCGTCTTTCATCTAATTCAACATATGGCTAATCCAGTTTCTTCTGTAGAGCATCTAAACCCCTGGGTCTTCCCCCAATTATGTGTTGGATTATCTTAAATACACATACCAAACCAACCAACAAACAACCCAGTATTTATTCTTACTTTCTTGGGTGTTCGTGTGTGTAACCTGGGTATGGATGCTCTCCGGTGCCAGAGGCAGGTATCTTCTGGATTTACAGGCGGTTGTAAGTTCACCAGTGCGGGTGCTGGGAGCTAAGCTCAAATCCTCTAGAAGAGCCCCGGGCTTTTAGCTGCAGTAATTTCTGTGTCTCTGGTGTGCGCTATTTTAAAGCAAATCCAAGACATGGGATCATCTCATTCTGTTTCTTCGTGTCTTGATGGATAAGCGTAAGAGGAAAATCACAGCCAGAATTTCAAGATTATATCTAAAAGGCTTGACTTTGATCCTAGCGCCTGGGAGGCCGAGGCAGGCTGGTCTCTGCAGGCGTTAGGCCTGTGCGGACTTCAATGTAGAGCTTCATAGCGAGAGGAGAGCTTGACCCCGAAAGCCAAGCAACCCCAACCACTCAGGCTCAAACCCCCACATCTACAAGGCTTTCCTCAATGCAGTTCGTGTTTTGGTGTATATTTTTATCCTTGTTTATTTTTTTAGTCTTTTGTTATTCAGATTGACCTCTGAGTTGCATTTATATTAATGCTGTGGCCGTTGAGTGGTATGTGGCCTCTTTTTCTTTTTTCAGTTTATTTGTTGGAGCTGCTTTGCTCTATGGAAGCTTTATATTCAGTTTTTTTTATCGAATCTGCATCTGTGGTAATGTTTCCTATGCTGTGCCTTTTGTTTTCCTGTAAGTAGGCAGGCAGAGACTCCGCAAGGTTCAAGGCTCATTGGTGGGTGTAAGTTAGAGTCCTCCTCCATTACTTTCCTTTGTTCTGCATCTCCTCAGAAGACACTATTGTAGGGTTAGTGACATGTATGCCTGGCACCTGTGGGAGGAGAGAAGTGACTCCTGTCAGGTGTCCTCTGACCCCATACATGTACAAAACACAACACACACACAGCGTTGTACAGACAAAAGATACTCTGTGGCTGGCTGGCTGCGAGATGAAGGTGAGTCAGGGCTTCCGGCAGATCTATAAACTCTCCCATCTTTCACCTGTGATCAGTAGTCACTGATAGGTTACTATTGCGGGTGCATTGTGTGATTACATTACTCTCGTGTGTTTACGGAGCTCAGAGCCTTTCATCTCTGCATCTTTATTACGGATCTGTGAAAAGGGGAATTTAACATGTATTCAGAGCATTGCTATTTTCATAACTTCATTGGCAGAAATTCTCTAACATCATCTAAGTTTTGGTATAATACTGCAGTCATTCCCATGGCATCTTCTGGAGTGCGCGTATTTAACCAGTGTTGCAAAGGCCACTTCCTCACTTCAGCTGCGCCTTTGCCACTTGGCGTCTTAATTTGAAATAGTTCAGCCCCTTTCTCAGTTCAGTACGTTTTCATGATGGTGACTTGTTAGAAAGACATGATGTCGCCTCATGTCTCCTAGCTCAGACCTTTCCTTTCTCTAACTCGGTTTTACAGTTTCCATGGTGTATTTAGTGCATTCTTCTGTATCTCTTATTGTCTGTCAAAGTAAAAGTCTGTCTGAAGAATTCAAGCCAGAATAAACATTTTAGTAGAGTGTTTGGTAACCAAGCACACTGCATCACAGCAGGAGCCGTACAAATCGTTATTAGTAAAGCCAGGGTCATCTGAGGTCATGATAGATCTTCCAACTGGGAAATCAGGTTTTCCCCTTCGATATCAGTGTATCATCTGGGAGGAGCAAAGTTATGGCAATACATGTATGTCTAGTTCTTCATCCAACGTCTACTGAATGTAGTATCCATTGGTGGTTTTTAACCAGTTATCTTCCTGGAATTAGCAAAAGTTATAAAGAGGAATTTTAAAGAATTGTCATCAAAGTACACAAGGGTACTATCTCGATCTTCTTAAAGCACATCGTTTAGCATTAGTTTTCTTGGTGATGTCCTGATCCTCACAGCACTGAAACTATGTATTCCAAAATGGCATTTGGACGCCTTAAAGAAAGAGAATTAATTGTATGCGTGAGTGTTTTGACTGCATGTATTCAGCACACCCACCATGTGTATGTAGTGCCTGTGTAAGCCAGGAGGTGTCGGGTCCCCTGGAACGTGGGTTACAGGTAGCCGTGAGTTCCTGTTGCAGGGCTAGGAACCAAATCCTCCTCAGTCCTGCGCAAGAGCAGCCAGTGCTGCTCAGCTGAGCCAGCTTTCCGGCCTCGGTACTTAAAGCCCTTCTTCTCTTTACTTTATTTGCTTGCTCTTTGCTAAGTAGTTTTCCTTTATCAATGTGGTGTCTCGGGTTACCATAAAATAGTTTTAAAATAAGAAACACTGGGTGAATGTTTAATTTTTTGCTTTATTGCAGTTTGGAAAACGTTTTGGGCTTTAAATGCTGCCAGATGTCCATGTATAGCAATTTCTGTAGCCTGTGGCATGGGAGGGGGTGAGTGGTCAGGATGTGGGACCTGCAGGAAGGGAGCTGAGTCGTGGGCACTTACACTTGCAGGCCTGTTGGAATCTTGGTCTCCCCCATGCACCCCTGGCTGCCGGAGGGAAGCATCCTTGCTAGGCTTCCCGCCAACCACCTCGAGCTGGATTGCTGTGGGCCTAGGAATGGCGGAGCCCACTCCCTGTGGGAGCTTTCATCCTTAGACGTTAATTTGCCTCAGGTATTTTCTCAGCAATGGAAAGCTAACGATGCAGCCTACTCTTTTTTGGGAGTATGTTCACTGATTTAAGAACTGTTATATGGTGTGTGGATTTCAAGCAGTTACCAGACATTTTTTCACCTCCTGAATCTGGGACTTGCTGTATGCTGGATTACACCTTGATTGGCCATTCATTCTTCTTGTATGATGTCCATGTTTCCTGAGGCCTTTTATGTTTGTTTTTTCTTTCTTTAATTAATTTTATTTATTTACATTCCAAGTGTTGTCCCTTTCATGCCCCCCTCCCCTCCAGGGTGGTATTTCACCAGCACACTCACCCCACTTCAGCCCCACCAGCCTTCCTTTCCCCTGGGTTTCCACAGAATTAAGTACGTCCTCTCCCACTGAGGCAGACAGGGCGGTCCTCTGTCACACATGTGCCCAGCCCATGTGTGCTCCTTGGTTGGTGGCTCTGTCTCTGGGAGCTCTGAGGAGTCAGGGTTATAGACAGTTGTTCTTCCTATGGGGTTGCAATCCCCTCAGCTCCCTCAGTCCTCCCCTAACTTCCATCGGGCCCCAGCTTCAGTCCAGTGGCTGGCTGTAAGTATCTTCGTCTGTCTCATTCAGTTGCTGGCAGAGCCTCTCAGAGGACAGCCATGCTGGGCTCCTGTCTGCACACACAATATGGCCTCAGTACTACTAGTGTCAGGATTTGGTGTGCTGTGCGTGCATGGCGTGGAGCCTAAGTCGGGTCAGTCACTGCCTGGCCTTTCAGTCTCTGCTCCATTTTCTCCCTGCATTTCCTTTAGACAGGAACAATTCTGGGTCAAAAATTTTGAAAATGGGAGGGTGGTCCCCTGCTTCAACTGGGAGCCCTGCCTATCCACTGGAGGTGGTCTCTTCCGGTTCCATTTCCTCATGTTGGTCATTTCGACTAAGGTCAAATTCCCATTGTGTCCTGGGAGCTTCTCACATCCCAGGTCTCTGGAACTTTCTAGAGGTTTCCCCCTGCCCCCATCCCACACTGCTGCATGGTGTAATTCATTCTCCTGGCTCTCTGGGCTCCTTTCCTGTCTTTCCCCCCTCCCCCCTTACCTGATTTTCCCCTCCTCCCTCCTGAGTCCTTTCACACTGGCTCTGCCTTTTCTTTTTTAAATAAGGATTTATTTTATTTTATTTATATGAGTGCACTGTCGCTGTCTTCAGACACAGCAGAAGAGGGCATCAGATCCCATTACAGATGGTTGTGAGCCACCATGTGGTTGCTGGGATTTGAACTCAGGACCTCTGGGAGAGCAGCCAGTGCTCTTAACCGCTGAGCCATCTCTCCAGCCCTGGCTCTGTCTTTTTTTTTTTTTTTTTTGACTTACCCATATCAAATTTTGGAAAAAACAAAAGGAATGACTTTATAAAGACAATGCTTTTTTTGTTTTAATTTAGAATACCATCAAATCCCCATTAGCTTTCACAAAACAGTTTATAAGATACAAAGAAACGCTGTGAAGGGGGAGAGTGTACGCCATGATATCAACAGGTAGGAACCGGATGATAGTCTAGGACTTCTCTTCCCTGTGTGGTTTGTGGTCTTTTAACACTTAAAATGTTGTTTTGCCATCTAGTCATTACTGGAACAAAATATTTTAAGAGTTTGTGTATCATTATTTTTTTTTAAGTTAGGTGTCATCATTTTTTCCCTATTCAGTTAGCTTTCCAGGTCACAGATTCAACCCAGAGCCCTGAGAGCTCCAACGTCCTTCAGTTTTTCAGAGTCACAAGCTCCATGCTCCGAGGGGACAAGGAAGGATTTGCATGCTGACCTCTGCCTTTTATTTCACTCTAAAGCGGCCTGGACGGTAACCTTGTGTGCTGGATTAGCAGACTGCTGAGAGTTTCCTGAGGCAGCTCTGCTTCCTCTGCTGGAGTAAACCGGTCACACTAGGACCTGTGTGAGAGTTTGTAAAGGCTCGGTAACCGATCGTCTTCATGCGCACATCATGTTTCCTTCCATACCTCTGGGAAAACAGTATCTGACCTTTTATCTGGCAGTGGCTTATGGCTTTCCTTCCCTTTCCTACAATGGAGTTTAATGCACATTGTGTGCATTGTGTGGGCAGCAGTTCTTTTAGTTTTGTAGGCTTTCTTTCCTGAGTAAATGTGGCTTGGTTTATCTGTTCCCACCGAGTTGCCGTCATGGCTCTCTCGTTAAGCATTAACTAGGAACCTCCAGCGTCTAAGTTCTTTGGGCACGCACTGCATGTTGGGCTGCAGTACACGTAATACAGCTGCATACCACGCTAATACGAACCAAATGCTGTGCTTGGGAAAGCCGTTTCTCTTCCAAGAATAGAAACTAGTATAACGGAATTCTCTGTTTACTCTCCGGGGAGTTGAGTTTTAAAGTAAAATTAAAAAGCCATACTATGCTATAGTTAGAAATATTCTTTATATGTTTCAGTCATGGCAGCTATAAAATTTTATAGCTGTAAGCTATAACCATAGGAAACTTATTTTGTAAAGAAGCAGCACTTACAAATACCTAAACTTGCATAAGCTGCAGAAACTGAACACTGTCATTTCTAGCAGATAAGGCTTTTCTGTGGCTGTTCCAGATGTGGGCAGCCCCAAGAATGGCATGAATACTTGGTTATTTTTCATATTCATAACACTACTGAATTGTGAATAAGTTCAATTTAGGTTGTGTGGGATTATCCCTTGTAAGCCATGCTCTCTCTCCCATGACAGTACAAGTGTCTGGAGGTTGAATGGCTGTTATTTTGTGTGTTACCATACAATGAATTTAGGCCACCTTACAGTTTTAATTCTTAAAAGCAAATATCCAAGAGAAATATCTATACATGCAGCCATAACTGTGACCTTACTTAGGTTTTGAAGATATTCTGTTTATTTGATTGTGTTTTTTTTATTTCTATTTTTGTATAAGAAATACTATGTGGTTAATGATCTATAACCCCAAAAAGTATTCGTTCTATATAAAAAAAAATAGCAAAACAGACACACACAGAAGTGGAATGTCTGATTTATTTCTAATGTACCATTATTCTTTGGAAACGCTTGTTGACAGTTATTGAAGACATTTTCCTTCTTTAATCCTGAAATTCATGTGTATGTATTTGTGTTTGCATATGTGTATGCGATGCATGTGTATGCATGTGTATGCATGTGTATGTACATGTCTCTGGAGGCTTTGGGTGTTGTTCCTCAAGTACTGTATAATTTATTTATTTATTTATTTATTTATTTTTTTAAATTTATTTTTTTTTTTTAAGATTTTATTTTATTGTATATGAGTACACTGTAGCTGCCTTCAGACACACCAGAAGAGGGCATCAGATCTCATTACAGATGGTTGTGAGCCACCATGTGGTTGCTGGGATTTGAACTCAGGACCTCAGGAAGAGCAGTCAGTGCTCTTAACCACTGAGCCATCTCTCCAGCCCTATTTATTTATTTTTTAAATGAGATTGGCTCTCGTACTGCAAGTTGGGCTGGCTGAGCAGGAAGCTTCAGAAATGCTGAGTTCACCTTCTCAGTGCTGAGGTTATAACAGAACCCTGTGACTGGCCTTTGCCTTCTAAAATGAGGCTTCTTCAGCTCGGAATGCGAACATTTTAGTAGTGTTGATCCTATAAGTTCCCGATCCTATGAGTTTTTACAGTATAAGACAAAACCATTTTGTAAAAGGGAAGTTACTGTTATTAAGGCTGGAAGCTCATAATCTTAGCTCTCCGGACGCTGAGGCCTGAGGATTGCTGCAAGTCTGAGGCCAGACTGTTTAAACAGAAAGTTTAGTAGTTGAGCCTTTTCTAAGTTCTATTTCTTGAATGATTTTTATACATTGGAGCCAGTTCTTTCCTAATTCTTGATCCCTTCAAAGCGAGTAATTTGATTGCCACAAGTAGGTTTACTGCTCTCTGTCACTCGTGGGTGTCACAGCATCTACCAGGTCCATTTTATATGCTGAGCGTGCAGGTGTTTCCAGTGCCTGCCTTTTCCCAGAGCAGCAACCACACTCTGCGTGTTCCTAGTGACTGGCATGCGTTACAGCCCTCGCTGGGTATTTACAGAATGAATGAAAACTAGTAAATGAAACACAAGTCTTAATGAAGTTCAGACTGTCATGGTTTGAATGTAAGTGTCGCCTACAGGCTTCTGAGTTGAGGCTGTTCTGAGAGGCAGGGGAGACTTTAGGAGATGGGGCCTAGCTGGAGCAGTAGGTTACTGGGATATGCCCGCCTCTTCCTCGTCCCCATTTCTTTTCTGATTCCGGGGTGCCTTGACCTGAGCTGCTTGGCATGCGTGTTTTCCGGGCTGTAGTGGAGCAAATGGCTATGGCTGAGCTAGAACATGCTTTGCTTTGATTCTGTGTACTGCTTGTCACGGTGATGGAAAGTCCAGCGCCAACAGTCTGTTACTTTTCTTTCCTCCCTAGGAGCGAGCGTACTTCACTGACTCGCATGTTCCTTTTACTGTGTAGACATTCTGGATGCTGGTGGTGGTGAGGTATGCCTTACAGTAGAGTTTGAGACAGGCTCTTCATTGGAGAAGGAGCTGGAACGGTGCTTTTCTACAGAGTACTGCCTCAGCTGCCTCTCTCCTGTCCCTCATGACAGGTGGCCTCATCTGCTGTCTCATCTCGTCTGCTCTCAGGGACTCTCTGCAATCCTATCACTTCTGGCCTAATCACAGTCCTGTTAATTGACTGCAGCTCTTTAGTATTTCCTGTCTATGGTAGGCAGTGGTGCTCCGTGCTGACGATGTTGCAGTCATCTCAGGGGTTTTCAAAGAGGAAAAGGTGCCAGACTCTTAGACTCACTGGAAGTAGCAAGAGAGGAAAGCCAGATCTGGGGCCTTGTTCAAGAGAAGGAGCTGTTTACTCTGAAAACGTGGGGCAACAGCTTGGATGCTAGAATCTTCTTCGTGGACCCCATTCCCATTCCACTCACTGCAGTGCTGAGCCCCACTCTTTAGTTTCCTCTTTCCCTTTGATGTTGTCTATCCTCCTGCTTTCTGAGCTGCTCTTTGTGCTTGATGATGTCACTTCCCTACTGCAGAGCAGCTAAGAGCTCCTTTTTAGTGTCAGAGTCCACAGTTAGCGGTTTGTCTCCCCTCCCTGGATGTCCATTCTAGCCAGAGACTTCCTGTGGCTGCTCAGCAGCTTTCTTTTTCCAGATTTGATGACATTCTAATTTTAAAGAAGGTTTAATTTTTATTTTTGGTTACTTACACATATGTGGGTATCTTTGCTGTGTAAGTGTACATGTTCCCTCAGAGTTCAGAGCAGTGTTTTAGATCCCCTGGAGCTAGAGTTAGAGGTGGTTGCAAACTGGGAGCTGGGACTTGAACTTGGGTCCTCTGGAAGACTAGCCAAATGCTCTTGGCTTCTGAGCTATCTGTCTGGCCGTGTCTATAGACTGTATCTTAATTGCTCTCTTTTATAGAACCACACCAGTTACTGAAATTTGAGTGGTAGAACGCTGTAGCCATCCTTTAATTGAACCTTTACCTTACAAACGGAAACCCCAAGATGTTGACATTTTAAGTGATTCTAAGCAGCCCTCACCTATGCCAGAAACGTAGCCGCAGACTCGGATATAGTGGATGCCTCTGCTCACTTCACATGCTCTCCTCATCGAAGTCTTAGCTCCCATTCCGTGTCTCTCTATCAGTTCAGCATAGGCTCTGGTGCAGCACCAAATGTCATTTAGGGACCACGATGCCATCACAGTAATGAACAGTGCTGTTGTTGCTGATGACATGCTTTCAGAGCTTACCTGGGGGCTGGTTCCTTCTCTGTTCCTTAGACACCACTCTGCAGGGCACTGATACCCACACTTTAGAAATAAGGACAAAGGCAGGAAGGTGTAAGAGGTGAAGTCTTCAGAGAGCAGGCTTAGGTCTGAGTGAGGGCTGGTCGGAGCCAGGCCCATTTAAGTGTTTTGTAATTGTTTCTCGTAGGTGTCTTGTTTCTCACTGAGCGCGAAGCTCTTCATAAGAGGGTCTAGGGCAGTGATACCTCTTAGCATCTTTACCCGAGAACTCATTACACGTTTTCTTCCTCAATTGGAAAGGTGTCTGATTCGGGTCACACAGAGAGCAGTGTCAGAGAGAGCAGAAGGTGAGAGCTGAAGTGTAAGCCTACGACCACATTAGGGCCTTCATCTCAGAGACATCTCAGCAGAATGAGGTGCACAGCACAGCTCTCGGACTTTCATTGGTTAGTGCTGGAAACAAGGTTTTCATTTAGTACCTGGAGACTTTGTTCTAGCATCCCCAATGACAGTGCCATGTCTAGCCTTGTTCCTTGTTGCATACGGTGTTCCTTAGTTAGGAGGGACTGAGACTGTCTTCTGCTAGAGTACTAATGAGTAGCTTCCATGGAAAGATAACATCTTCAGTCAGTGTCCTCAACTTGACTGTGGCACTGAGGGCCTTGGTGAGCTGCTTAACTGGCAAGAGCCTTGTGTGTGGTGTGGGTCACGTGGACAGTTAGTGTCTATTGTCATGCAGTTAGGGGTGAAGAATCTTTTCTTTTTTGCTTCTTGGGACAGTAAACCTTTAAGATGATTAAGCATATTGATTTCCTGGGATTTTTTTCCCCCCTGGGATTTGTGCTTAGTGTTCTTTGTTGCTCTGAAATAACTCAGAATATTACGCCAGCCTAAGCCTTCATAGAGTCCGAGAGTGAACTGAGTAGATTCAGAAACGTACTTGGAGGGTGATTGTCCAAATATAATTTTCAAGACATTTGAATAACCATTTTGAAGTAAATGCAGTGTGCGGCTGGAGAGGAAGGCTGAATGATAGATGCAGGCTAAAGCAAGCGTGTGGAGAACCGTGTGGAGGAGAGCAGAGGCGTGGCCTGCTCTCCACCTTGTTTTATCTTTTACTGGTTGATGGTCTTGGAGCTATGCGGTCAACAAGGCATTCGCAACCTCTTGGGAGTGTGGTTTTGTTGCTCTTGCTGACCTCCAGTGTGGTCACTAGAATCAGAGCTCACAGTCACATCGTATTTGCAATGGAAGTGCTCTAGTTTGTCAAGTGCTTCTGGCAGCTCTGGGACTCAGCTGACTTGTAGCTCCCCTGTCTACCAGAGAATGCTTTGATGCTCACACACTTCTCTGCTATAGACTTTAGCCTTTGTAGTAGTTTACCTTTATTTTGGTAGGCTATATGGAAGATGCATTGAAACTCTATAACATTTACTTACGAGTTACCATTTTTGACTGAGCATGGTGGCGCACACCTGCAATCCCAGCACTGAGGAGGCTGAAGTAGGAAATTGCAAATTGAAATCAGCCTGGGGTAGGTACATGGCTGGCCTGGATTACCGGTGAGGTTTTTCTGTAGAACAGAATGTTTCCATTTTAACTGTAATTCACTGGTTTTAAGGATATCCGCAGTGCGTGCAGCATTCACCGCTATTTCCAGAACTTAAAAAAACATGTTTGTGTGCCCACGTACCTATATATGGCATGCATTCAAGTGTGTGCACATTTGTGCAGAGGCCAGAGGTCACTGTCAGGCGACCTCTGCTAGTACTCTCAGTTCTTGAAGCAGGGCCTCTCTCTCACTGAGCTTGAAACCGATTGGCTACAGTGGTTGGCCAGCCTGTCATCTGCCCTCCTTGGCCTAGACCACGGTTCTTCTGCATTGGTCTTGGGAACAGAGCTCATGTCTTTACCAACGGAGCAGCTCCCTGCATTCTCAGTGTAGACTCTGTACCCATTAAGTAGCCACTAGCCCTGAGGAACCTCACCTCACACAGTCACACACCTGTTCTTTATCTGATGTATTTAACTTTCTAGTGACTGTTGTCCAGACTCATCTGTGGTGTAGCATGTGCCAGAACCTCCTTCCTGGTTCAGACAAGACAGTATTTCATTTTGCATGTACACACAATAGGTAGTCTGTATGTTGTTTACCCGTGTACCTGTTGGGTATTGCCCTGTTTGTATGCTTCTGCTACTGTGGATAATGCTGGGGGAAGCTTGAACATAGGTGACCGTGTTGGATATTATTCCCAATCTGTTGGTTGCCATTTTGTCCTAATGACAATGTTCTTTGCCTTACAGAAGCTTTGTGGTTTTATGAAGTTCCATTTGTTGATTCTTGATGTTAGAGCATAAGCCATTGGGGTTCTGTTCAGGAAATTTGCCCCAGTGCCCACTTTTCTTTTATTAGTTTGTGTATATCTGGTTCTATGTGCAGGTCCTTGATCCAATAAAAGAAGTTCTTTTATGTTGAAGATAGTTTTTGCCATTCTGGGTTTTCTGTTATTCCAGATGAATTTGCAAATTGCTCTTTCTAACTCTATGAAGAACTGAGTTGGAATTTTGATGGGGATTGCATTGAATCTGTAGATTGCTTTTGGCAAAATGGCCATTTTTACTATATTAATCCTGCCAGTCCATGAGCATGGGAGATCTTTCCATCTTCTGAAATCTTCTTCAATTTTTTTCTTCAGAGACTTGACATTCTTGTCATACAGGTCTTTCACTTGCTTAGTTAGAGTCACACCAAGGTATTTTATGTTATCTGTGACTATTGTGAAGGGTGTCATTTCCCTAATTTCTTTCTCAGCCTGTTTATCCTTTGAGTAGAGGAAATCTACTGATTTGTTTGAGTTAATTTTATACCCAGCCACTTTGCTGAAGTTGTTCATCAGGCTTAGGAGTTCTCTGGTGGTATTTTGGGATCACTTAACTATACTATCATATCATCTGCAAATAGTGATATTTGACTTTTTACTTTCCAGTTTGTATCTATTTGACCCCTTTTCGTTGACCTATTGTTATGGCTAGGACTTCTAGTACAGTATTGAATTGGTATGGAGAGAATAGGCATCCTTATCTAGTTCCTGATTTTAGTGGGATTGCTTCAAGTTTCTCTCCATTTAGTTTCATGTTGGCTACTTTCTTGTTGAATATTGCTTTTACTATGATTAGGTATGTGCCTTGTATTGCTGGTCTTTCCAGGACTTTTAACATGAAGGGGCGTTGAATATTGTCAAATGCTTTCTGAGCATCTAATGAAATGATCATGTGGTTTTTTTCTTTGCGTTGGTTTATATAGTGGATTACATTGATGGATTTCTTTATATTGAACCATCCCTGCATCCCTGGGATGATGCCTACTTGATCATGATGGATGGTCATTTTGATGTGTTCTTGGATTCGGTTTGTAAGAATTTTATTGAGTATTTTTGCATCGATATTCATAAGAGAAATTGGTCTGAAGTTCTTTTTCTTTGTAGTGTCTTTGTGTGGTTTAGGTATAAGTGCAATTGTGGCTTCATAGAAGGAATTGGTAGTGTTCCTTCTGTTTCTGTTTTGTGGAATTGTTTGGATAGTATTGGTATGAGGTCTTCTATGAAGATCTGATAGAATTCTGCATTAAACCTATCTGGTCCTGGGCTCTTTTTGGTTGGGAGATTTTTAATGACTGTTTAAATTTCTTTAGGAGTTATGAGGTTGTTTAAATGGTTTATCTGATAGTGATTTAACTTTGGTACCTGGTGTCTGTTTAGAAAATTGTCCATTTCCTCCAGATTTTCCAGTTTTGTTGAATATAGGCTTTTGTAGTAAGATCTGATGATTTTTTGAATTTCCTCAGATTCTGTTGTTATGTCTCCCATCTCTTTTCTGATTTTGTTAATTTGGACACACTCTCTGTGCTCTCTGGTTAGTCTGACTAAGGGTTTATCTATCCTGTTGATTTTCTCAAAGAACCAGCTTTTGTTTCTGTTGATTCTTTCTATGGTCCCTTTTTTTTTTTTTTTTTTTTTTGGTACTTGGTTGATTTCAGTCCTGAGTTTATTTCTTGCCGTCTACTCCTCTTGTGTGTGTTTGCTTCTTTTTGTTTTAGAGCTTTTAGCGACTGATGTATGCTCTCTCCAGTTTCTTTTTGGAGGCACTCAGAACTATCAGTTTTCCCCTTAATACTGCTTTCATTGTGTCCCATAAGTTTGGGTATCTTGTGCCTTCATTTTCATTAAATTCTAAAGAGTCTTTAATTTCTTTTTTTTTCTTTTTTTTTTAAATTTAGAGAATACTTTATTAGTTTTTGTAATCAAACCCACGTTGATAAGACCTTACATATTTAATACAGTGTGTTACCCCTGTACAAATGGAAAAAACTTAAGTTCAACATTTCTAGACCAATATGGCTGTTAATTTCTGTACAGTGCCAACTCAACACAGTAAACGGGGATACTTTTTTCCAAAGTTGACAGCACAGCTAAAGTTTCAAAAAATTCAAATTATATATCTGTATATATATATTTATATTTATATAAAAAGACCAATAATAGCAGTGTGTTATGCATCAACAGCAGCAACAGCTTTTCCAGGTTCTGCAGTCATCTGAACAAAACTGTAGAGACATCCAGCACACTCCATTAAAAAAAAAAAAAAAAAAGTAAAAAAACAAAACCCGAGAAAACAGCACAGTTCTGTTACTCTTGTGGTACCTGGCACCATTTTTTTTTTTTAAATGAGCTTCTCAATCATCATCTGGAAAGAAAACATTCTGAGCAACATCATTAAAAACAGCTCTGTCACTACTACTAGCACGGTCACTACTACGTATCATAAAGCAGGTACAAGCTATTTTACATCCACAGAGGTATGATACAGTACTGTCCTACATCTATAATACTAGAGGATACAATTTAAAAGGCATTATTTGAGACTTGATTCTACTTTTCCAGCAGAGGGCCCAAAGGATGGTGTGACACAGCTTTGTAAAGAAACATACTCTAGACAGGATTTCCTTTCACTAGTGGCACAGTTCTAAGGATTCATTCTCTCCATGAATGTCAGCTAAAACCGTTATTAAAAAAATGAAATATCCCTAGAACAAAACCGTATAACCACCGGATTCACATGAAGATGACCTAGTGGAGACAAGCTGGACCTCACCTTACCAACAAGCTATCAAATCTGTTATTTTTAAACAGTGAGACCTCCAAGGAAGGAAATGCCAAGTAGTGCTTCAAAGCTTCGGACCACAATCAAACACAGCATCCTTTTCAACAGAAGCAGAAGCTCATCTGAATATGCTCAAGGATGCTGACATCAACATTTAATCATCTCCTCACTCATCCAGGAAGAAGGGGAGATCAGTTACTACTGTACTTTATTGTGTTCAACCAAATCACCATGTTACAAAAATAGCAAGCTGCCATAATAAAAAATAAGGCTCCTCTATCCAGCACCAGATAGCATCATTTTACTTTCAAGCCTAGAAATTGCACACTTGTATATAAACCAACCGAAGATGAGGATTGAGAGTTCATCCTGGTGGATTTTTCCTTTGATGAATATGAAGTGTCCTTCCTTATCTTTTTTGATGACTTTTAATTGAAAATTGATTTTATTTGATATTAGAATGGCTACTCCAGCTTGCTTCTTCTGACCATTTGCTTGGAAAGTTGTTTTCCAGCCTTTCACTCTGAGGTAGTGTCTGTCTTTGTCTCTGAGGTGTGTTTCCTGTAGGCAGCAGAATGCAGGGTCCTCGTTGCGTATCCAGTTTGTTAATCTATGTCTTTTTATTGGGGAGTTGAGGCCATTGATGTTGAGAGATGTTAAGGAATAGTGATTATTGCTTCCTGTTATATTCATATTTGGACGAGAGGTTATGTTTGTGTGCTTTTCTTCTCTTTGTTTTGTTGCCAAGATGATTAGTTTCTTGCTTCTTCTAGGGTATAGCTTGCCTCCTTATGTTGGGCTTTACCCTTTATTATCCTTTGTAGTGCTGGATTTGTAGAAAGATATTGTGTAAATTTGGTTTTGTCATAGAATATCTTGGTTTCTCCATCTATGGTAATTGAGAGTTTTGCAGGATACAGTAACCTGGGCTGGCATTTGTGTTCTCTTAGGGTCTGTATGACATCTGTCCAGGATCTTCTGGCCTTCATAGTTTCTGGCGAAAAGTCTGGTGTGATTCTGATAGGTCTGCCTTTATATGTTACTTGACCTTTTTCCCTTACTGCTTTTAATATTCTTTCTTTATTTTGTGCGTTTGGTGTTTTGACTATTATGTGACGGGAGGTGTTTCTTTTCTGGTCCAATCTATTTGGAGTTCTGTAGGCTTCTTGTATGCCTATGGGTATCTCTTTTTTTAGGTTAGGGAAGTTTTCTTCTATGATTTTGTTGAAGATATTTACTGGTCCTTTGAGCTGGGAGTCTTCACTCTCTTCTATACCTATTATCCTTAGGTTTGATCTTCTCATTGAGTCCTGGATTTCCTGTATGTTTTGGACCAGTAGCTTTTTCTGCTTTACATTATCTTTGACAGTTGAGTCAATGATTTCTATGGAATCTTCTGCTCCTGAGATTCTCTCTTCCATCTCTTGTATTCTGTTGGTGAAGCTTGTATCTACAGCTCCTTGTCTTTTCTTCTGATTTTCTATGTCCAGGGTTGTTTCCATGTGTTCTTTCTTGATTGCTTCTATTTCCATTTTTAATTCCTTCAACTGTTTGATTGTGTTTTCCTGGAATTCTTTCAGGGATTTTTGCGATTCCTCTCTGTAGGCTTCTACTTGTTCTCTAAGGGAGCTCTTTATGTCTTTCTTGAAGTCCTCCAGCATCATGATCAAATATGATTTTGAAACTAGATCTTGCTTTTCTGGTGTGTTTGGATATTCCGTGTTTGTTTTGGTGGGAGAATTGGGCTCCGATGATGCCATGTAGTCTTGGTTTCTGTTGCTTGGGTTCCTGCGCTTGCCTCTCGCCATCAGATTATCTCTAGTGTTACTTTGTTCTGCTATTTCTGACAGTGGCTAGACTGTCCTATAAGCCTGTGTGTCAGGAGTGCTGTAGACCTGTTTTCCTGTTTTCTTTCAGCCAGTTATGGGGACAGAGTGTTCTGCTTTCGGGCGTGTAGTTTTTCCTTTCTACAGGTCTTCAGCTGTTCCTGTGGGCCTGTGTCTTGAGTTCACCAGGCAGGTTTCCTGCAGGGGAAAAGTTGGTCCCACCTGTGGATCCAAGGCTCAAGTTTGCTCGTAGGGTACTGCTCGTGGGGTCCTCTCCGCTGTGGCAGCAACCGGGAAGATCTGCGCCGCTCTTTCCGGGAGCCTCCCCACACCAGGGCTCCAGATGACGCCTGGTGTTCTCCTCTGGCGTCTGGACGTGCACAGAGTGCAGCCTCCCCTGGTCTTCCAGGTGTGTCTGCCTCTCTGAATGTTCAGCTCTCCCTCCCACGGGATCTGGGTGCAGAAACTGTTTATCTGGTCTGTTTCCTTCTGGTTCCGGGGGTGTCTCAGGCGCAGGGGTCCTGCCACTCCTGGGCCCTCCCCTACGGGAACCCAGAGGCCTTACGCAGCTGCCTCTTGGGCCAGGGACGTGGGCAGGGGTGGGCAGTGTTGGTGGTCTCCTCCACTCTGCAGCCTCAGGAGTGCCCACCTGATCAGGCGGTGAGGTCTCTCTCCCACGGGGTTTGGGAGCAGAGAGCTGCTGTGGGCCAGGATCCGCGGGTCTTTTTTTATTTCTTACTTGACCAAGTTATAATTGAGTAGAGCGTTGTTCAACTTCGATGTGTATTTGGGCTTTCTGCCATTTTTTGTTATTGAAGACCAGCCTTAGTCAATTGTGATCTGATAGGATGCATGGGATTATTTCAGTCTTCTTTTATCTGTTGAGGCTTGTTTTGTGTCCAATTAAATGGTAAATTTTGGAGAAGATACCATGAGGTGCTGAGAAGAAGGTATATTGTTTTGTTTTAGGATGATATGTTCTATAAATATTTGTTAAATCCACTTGGTTTATAACTTCTCTTAGTTTCTCTGTGTCTCTGTTTAGTTTCTGTTTCCATGATCTGTCCATTGATGAGAGTGGGGTGTTGAAATCTCCTACTATTATTGTGTGAGGTGCAATGTGTGCTTTGAGCTTTAGTAAGGTTTCTTTTTTGAACGTAGGCCCCTTGCATTTGGAGCATAGATATTCAGGATTGAGAGTTCATCTTGGTGGATTTTTCCTTTGATGAATATAAAGCTTCCTTCCTTATCTTTTTTGATAACTTTTGTTTGAAAGTCGATTTTATTCGATATTACAGTGGCTACTCCAAGCTTGTTTCTTGGGACCATTTGATTGGACAGTTGTTTTCCAGCTTTTTTCTCTGAGGTAGTGGTTATCTTTGTTAGTGAGGTGTGTTTCCTCTATGTATCAAAATGCTGGGTCCTCTTTATGTAGCCAGTCTGTTAGTCTATGCCTTTTTATTGGGGAATCGAGTCCATTGATATTAAGAGATATTAAGTTATAGTGATTGTTGTTTCCTGTTATTTTTCTTGTTAGAGATGGAATTATCTTTGTTCGGCTCTCTTCTTTTCGGTTTGTTGCAAGATTATTACTTTCTTGCTTTTTGTATTGTGCATTTTCCCTCCTTGTGTTGGAATTTTCCATCTATTATCTTTTGTAGGGCTGGATTTGTGGAAAGATACTGTGTATATTTGGTTTTGTCATAGAATATCCTCGTTTCTCCATCTACGTTAATTGAGAATTTTGCTGGATATAGTAGCCTGGGCTGGCATTTGTTCTCTTAGAGTCTGTATGACATCTGACCAGAATCTTCTGGTTTTCATAATCTCTGGTGAGAAGTCTGGTGTAATTCTGATGATTTGCCTTTATATGTTACTTGACCTTTTTCCATTTCTGCTTTTAATATTCTTCGTTTTGTGCATTTGGTCTTTTGACTATTATATGACAGGAGGAATTTCTTTTGTGGTCCAATCTATTTGGAGTTCCCTAGGCTTCTTGTATGATTATGGGCTTATCTCTCTTTAAGTTAGGGAAGTTTTCTTCTGTAGTGTTTTTTGAAGATATTTACTGGCCCATTAGGTTGTGAGTCTTCACTCTCTCCTATACCTATTATCCTTAGGTTTGACCTGCACATTGTGTCTTGGATTTCCTGGATGTTTTGGGTTAGGAGCTTTTTGTGTTTTACGTTTTCTTTGATCATTGCGTCAATGTTTTCTATGGTATCTTTTGCCCTTGCAATTCTCTCTTCTATCTCTTGTATTCTGTTGGTGATGCTCTCATCTAGGACTCCTGATCTTTTTCCTAACTTTTTAATCTCTACGGTTGTCTCCCTTTGTGATTTCTTTATTGTTTTTATTTCCATTTTTAAATCCTGGATGGTTTTGTTCAATTCCTTCACCTGTTTATGTTTTCCTATAATTCTTTAAGGGATTTTTGTATTTCCTCTTTAAGGGCTTCTGCTTATTTACCTGTGTTGTCCTGTATTTCTTTAAGGGAGTTATTTATGTCATTCTTAAAGTCCTCTATCATCAACATGAGATGTGATTTTAAAACCAAATCTTGTTTTTTTCAGTGTGTTGAGATACCCAGTATTTGCTTTGGTGAGAGAACTGGGCTCTGATGATGCCAAGTAGTCTTGGTTTTTGTTCCTTAGGTTCCTGCACTTGCCTCTTGTCATCAGGTAGTGTCTGGTGTTAGCTTATCTTGCTGTCTCTGACAGTGGCTTGATCCTCCTGTAAGCCTGTATATCAGCACTCCTGTAGACCACAGCTAGATTTGGGTATAGAGAGCTGTGGGACCAGTTCAGCTCCAGGAGCAGGCAGAAACCTGAAGGGTCCTGTCCCAGACTGTTCCTGGGCTTGTGTGTCCTGAGGCCCGCAGTCAGTTTGCTGGGAGCAGAAGAGTTGGTCTTACCTCTGCCCTCAGTGTTTCTGGTAACTGGCTTTCAGCTCTGGGTCCAGGCAGAATCCTCTGCTTCATTCAGCCTCTTGTGTGTTGTGATGGTAGGCATGTGGCAACATGCTTGGATATTTCTTATAAGCCTTTATAAGTTAGAACCAGGGCTGGAGAGATGGCTCAGTGGTTAGGAGCACTGACCGCTCTTCCAGAGGTCCTGAGTTCAATTCCCAGCAACCACATGGTGGCTCACAACCATCTGTAATGGGATCTGATGCCTTCTTCTGGTGTGTCTGAAGACAGCTACAGTGTGCTCATATACATAAAATAAATAAATAAATCTAAGTTAGAACCTTTGGAATTCCTAGGTAGAGGATCTTAATTTACTGATCATTTGAATATTATACAATTTTAATTGCAGATAGCTTTAATGACTTTGGAGTTTTTAAATAAATGATTCAATTAAGAATAGTTCAGTACTGAGGTAAGTGCTGGAGAAATTGCTTCCTTAGGAATATAGTGTTTGCTGGCCATTTTCTGTCAATCTGACACAAAGTACAGTCACCTGGAAGAGGAATTTTCTCCATTAGGTACCTGTGAGGCATTTTTTTTTTTATTAATGGTTGATGGGGGAAGCCCACTGTAAGTGATGCCACCCTTGGGCAGGTTCTCTTGGATTTTATGAGAATGCAAGCTGAAGAAATTGTGGGGAATGAATCAGGGAGCAGTACCCTTTCTTGTCTGTGCTTCAGCTCCTGCCTCCACGTTCCTGACTTGAGGGTTTGTCTTAGTGTCTGCTGATGCTCGACTATCCAAGGTGAAGTAAACCCCTTCCCTCACAGGTTGGATTTGGTCATGGTGTTTTTCACAGCAGCAAGCAAACTAAGACAATGCATGTTAGAGAGATGTGTTTGAGGATCTGAAATGTGTAGAGGAGGCAACATAGTTTAGTTGGATCTCACTGTCATCCAAAGAAAAACTTAGGCAAACATGTAAAGGTGGGGCAAACTAGTAGCCATAGTCAATTGAGAAATGATGTTCAGAAAGTCCAGTAATAAAATTCAGATAGTTTATGGAGAGCCTGTGTGAGCCATTACTTCAAATAGTTTTAAAGATCAGAGAGGTTGTTGTGAGAATGGGAAATGCAGACTGCAAGGGCCACAGAGCACATAGCTGGGACTTACTCTCATTAGGTAAAGGATGGGCTGGGCACTGCTGATAGGACAGCCTTTGCTTCTTGTTGTAAACGTAGACCTCATGTTTAGGAAGCTCACCCTTGGCAGAGCTCTGAACCTTTCATTAACGTAGTTATCAGGAAGCAAAAAAGGGTTCCAAGACTGTAACTTGAGTCCGTAAGTCTTTGTAGGTGACTGCAGCTCTCTTGTTATCCTCATCCAGAAGGTCCAATCCCATGGGCTGCGAGTACTTTATGGAGCAACACAGCAGCCCCTAGAACCCACTGTCCAACCTTGTGATTGTATTGATGATTAAATTGCTCAGAATAATCAGATCTTGGCCCAGACCTTGAGCTGTGGTGTCACCAGTGGATGTGGATGACTAAAGCTCCCTTTGCGCTGTTCGGTAGCCACTAACTTTGCTGGAATGTTCAGGCAGTTGCTTTGTAACTTCGTAGGTGTTTCTTAAGTTTCCAAAGTAAATGCATACATTTAAGACATTCTTGGGCATTTGAATCCTGTTCAGAGGTCCACAGAGGCAAATGGACTTTCAGATCCTGAAGTGAAGTTGGCATCTTTTAAAAATACAGAAAGTAACAGTGCAGTCCTTGATTATGTGTGTATGTATGGTTGTGTCTTAAAGGCTCTACGTCCACAGAATGAGACTAAGACATAAACTTAACCTCTGTTTGATGTATTTACCCACATGATCGTCAGAATTTCACTGGTAAATTTTACTGCGATGGATTTTTTTTTTTTTTCATAAATGCTTAGGTGGGATGGGCAATGCTATTTTTAAATTTTTAGGAACAACAAACACCAGACTTTTATGTGTAATCCTAATAAACTGAATAAAGTCTTCTCATCGTGCTAGATACTAAAGGATGACGTTAACAAAATGGTCTTGTGTTTCCAGAATTTGGGGAATAAAGAAGAGGTGTAAGAACCCTGTGGGTGTGCAGTGCATTAAAGGGGGTTCTTCTCCATTGGGGTCAGTCTAGACTGACTGGGAGATGAGATGTAACCAGGCACTGAAGTACGTCAGGTTCAGATACAACAGACTGAGAAGCGTTGCTTTAAGTGCTGTTTGCAGCATTTGGGTCATGAGCATAAGTAGAGGAGTTCAGTGGTGACAATATCTGATGTGTAATTATAGTAACTGGCTACAGTGCCCCAAATGGCTGCCCATACAAGTGGTCTATGTGTAGATAAATTGTTCTATGTAAGTTGGTGTTTGATTCAGAAAGCTGGGACCCTCTCTTGTAAACGTAAGATGTGCAGGCTGGTGAGGAATGTGTATGTTAACGTTATATAGCACATGACTGTTTAAAGTCTGAACCGGCTTCATGATTTGATTCTGTGTTAATCATTTGATTATATAGGTGCCTTAGGGTTTTACTGCTGTGAACAGACACCTGACCAAAGCAACTCTTATAAGGACAACATTTCATTGGAGTTGGCTCAAAAGTTCAGAGGTTCAGTCCATTATCATCAAGGCAGGAACATGGCAGCATCCAGGCAGGCATGGTGCAGGAGGAGCTGAGAGTTCTACATCTTCATCTGAAGGCTGCTAGCAGAACACTGACTTTCAGGCAGCCAAAATGAGTGTCTTAAAGCCCACGCCCACAGTGACACACCCATTCCAACAAGGCCTCGGGTACTCCAACAAGAACCACACCTAGTACTGCCACTCCCTGGGCCGAGCATATATAAACCATCACAGTATGGTTAGCATTAGCATTGCCGCCTCTAAAATATTGAACCAGTTAGAGTCAGCTGTTAACAGAGCATTTGTGTCCTGAACTTCAGACAGTGGAGTGTTTTCTTCATTCCTTTATTCTTACGGAGTGACGTCATCACACCAAAGGATGGTTGTTACTGACCTGGCACTTAGTCTCAGAAGGGTGATGTTATTCCTGTGCATAGGACAAAACTGCTTCATGTGCTCATGTCACGAAGGACCTGTTTGGGGTGTATTTTTTAAAGGGACCTACGGATTGGTTTGTTGCACCCAGTAGCTTTTAGTTCTTAGAAGATGTAGCAGCTCTGACGTTTCAGGTGACTGGTAGTGTTAACTGAGTTTTCCTCAGCCTTTTTTGTACAGAGCAGTAATTTAAAACTCAGATGGAGTTCATGAATTAGACGTGCTCACTCTTGTCAGCATCTAACTTTAAACTGCCACAGTGCTGGCATTTCCTTACTGCTGATCTGCTGATGTTTGCTGCTTGTGAGATCTTTTTTTTTTTTTTTTTTTTTTGGTTTTTTTTTTTTTTTGGAGCTGGGGACCGAACCCAGGGCCTTGCGCTTCCTAGGTAAGCACTCTACCACTGAGCTAAATCCCCAGCCCCGTGAGATCTTTTGAAATGCGCTTGCACTGTCAAATAAGGATACTGTAAGCCAGTCACTTGACTTCTCAGCGGGCACTTAACTGTAGAAGTTAGGAAGAAAAGATTGGCTTGTTCTCTTCAGAAGTATTTCTAATCATGGAATTTTTAATAAAAGTTTTTAAAATTATCAGCAGAAAGTGAATTGACATTGACTTTGGAATATTGTAAGAACTGTGGGCAACTTGAGTCAGTTTTAAATGATTTATAAAACTTTTTTGGAGAAATCAAACTCATTAACTGTGAAAGTTTGTGTTTAGATGAAGAGCTCAATACTCTGTAATTGAATGAGCAAGTCATTGTTTTCCTTTAGTAAATCAATGTTTTTCCAGTTTGGTAGTTATCGTAAGGCATTACTAGTTTTTAGCATACTTATCTACGAAGTGACATACTAGAGTGTTTGTCAATGTAAAATAAAATGATCCTAATTGCTTTAAATGATCTCTGTTGTGACGCAGGAAGGTTTGGTCAGCGATATACAGGCTGCTGTCTCTATTAAATATTAGGTCACAATAAATACTAAAGAGCACAGGTTGGAGCTAAGAGCACTGACTGTCCTTCCCAGAGGTCCTGAGTTCAATTTCCAGCAACCACGTGGTGGCTTACAACCATCTGTAATGAGATCTGATGCCCTCTCTGGTGTGTATGAAGACAGCTACAGTGTACTTATGTGATAGATAGATAGATAGATAGATAGATAGATAGATAGATAGATAGATAGATAGATGAAAAATACCATATAAGAATGTCACTTTTTGAAGATGTAATGTCCTCTTAACTTTTCAAAGTTGATGCTAGTGCTGTTTTTGACTCATTCACAGAGCTATTACATAATCAATTGTTGGCTGTGTTTTCAGTATTAGCCTTGTTGCCTTTAGCAAACATTGCAGGCGTGTGAAGTAATGCTTAGTTGTTTGACTTCCTAGGCGACAGTCTGCTGGGACCCAGTCACTTATGTCCCAGGGGAACTAAGCTGGTCCATAGGGACATGGCCCTGTGGAGAGAAAGCTATGTCCTGACCATCTTTTGTGGTTAAAGTACAGGCTTGCATGAGTGATGCGCCTTCAGTATGGGACTAAGTTCTAGCTTTCCTGTCATGACTGCGTGTATTGCAGAGCGAAGCCAGTGATTGTACCTAATGAGTCTGGCTTGCAAGTAGTGAGAGTAAGCCTTGAAGCGATGGTGAGTCCAGCCTTGAAACAGATGGAAAACTTCATGGTGTGTATATATATTTTGCCTGCTTAGTCCCTTTCATATGTGGTTGGCATGAGGGAATACAGGAGAATTCTTGTAACCAAGCTGTTTCTAGAGTACTGAACATAATAGATTAAAAATGGCAGTAACTATGCAGCCTGCAATGTGGATCACTGAGGTTCTAAGGGTGTGCAAGGGAAGATGGTGGACAGTCAATGAGGGGAGTTGGGAAGGGAAAGGAAGGGGGGAAGGGAAGAAGGGATGTGAGATGTGCCTAGAGTGGGCAGGTCTCAGGGCTGACTGGCTGCTGGGGACCTCCTGCATAGCCAAAACAGCATTTTATCAGACAGACAACAGGGATCCCTTGTAGCGGCCAAGTTGTAGTACCAGACAGAAAAGCCCCAGAGTTATAGCTTATGGAGCTCTCTAGTCATTAGGAAAACAGGTCAACATAGCAACTTCCTTGTAACCATCATGGATCCACACATACCAGGTAAGCACGGGGGAGACCTGCAGATGTTGCAGCCATACACCGTTGCTGAGAAGATGAATTAGCACCGCTATACTGCCCTATTGGAGAACAGTTTGGGACTGTGGGGTAAAACCAGACCTGCCATTCTGGGGAGTGCTTTCAGAAAGTCCTGCGTTAAGAAGGCAATGGAGAACTGGTACTTCTCCGGTGAGACATCTATAGTAGCAAAGCATCAGGAACAACCTACCTTCCAATTAGGAGGCAGAAAGAACACTTTATTCGTGATGGAGTACTATATAGGAGTTAAAAAAAGAACATGGACCTGAATAGAGCTATGTGTGAGCATAGAAAACCGTAGTGTTGAACTAAAATCAAGAGTATGAATATAGTGATAATGATAAACATACAAGATCAACGTTGACCTGTGAAACATGCTGTCTCCAGCAGTAGCTGCTGGGAAATGTGTTGACCCAGGAGGTACTGCCTTCTGCTCAGTGACTTCTGAGAGCCTGATCCTGAGTTCAGAACACAGCCGTGTACCTTCACTGCCTGCTTATGTGTGACACGGTTTTATCTGCTTATTAAAACAGCTGACAAAATGTTAAGTTATAAAGTCTTTGGTGAAGCGTGTCGTCATCTGTGGGGATCCCCATTTGTGTGAATAAGGTGGTTCTGTTCTGGTTCTCAGTTCAGTTGCTACTCCTTAATAAATCATGTACAGTTTAGAAGTGCCATGCTAGGCTTTCTATCAGAGAGATCTGGGGATAAGGTCTTGGCACTAATGATAGCTCATTGGAAGGTTGCTGTCTCTCCATTGATCCTTAGTGTGCATTTAAAAACCTGGGGTGAGCCTAGGGTTGCCCTCAGAATCCCTTTCTGCCTGCTTTCCCCCATCACTTGATGTGTCTCTTTAAGAGTATTGTTACCCTGCCCCTTTGAGAGTATTGTTACCCTAGACAGGGTCTCGTGGTGTAGTTCAGGTTATCCTGACTTCACTATATAGACCAGACACATAGTTCTTCCCATCAGTGAATAATCGTGTGGTGTGCACATTTAAAGTTGGTTTCAGGTTTTTTTCTTCCCTCTCTTATTAAGTGCTTTAATATTTTCAGGATGAATTCGGGAGGAATGTGCCATACCTGAATTAATGACCATACCCTGAATTAATTGCTAATGAATAACAGTGGAAAAAAATCAAATGTTCAGAAGTTACACATTTGCTGAAACAGGCTTCCAGTGTGCCATCCATTAGCCTTTGGATCACAGCTCTATAATTGCAAAGACTTTTCTGAAGAAACTGTAGTGGGAAAGATGAGTGAAGGAGGATGGGAACTCCCGCATCACTTTGTACAGCAGAACAGAGCAGCTTGGGAACTGCAGTTTTCTTTCCTTTCAGGGCGCTCTCTACCACAAGCTACTGCAGATTGTCAGCCATCGGTCGCAGCAACCCAGGAAACCGCCCCTCTCAGCCTTTCTAGCACTCAAATTGGGCGATTCATACCTAGCTGGAACCCATCTTAAAGAAAGCACTGGCTCTACTGGAGCCAGGTGTCCACAGTTGTCTTCCTAGGTACATGACAGGCACTCAGCACTCGTGCTGTAAAAAGTAAAAAGTAAACTAGACAGACACACAGAGAGCACGCACAGCACCTTAAACCCGCCGTGTGAAGAGTGTGTTTAGAAGTAGGGCCAGCCTCTGCCCACCGTACCGCTTGCCACAGTTAGCTGTGCATTTGCTAATGCAACTCGAGAGAATGGGCTGCCTGTAGGTACACGTGGGATGGGATTTCACCAACTGCTGACTTAGTCTACTGTTCAGAAAACATCCTCAGTGGGAAAGATGGAGACACAGTCTCCAGTTGTCCAGTTAGCTCAAATCTGAGGCACATTTTCCCCAGGCTGGAGTTTTCTAACATGGGCCAGAAAACCCTTGTGTTTGAAAATTGAACTTGGAGCTTTGCTTTTGTACGCCAGACCTCTGCGTGACCGTGGCCAGTTGCTCTTCAGCTGGTCCTGTCCTCGGAAGGAAATGTGCGAGAACATGAGCGGCCAGCAGAGAAAAGCATGCTGGGATTTTAGTGATCATCTCCAACGATGTTGGTGTTGAGCAGCTCTTCTTGCCACACAGCTTTCTCAACTGTAGAAAACAACAGGCCAGCGTCCTTTGAAGACCCTGATAAGATACTAAACAGTAAAGTGACCTGTGCTGTGTCGTTTGTGGAGATGATAGTCCATCACCATCACTGGTATTGGTAACAGTGAAGCCAGTGGGGGTTAAAATGTCTGTAACTACTCTTTGCTCCACTGTGGACGCTGTCTTTAAACTTAGGAAAAGTACCAAAAATACCAGGTGAGCTTTTCTTGCCTGTTTGCTGTCAATTTTTATTGGAGTTTCTGGAGCGCCTTGGTCTGCTTCTGGATCTTTCCCTTATCTCATCTGTATTGCTTGTTTTTGTTTTTTAAGATTGAAAGTTCCTTTGAAAAGGAGTTTTTTTTTTTCACCCTTCATTCTTTTTATTGGATATCTTTCAAATGTTATTCCCTTTCCTGGTTTCCCGTCCATAAGCCCCCTATCCCATCCTCCTCCCCTGAAAAGGAGTTTTGGATGTCAGCCTAATTTGTGTACCGCCCCATATTGAACTCTGACGGACAGTAGTCTTTCGGTTATCCTATATAAGATCCAAGTCTTGTTTGTGACTTGGACTAGGGATGTAGCTCAGTTGGTTAGAATGCTTGCCTAGTATCCTTGAAAGTGTGGCTGCTGTCTCTAGGACTGCTTAAAATTGGGTGTGGCAAGGCTAATCTTGAAGCCAGTGCTTGGAAGGTGGAGGCAGGAGGATCAGGCTTTAAGACCATCACTGTCTACATAGTGAGGTCAGGGTCAATCTTAAAACAAAGGTACAGTGGGCCTGGCAGAATGACATCAGTTACTTACCTGAGACAGAGTGTGTGTGTGAGTGCGTACACTGTGTTATTATTGGAACTTGTTTGTAGTTTGAAGTCATCTTTGGACACAGAAAATGGTGCTTGGAAGACACTGGCCAGATACTTGTTTTTCTTTAAGAATCATGAATTTTGTTCACAGATTGGATTTTGGCATTCTCCCAGTACAGAGCACTGTTGAATTTTATTTTTTATTGCCTTTTTATTATTTTGGCTTCTTTTTCTTTTTAATAAAATGATCAGTATGTGAAATTTTAAGCCAAATGAGGACCAAAGGAATTCTTGGTTTTCAAAAGTGTGTCTTTAATTTTATATTAAAGAGGCAGTGTCGGCTTTATTTTTAGAAATTCAATATTTTATAGTTGTTGGGTAATTTAACACCTCCTGCTTTCACTTCTTAAATAAATGGAGGAATCTGTGAGTTGTTTGTGTAAACAACTTGGATAAAAAGTTCACAAGGACCTTTAGTTTCATCCTGTGACTTGCCCAAATGCCTTTACCTGATGTATCAGATTGTAGCAAAATGGAGATTAAAATCAAAGGTAGAAGTGAGTTGCTTGACTTAAAACAAGCAAACCCCTCTACGCCCCTTATTTGAATAATATAAAATATGATGGGCTGAGAATAGTGGAGAATGAATCTAAGGATAATTAAGTGTAGGAAACGGCTCCATGCCCTTGATGATTTATAGCACAAACAGCTGCGACTCCAGATGCCCGGTAAACATTGACGTTGGCATAGCACACACTTTTGAGCAGATTCCATAAAGCTTTGCCTATGTGTCTTTGGCGACTTGCTTTCAATTTTCACAAAAATGTAAAATATTTGGGGCTGGTTGCTCAATGAAAAGTTGTGTACATTTGGCTTCACCAAGCATTGCACCCTTGGGAGAAGGGCTTGCTTAGAGAGTGACTCCATGTCTGTGAGGGGATGGGTGAGGAGGGCAGTTTCCTGTGCTGCTCCCAAAGGTCTGAACAACCTGTAGTAGTAGCTTAAAATTGGAAAACAAGCAGGAGGCAGAGGAGTGACTGCAGATGGGCTGTGGACTGTGTGAGAGAATCCTTCCCTCTGTCACTAAACCTTTCAGACGAGTTAGTTTATAAAGTGAATTTAAGTCCCAATTACTAGAAATGATGCCTTGGCTGATTTTAGACAGAAATCTGGAGAAATAGTTGCTTTAGCAGAAGTTGGAAAGTGGTGTAGTGTTAGAAGTAACTTTTCTGCTTGACTTTTACTCTAATATTGGCCATCAGAGATAACCCACTTTCCTTTGCCTTATATGAAGGTAAACGTGAATTTTACAGGCAGAGGGGTTGTGTCCTGTACCAAGCACAATGCTGATAACCGAACATTGGCGATGTCACCTGAAGGGCTCCTCACAAGGGAAGCAGGTTAGAGAGGGTGTCCTGTACCAACAACTGGTTGGAGCTGGGATGTGGAGCCCATCTCTAGGCTCTAATTATTTTAAGTGGTTGCTATTCCAGATCCTCATCTTTTAGAATAAAAGTCTTGAAGGATTGTTCCTGTGGACCGTGCTTACACATGTGGAGTAAAGGTTGTCTTGGTTTGCTTAGTGTCTCACCAAGCTCTGACTTAGGTTAGCTTTGCCTCACCTAGGCGTTGAATCATGCAGTAAACTTTCCCGGTGTGAAGGAGGAGCGGCCGCCTCACTTAGCTTCTTCTTTTTTTTTTTTTTTTGGTTCTTTTTTTCAGAGCTGGGGACCGAACCCAGGGCCTTGCGCTTCCTAGGCAATCGCTCTACCACTGAGCTAAAAAAGCTCCGGATGTTGCTGGACTCTCTGACCTCACTTTTGGCATTTGTCTTTTGTTGGGGGCACCTAAGCTTTTCACTAATGCAGGGAAGTAACTACTTAGGGCAAAATCTTTCTCTTAATGTTTCGTCATACTCAGCAGTGTTGGTTTTAATAATTGTATTCGTGTTAAGCAGCTTTGGCCCCTCATCTCGCACAGAGGTTTTCAGTCCCACCGGAAGGCAGGTCCATTGGTGTACAGAGCAGAGAGGCTGCATCTGTATGGGCAGTGCTGCTCCTCAGAACAGAATGTTAAAGCTGGAGAGGTCGAGCAGTCCAGTTCTAGCAAGCAGAGACCCAGGGCCGCATACCAGATTCTTTAGAGACCCTGACTTGAGGAGGCTTTCTCCTAGCGAGATGGTCCAGTTCTGGGCAGTCTTTCTTATTATGGAATTGGAGGAAGAGGGTATCTATTTGCTTCCCCAGCTCCAAGCTACAGGACAGAAGCTGACCTTGTGTTGGGTTCTGTTCCCTACCTCACCTGATACCTCTGTCATATATCTGTTAGTAGAAATGGATGTTTCTGTGTGTTTTGTGATCAGCTTGTGGGTTTTGCAGCATAAATTCATGATTTTTTTGTTACATTTAAGATGAAAGGAGCAGTCTATAGCTGATTATGTATTTTATATTTTTGAAATTATAATTGATTATATAATTTCTCCCTTCCTTCTCCTCCTTCTAAACCATCCTGTGTACCCCTCGTTGCTCTTTCAAATTTATGACCTTTTAAAATTATTGTTAAAATATGTGTGTATTTGTATATGTTTGTATAACTGCATATTCCTAAATGTAACTTGCTCAGTCTGTATAATGTATGTATTTTTGGGGCTGATCGTTTATTTGGGATTGGATAACTAGTCAGCGTGCTCTTCCCTGGGGTAGACTATTATGTCTCATGCAGCATTCCATAGTTGCCTATAGTTCTCGGTCTTGGGGGAGGGCTCCTGGGCTTTCTCGTGTTCATTTTGGCACACCTGTGGTTGTCCTTGTTCAGGCTATGTTTGGGCAGCCATGTTGGTGAGAGTGTGTGTAGCTGCTGACATTACTAGGAGACAGTTGTAGCAGAGATCCTCTGGCTCTCACAGTCTTCTGTCCCTCTGTGCTCCTGGAGCCTCCGGTGTGGAGTTGTTTTGTAGATGTGTCTCTTGACTGGGCCTCACATGCCACATTGTTTTGGTTGTGGTAATGGCGTTTCCCTGAGTCATTTTTTCCTCCGGTGTTTCTTGCCCCCTTACTTCTCCGGTCTACAGCCTTGGTTTTGGCCCATTCTTCCTTTTGCTTCGGCAGCTTCTCCTGTATCTTTGTGTAGTGGCTGTCTCTGAGGACGGATTGTAGTCCTGGGTACCCTTCCCCTCCCCCCTTCTCCCCTCCCTCTCCATCTTACCCAGTCATGAGGAACTGGGTCTGAGAGTGACAGGAGTGGTCCTTGAGGTCCTGACGAGGTTTAGTCATGGAGCTCCTGCAGCCCTTGGGCTCTGAGCTGGGGTTCCTTGTACTTTGGACAGCTTAACTGCCTTAGCCTGCACGTGTACTGACTTGAATTTCAGAGAGACAGCGTCATCATTTTTCTCTAGCGTTGACTCTTCTGTGTGTATAAATATTACACGTTAGAGTAACTAGTCTGTTATTTTCATTGTTTTGGATTGTGTGAAAGCATAGACACTCGGATTCAATGAGAGGTAACTGTGGGAAAGTTGTTCCTTCATTGAGAAGGCCCACAAGTAGGGCTTATCACGTGGCTGTGCTATTGGACATGACATTGACCATGCCTGGCTGCCCTAGTGTCTGCACGGTTAGACAGATTGTAGTTAGACAATGCGCTGTTATACCCAGCCGCGATGGACACTCGAACTACTTTGGAAGAGAAAATAATAAATATCACCATCATCAAGGAAGAAAATAGAGCACTGTTTGAGAGTAAAGGTTCCTTTTTTGCTAAGCAGCTGGTGCACCCCTAAACTTAGTGTTGTTAGAGTTCGGCCTTCAGCCGATGGGCAAATCCTCCTGTGCCCTCTAACCTCCCTCCTCCTTTCCTCAAGTGTCTGGCGTTGCCTTTGTAATAGAGTTTGCTAACAGGGCATGAGACTTTTTCCATCGAAGCTTACCTGTAGTTTGATCATGGCTGAGTGTCTGACTTTTTTTTAAGTGTGTACAGATAGAAAGCTGATTTGTGTCAGAT
Organism: Rattus norvegicus; assembly: GCF_021556685.1. NCBI lineage: Eukaryota > Metazoa > Chordata > Mammalia > Rodentia > Muridae > Rattus > Rattus norvegicus. The sequence continues at coordinate 21,215,742 of NC_141534.1, read as the reverse complement.
TGTGGAAATGTATATAACTAAAGAACTGGGTAGGGCTTCTGGGTTCAGTAGAGGTCCCGTTAAGGTTTGTAACTGTCAGATAGTTTATTTGATTTGTCTTTGAGATAGGTTCTCCCTCTGTAGGCCTTGAGCTCATGGCCGTTCTCCTGCCTCAGCCTCCTGAGTGTTTTGACTAAAGATTTATCCTGCTTGGATACTGAGATGAGAGAAGTTACTGTGATGGTTTAAGAAAAAAATACACTCACTAGTTGAGGATTTCATACATGAACACAGGCGGGTTTTGTTAGATGACCTGGGTGTGGGCAGCCCTATACTAGGGTGGTGCAAGGGTGGGCAAAGGAGTTAAGGTGCCACACTGATGACTTGGAATCCAGGCTGCTTCAGGAGGAGCGTAGGGGCATAGACTCCTTATGGTCAAGCAAGTGCTGGAATTGGCGTTTGAGGTTTGCATTGAAGAGCTAGGGAGAGCCAGAGGCTGAAGTTGTGGTAAGGTTGCAGGGTAGACTGGGTTTTCTTCCTATTTTTTAAAGGCTTGTTTTATTTTAATGACTGATCCATGTGAGGTCACAGCCAGGCCACTACGTACAGACGAGAGGGAAGCTTTATGTCTTGGTCTCTTCCTCTTTATACAGAGTCTTGATGATCTCTTCCTTCTTGGCTGGGAGGCGTTCCTCCGGGCACTTTCCTACTTCCTTGGTCTTAGATTTGCGAGCCTCCGCCTGGTCAGCCAGCAGCTTCTGCGGGCGTGATCCATGAGAATCTGCTTGTTTTTGGATGCATTCCCTTTGACCTTCAAGTACAGGCTGTGATACATATGGCGGTCAATCTTCTTTGATTCCCAGTATCTCTTGAGAAACCGGTGCAGGATCCTCACCCAGGTCACCTCCTCGGGCATCGGAGCATTGGCAGTACCCGTCCCCTTCCCTATGCCCATATGGCTGCCCTTCTGGCGGGCCAAGGTGTTTTCCCGGCAGTGGACCCGGCTATGGACAGTCACAGGCTTCCGATCATCAGCCCATCTTTGATCAGCTTCCTGATCGACTGACGGGAGTTGGCGTTGGTGATTTCGTTGGTCTCATTGAGGTCCAACCGGCCACCTTTTTACCACAGAGGAGGACACTGGAGGCGAGCCTCTTCTGTAACCTGTGCATACTCAGCGGATGCAGCAGCGAAAGGAAAGAGCTCAACTGTGTTTTCAAGGGAGTTCTTTTGAGGGTCATGCCCAGCACGTAAAGGGGAACAGTAAGTAATATGAGACTCGGACCACACGATGCTTTTAAAGACCTTACGTGAATGAGGGGAGGAGGGAAGGCCATTCATTTGAAAACATGGTTTCCCTTAAAGCAGCGGTGTTTGCTATGTTCCTGTGAGTTGCAACAGGCAGTAAATATTTCTGGGTCATAGTTGGGGAAGCTCGGAAGGCGGGGCGACCGTGGGAACAGGATGGGAATGGCGAGAAGAGGAAAAGCACAGACGGTTGATGCCCTGGGCCTGGGAGACCACAGGAGTGTGGGGAGTGAACGCATGGTGATCACATTCAGAGTGCTTCCTATGCATGGGGGCCTGGAACTCAGTCACACATCTCTCAAGTCCAGCTGAGTTGATGGTGAAGGTAAACCATGAGAGACAGACACTGTTACAGAGGAGGCCCATAGCCTGCGTGCTCCCTAAGATGCTTACTGTCTGGTTTTGGTGAGATAAAGATTAAGGATGTGCTGCTTTTTTTTTTTTTTTTTTTTTAAATCCCAAAGGCCCCCAAATCAGTTTTTAGTCTCAGGAACTGCCTGTAGATAGGAGAGCAAGACCCAGTCCCTCTGAGACCTGCTACCCAGTAAAAAGAGCTGGGAATGGTTAGTCCTCCTAAGACTGTCTTGGCAGGATTTGATGCTGTCTTCTGTGAAAAGTTGAAAGCAGAGAAATTGACATTTCAGGGTGTCCCAAGCAGAGCACAGTTCACGGGCTGAGGCTCTCTAGGAGCCTCCTCCTCCCAACTCTCCCCTTCCTCCCCCTTCCTCCCTGGGGGCCAGATCATTTGTCTTTTCTCTCTGTGGTCTGCTCTTGTTAAGTAAGCTGTGGTGAGGCACTGCTGGGAGGTGTTGTATGGATCAGTTCTGGGTGGGAGCAGTCTTTGAAAACTGCAGGGGTTAGAACTCCCGCTTTAGGTGCCTTGAGCTCAGTCACTTGCTTAAGAGGGTTTGGGAGAAGACACTGGGTGAGGTAGGGATTTCACTCTTCAGGGAGAAGAAGTTGGGAAAACCTTTGCCCTCCCTCCCCCTCCGTTTCTCCTGAAGACCACATTTTCAGTTTTCCTGAGAGAGCTATTGATAACTAGCCTATTTTCTAAAGGTTGAAGAACTTTGTTAAATGTCAAGTGGACTGAGAGATTGGCTGTTTACTGGAGGTGCATCAGATAGACTTTGCGATGCAGCGAGTCTTAATAGGGCAGTCTTCTCCCTCCCTTTACATGTAATTGTAATAATCTCATGTTTTTATCCTTGTGCTCTGCAGTCATAGTGTATGCAGTAGATGCTCTGTGAGCAAATCCGTCTACATTTTGGGAAGTGGTCTCGGCTGTGTCGGGCCTAGAAGTCTCTCTTCATGCACTTCCACTTTGTCTGCAGCTTGCCATGCCATGCCATGCCATGCCATGCCAGAGTCGACTTTAGGTCAGGGTAACTGTCCTCCCTCAGGGCACTGTCAGGACTGCTGTCACTCGGAGTGGCCAGCCCCAGTCCATGTCCCTGCACCTCTTACTATACACAGAGCTCTGCCTGGCCTCACTTACCAGGACCGTTGGTCAAATGGGTGTGTGTTCTAGAATAAATTACAGATCACTGACCTCAGAGACTTAAATCCACCTATCACTTTGAGTATGAAGGAATAAAATATTGAGACCACCCAAGCACAGCTACTTAGTACTGTGGCCTGAGGACAGACGAGTTTGAGAAGGACTGTGCTATGGCTGCTTTGTTGCTCCTTTGAGTTTGATATAGGCTTGAAAGGAATTGGAGTTAAATGTGTTTTACCTTTAGCATGTGGATATTGGGTATTTTTCTTTTCTACTCTTTTAGAGTATAAGACTCAGAAGGCTTTGTGTGCACAAAGCTCTCCCTACACTGTGCTCTCCCTCCCACCCTCTCTTCCTCCTTACTCTCTTTCCTCCCCTTACCCCCAGTGTGGTGCTGGGGGGTCAAACTCAGTCTTTTCACAGCAAACCCTTTACTGGCTGCCATCTCTCCAGCATACTTTAGAGCTTTTAAAAAGCGTTTTGATGAAGTAGTTCATAGCTCACCTACGTTTTACTCTGGAGTATATCTGCCCTAAGATTTTGTAGCTTTTTAATCCCTTTGGCTGTTGTTCGCACATATTCTTGTGCCATTTACTCTGCTCTTATCTTGAATTTACTCAGCACTGTTAACCATGCCAGGCTTTATGCTAAAGAACAAGGGTGTTCCTTCCCCTTTCTCTTATTCTGCTTGCTCCCTTCTTCCTAGCAGGGCCATCTGCTTCTCTCCTTGGCTCACTAAAGATGCTCCAACACCTTAGGAGCTCACAAGGAAACATGATCTCTTGGGTTTAGGCTGGCCTTGCTGATCTATAGGAGTATCTCTGAGGGATAAACAAGCCTGGCATGTTTGGCACCCGTGGTTTTATTAAAGTTACAGTTTTATTATGGCTTCAAAGTCACTGACATCTCTGAAGTCATTTCAGACCCTAAGGACTATATGAGCGAAGACACAGTGGTGAGGTGTGAAGGAGTGTCTGAAAACAGATGGGCAAGCATCCAGTTCCTTGCTTTATTTTCTGAGCCTGCCTCAGCCTCCCTGGGTCCTGGTCTTGTAGGAAGGACCCAGCAAGCATGGCTGCCCTGGTCTGAGAGCTATTGCAGTGAGGAGGGAGGAGGGAGACATTGGTCTTGAAAGTCTTCATCAGCAGGGAGTGAGGAGGACTGAATCATTGCACCTTTTTGTAGGGAGCGAGAGTGAGACTAGGAAGATGGAAAGAAAGGCCGCGGTGGAGTCCGTGTAGCTGTCACTTGGCAGAGTTGATTGATAATTTCCTACAAGATTTAAAAAGTGATTGGGGTGGGTATGGAAAGTTCTCTGGAGATGACAGCTTAGGAATTAGAAAAACATAACAAATTGGCCAGTGTTGCAGTAATTTCTTATCCCAGTGAGCCCATATTAAAACACAACCAGTTGTTATATTTGTAAGCTGCTTACCTAGATGGGGCAGATCTATCACTATACTAGTGTATTCCCCAGCTATGGGACCCCTTGCCACATGCGGCTTCTCCAGGCCACGTGGTTCTGCTCCATCTTCCTTCCACCTCCTCTTCCTCCGTCCTTCCGAAGCCTCCCTCCCACCTTTCCTGTCTACTGTCTCGTCATCGCCTCCAGCCTTTGTTTGACCAATCAAAATGGGGAGAAGGTTCAGTGAGATCACCTGAATGGCCATCTGTTCACTCCTGGGGGCAGCCCCTCTTGAGGAGGCAGAGTTAACAGCAAATAGAACAGCACCAGGGCAACCTACAACCTGCCAAGTGGTTAGTTAGGATAGGGAAACCAACTAAAAAAACATTTCCCCCCGGTGGCAGCACTCTGTGTTTCTTATCGTGTACTTGAGTTCTCTCCTTTCTCTTGAATAGTTTTTATTAATTCACTATATGTAGCTGATGGTAGATGTGTAGTTCCTCTAAGCCAAACATTTTTTTTTCAGTGTCAGGAGTCTTCCTTTTGATTGAAGAAATAGACACCCCTAAATTGCTTCTCGCTAGAGCCATCCATACCCCACTTTTGACCGTGGGGTGTCAGTATGTGTAGCAGGCATGACTCATTCCACAAGCAGCTGTGGCACCTCACGGCCTGGCCCATCTGTGTGATGTGTGTCTAAGCGCACACGGATGCTCTCTTTCTTTAAAAAGGGAAAGTGAATAGTATTGTTTTTGTTTTATCTTTGTTTTGGTGCAAAACTGTTGCCAGAATGTTCTCATCTCTTGATTATCTTTTGCTTGTTGATTTATTATATTTAGTAGTTGTGTATACTCTCTAAGACACTTGGGGATATTTTCTGTTTGGCTGGAGAAAAGGTAAGCCACCTCAGGAATTGATTTTATGATTGGAAGGAAGCACTGCTTCTTAGAGATGCTTGTGTTTATCTCTGGGTTCCAGTGTTGGTGGCACTATTCCTGGCCTGGAGCTGTGCTGCCTCTGACTTAAGCGCTGGGACTGAATTGTGTCAGCACTGCTGCTTAAGGGTTTATCCTAATCCAGGCGTCCTTGGATTGCACAGGGCTGTGAGCAAGGTGGTGTCAGTGACTGCAGACCTGGACGGCAGGTGTGGGCCGTGAGCGCTTAGGACTCCATCACTGGTACTGTGTGTTGTGCTTTCCCTGGGATGCTGCAGTTGATGTTTGACGGGTGGTGAGCGGTGTTTGTTTTTGATGGTATTACTCTCCCTGAACAAAATGCACATCTGAACTTGGTCCCAAAGGGCTCTGCTGTGTTGCAGCCCGAGAGGGTATCTGGCTGGTGAGGAGTTGGCTGCAAGCCGGCCGAGGCACTGTGCCAGTTTGGTTTTCGGGTCATTAGGCTGACTAGGTTTCTAGAAGGCAAGCTGTATTTTATTTAGCAGTGTCCTAAATGTTCTGTGTTACCATTGCATGTTATAGTTGAGGGGCTCAGAAGAGTCAGTGGTGGCTGTGATAGCTATCACTGCTTTCCAGAAAGAGCAACCCCACTTTTCCAGGCACCTTTTTACCTTTGATAAGATTTTGTTATTAGGGAAGTTTGGGTCTCATCTTTGGGTCCTTAGACGTGTTAGTTGGATGTTGAAGAGCAGACTGTGAAGCTTGAGGACAGCTTTAATGGGATTTAAGCGAGAGGCTGCAGGACAGCAGACTAATTTTGGTGGCTGCTGTGAGTAGAAGATGGAGAAGAGGAAGCCATGCTGTCTGAGTTAGGAGAGGTCAGACACATGGCAGACAAGCAGCCACAGGGCTGGGAGGGCAGCTGAGAGAAGGAGAGACGAAAGCCATGTGAGGAAAGCATGCTTAGAACAGAGCTAGCGGAGGAGTGCAAGGCTGACTCTGAGTAATGCAGACACGGTCAGCTTGCCAGGAGGCATGGCCGTGGCTCTTTTAAGTACCCTGGGAAAGCCAGGAGTGGGGATTCTGGGAAGGAAGGTACTTTGTCTTAGCAAAGTCCTCCATCTCTAGCATGGCTTAAGGTAAACCTGCTCTCTTGATGGTAGCCCCATGTCCATAGGGTTGGTAGGCAGGCACAAAGGCCTACCATAGTGTTATATGTGGGGGAGCTTGCCATGTGTGGCCCACGCCAGCCGGGAACAAAGCCTTCCCTGAGGTGCTTGTGTAGAACCCTGATCAGGTGTGGTAAAGGCTAACAGCAACTTGAACCTGTAAGGAGCAGGCCTCCCCATCCTGCTCTGACAACCTATGTTGCACATTCCTGCAGTTTGAAAAAGTACCCGCCATCTTGCATCCATCGTCTGCCCATCTGTCCATCCATCCATCAGTCTGTCTGTCCATCTATAGATTTATATTAAGAGGTCCTACTATAGCTTAGGTTGGCCTGTCCTGCCTCCAGCTTCCTGAGTGGTAGCGTTACAAGAGTGTAACGTACCAGGCACTGTCCTGCAAGGCCTGCAAGGCAGGAGAAGAAATGAGCTTCATCTGAGATGAGAGGGAGTGAGGGTGAGTTTAGTCAGAAAGAAACAAATTGCAAATACCCGTTGCCTGGGGATGGGGGCATTCTGCCTTTCTTAGAACATTTGAAAAGCTGCCCTCTCATGGACTTAGATCAAAGTTTCTCAGATTCTTTGATAGTTATGAAGTAAGTGCTGGTTGGGCTGGTTTTGTTTTTGTTATTCAGAAGGGTCTGTACTCTGGTCCATTCTAGGTTTGTTTCAGAGACTGCCTCTTTTACTTTCCTTAGAGTCTTTGAGGGGGTTCTCTCCATAGTCTAGGCTGGTCTTGAACTTCCTAATGAGCAGTGTAAGAGACAAAAATGAGACAAAATGTATGTGCCATTAGAGTGCTAGTTAATTTAATAATATAGCTATGAGATCATTACATGACTGTCTTGGATATCAGAAAAATAAGATCATAATTGTCAGAATTGCTTGAAAATGGAGGTCTACTGAATTTCCTCCATTTGCCCCACTTTTCTCAAATCTAATTTTAAGCATACATTGTATGTAAGAAGCTCTGAGATATGGAGAGCACAGTGGAACCCAGAGGAGAGGAAGGGTGGGGTGAAGGATGGGTGGCAGGGACTCAACTCAGTGATTATGGTGATGTCTGGTACTCAGCCCTGCTTGCTGCCTTCAGAGTAAGGCCTGGGGTGAGCCTCGAGGCTCTGTGGCTTTCCCCTGCTGCCCTGTAGCATTCTCCCTGGGGGAAACGAGGCCTGAAAGGTGCTCAAGCCAGCATCCTACAGGTTTCTGCATTCCAGGTGAGGAACTCCACCTGCTGTCTGTGACTGCAGTCACCCAGGTTCTCTGCACACAGATGATTCTGTCAGAACTGAAATTGAGGGAGACTTGTTGAGAAGTAATATCCTGGAAAGTAGGGCTGACTAGTAAGTTGTATGAAACAGAGGCAGAACAGTTTACTTGTGGGTGACTTTTGTACATTAGTCTATTTATAGCCATGAAAGAGCCTTTTGGGGGCGCTGTCTTGATGCCCTCTGAGCACACAGGAGAGTGATTTAATCTCCTGTGTTCTTTTCCTGTGCCCTGCATGCAGGCACTTCCTTATTTGGGGTTCCCACTTCCGGCACTTGGTTTCCTGCCCATTTCTTGGTTGGCTTTTGCTTTTGCATTGTGAGTGGGATACACCCCAGGGCCCTGTGCTTGGTGTGTGATGTGTGTGCTTTACCACTAAGGGTCTACCAGCCCCCGATTCATTTCTAAAGCGACTCTTAATAAATAGGGTTTTGAAAAGGTCACTTCCTTGACTGAGTTAGTGTGCCTTGATTTCTCTTTCTCCTCCCGAGTCATTAATCTAGCTACATTTTTAGTGCTGTTTTAGGGATGCTCTTGGGCCATTTTGAAAATGGCTTGTATTTAATCCATGTGAACGTTCCTCGTTCATAGTCTTGGAAAGTCAGTGTGCTAACTGGTAAGTGAAGGCTTTTGGAATTAAAACTTGGTCTCCTTGACACGTAGTGTCCTTAGCTTTAGAGGGAGGCTTTGACTAAGTTCTCATGAAGTGGCCATGAGGAAGTAAATGTCCTCGGGGGCTGCTACAGCTGGGACTCACGCTGCTCATGAGAAGCCATAAATACCCCACTGATAACTTTCGTTTTGAAGTTGTTGTTAACAGTTTTTCTTTGTAAGTTTCATATTTGCAACTAAATTCTCTTTTACTAAATTCTCTTCCATGTTGAAATGAGGGAGATTTGTGTCCTAATAGTTTTAATTTTTCTCCGTAGACTGTTATTCTGCATTTTTAGTTCTGCTTTGTAAATTTTTACTGGGTTTTCCCTCCAAAAGTCAACAGCCCTGTAGTATTTTAGTGGGAACAGTGCCTTTGTTATTACCTTGAGACATTCTGCAGATGCCATTTTGCAGTTCTGAGAAGTGTGTTGGCTCTTCTGTGTTAAATCCTGCATATATTGTGGTGGGTGTTGTAATGAAGTTATAGAGAACACTTGTCATATGATAACAAAACAGAGACATCCTTGGGAGGTGTATGTTATGTGTTCCTGTGTGGTCCCAAAGCAGATGATTCCTTCTGCACTTGGATGTGACCACAGACGATTGACACTGTGACCAGCTTCACAGTTAGAATGATTCGATATGTATTGCTCTTTAAATGTCTCTGAGTTTATTTGCCAAGTGGTCTTAACCCTTGTATTCAAAAGAATTGGAAGCAAAAATCTGCTGGGAAATTGCCTTGATAAAGTGCAGGAAATTCCTCTCATTCTTTTGAATCCAGCTGAAATCAGACTTTTGGAAGTCCCCTGGAGTAACAGTGTCTGGCAGGCAGCCTTGGTCGTTTAGAGTCCAGCAGTTTGTGTGCCCGCCAGCTCAGGGGGCACATCCTGAATGCACCTCTGTGTTCAGGTAAGCGGAACACTGCCATTGTGTGTGTGTGTGTGTGTGTGTGTGTGTGTGTGTGTGTGTGTATACACATACACACAATTTCATTTATTTTATTTGTGTATATGTCTGTGTATATCAGGACAATTTGTGGGAGTTGTATTTTCCTACCATGTTGGATCAGGACATCAGATTTAGTGGCAAGCATCTGTACCTGGTGAACCATCGATGGCCCTACTCTTTTTTACTACAGTGTCAACACATATTATGTATAGAAAACTCGGTAACAGAAAAATACAATAGAACTCGATCTTCCTGTGCCCATATTTTTGGAATCAGCAGCTAGCATTTTGGCTAGACATCCCTAGACTTTGGTTTGTGGTATGCATGTGTCGATTAACACAACAACATTCTCTTTTTTTAAACTTACCTTCCGTTGACAGAACACGGCAGTAAGAACATTTGTGTGAGTTTGTGTCTGGAAACATTAACTTCATTTGCAAGCTTGTATTTAGTAGCAGGGGTGTATATTAGTTGATTACAGTTGTGACACAGAAAGGGATAGGTCACCATTCTGGACATTTTCTGAGATCATAGAAGTACAGCAGGTCCTTTCTAACTGTTAAGGAGCTATTGAAACAGAGATCTAGTCACATAGCCTTAACTTGGCCTAGAGAGCTGATTTGCAGATTTCCAAGGGCTGCTTCAAATGTGAGCTGACTCTTGTTATCTGAACTTGGTTAACAGTGCCTGTGTCTATCTGGGCGTCTGCTATGCCCATGTGATGTGGTTTCAAGCCCCATGACATGATATCCCATCTGTTTCTTTAAAAGGTAAATCTAAAATGGTATAGGCAGATTATGTAAAAATCAACCCCATGACAAAATGACAGAAAAAGCAGATTCCTTATTGAGTCAAAACTTTGTGGTTTAGTTTATTCTAATTGGTCAAACTAAAATTACCAAGGAGAATAGAAGGAAATAGGAAAGGATTGGGAGGGAAGATATGATATAGTTCCCAGTTATTTCCATACCATACTACTTGAATATGTGGAGATTAGTGTTGACAATGAGGCTTATACAAGTAGGACAAATGGGAAGTTGCCAGGGTGTGGGTGTGGGGTGCATGTGGGGTGCGTGTGCATACACCTCTGTACACACATACCAGCCCTTACTTCTCCAGGGCAAATCCTGACGCTCTATTTGATCTGCTGTATCTGGAGGGAATGTCTAGCCTTCCAGAGTACAGGTCTGTTGGTTCCTCTGGCTCTGCCGCCTTCTTTCCCAGGTCAGTGGTGACTACCCACCGTTAGGCCTGCCACTCTGCCCTTCACACAGCCACTTCACATTCTGTACTGTCACCGGGTGTGTGGTTCATAGGGTGTGAACGGCTAGGTGAGAGAGAGCACCCGGGCTGTCTTGTCTCCTGTGATTCCTGTCCTTCTGTCCTTCTTTGCATGGGGAGGACTTGCTTCAAGTGTCATGCTCTATCTCAGGGTCATGTGAAAACGAGTCTTGTTATACCTAGCCCATTTTAGTACACATTCTGAAATCCTACTTTGATTTTGCTACTGGCAGATTTAGCTGGTGTGGTTTGCCATCTAGATTTCAGTTTCATGGCTTTTGTTATTTGTGTATGTACCATAAACTCACAATTAGCTCTTGTGTTCTGCTCAGGCCCAAGTGCCATTCTGCGTATCTGTAAAATCAGTAATAGGTGCACTCTTCTACTTGGTCATGTAGTGCCTATTTTCAGTCTTAGATCTGCAAGGCCATGTTGGAGTTGTGTTGGTCTGTTTGCTTTTAAGTGTAGTCATGAGAACTGGACAGTTTAGACCTAAGAGACAGGTGTGTATTAATGCACACGGGAACATGGAGATGCATTTCTTGTGGCAGAAGTTGGTATGGCTGCAGTTGAAGGGCGTGAGTGCTGTGAAGGGGACATGGACGACAGCTGGGAGGGACTGTTAATTGCTTCCTCCCTTGGCAGCTTGCAAAGAATTATCTTCTGGTGCCAAGGAAGCCAGACTTCAGAAGGAGACTTTAGGTCGGATCTCCCTGGAATCATCTCAGTCTTGTCCCCTAACTGTGTTATCTTCAGTTATAGGGGCCATCCTCAGCCCCTGGAAGGCAGCCAAGACTACATCCATAACCTGTATGCTCTGGGGGCCACATGGACTAGCCTGGCCAACCATTGGAAAGGAGGTGTCTCATGCTGGGGTTTTGTGGGGAGCATTGTCAGTTCAAGTGGCTTAATTTCCTTTTACACAATCACAACCACACACATACAAATGCATGCACTCGCGTGCACACAGACACAGACACACACACACACACACGCACAACCTTGTGTATAATTTTAGGTAAATATAAACTAATCCTTTAAGTTTTATCCGTAGCCTTGGTATTAGTGCAGTTATCTTTTTTCTTTTTAAACGTTACTTCCTTTAAAGATGAATCGGTCAAGTCTCTAGCTGTAAATCCCTGCCCAGGAATGAAGGGACGTCGAGATGGCCAGTTGAGGAGTTGACTTTGGTAATTGCTGCCTTTGAGTACAAAGCATTTTTATGTCCATTTTTTTTTTTCCACGTGCTGGGCTGAGTAGATTCAACATCAAGTAAGAAATCAGAGCTGCTGAGTTCGCAGGACACTGATAGTAAGACTTAAAAGATGAGAACGTGATGAGAGGAGGAAGTACAGAGGACGTCCACACTTGGCCTGGATGGAGAGCCAGGAACACATCTCCGCTGTCTTGCTGTGCTTTCCTTAGAGTGGGGGGTTAGTAGTAGCCTTTACTCCATGATTCTGTGCTATTGCTTATAAATTCATCAAATGTTCCAGTGCTCACCCAGTACATACCAGGTCTGTGCTAGTTAGGCTGACGGCTGCTGCAGTCTTCCTCCTGAATTGGAACTTCCAGGAAGCTCACTTAGGGCCATACATGACTTCTGCACAAGCATTTTTCTAAAGCCCTTGGTGTGTGTGTTTACATCCAAGAGGAACAAGTTACAGCCATGGTTGTAAACTCTTTACATTTTTCTCAAAAGTGTAAAAATAATATCCATGCTTTTACAAAGAGTAAGTTTTTCTGAAGAATAATAAAGCAAAATGCATCAAGTGTATATGTGTCTTCATGTTGCTTTTAGTAATTTGTGGACCACATGTTGTTATTTGAGTGTTTTGGCTATGATTTTAAGCTTTAAAAATCCTAGAATAGGGGTTGGGGATTTAGCTCAGTGCCCTAACCCTAACCCTAACCCTAACCCTAACCCTAACCCTAACCCTAACCCTAACCCTAACCCTAACCCTAACCCTAACCCTAGGAAGCGCAAGGCCCTGGGTTCGGTCCCCAGCTCCGAAAAAAAGAACCAAAAAAAAAAAAAATCCTAGAATATATGTAGACACTTTCAGGTTCAGTTGAAAGTTCAGATAACACTGAATGTTTTTAGAGTGTAGATATTTTAGAAGTTGGGAAAGAAATACTGTACTGTTAGAATTAGAGCCATGTCACTAATGTGGCAGATGAGGGAAGTGGGAAAGGAATAAAGCAGAGACAGACATCCTGTTCATGTACTGGCCCTCTGTACACCCGCTTGCTTGCCTGTGATCCTGTCAAGCAGAGACAGACATCCTGTTCATATACTGGCCCTCTGTACACCCGCTTGCTTGCCTGTGATCCTGTCAAGCAGAGACAGACATCCTGTTCATATACTGGCCCTCTGTACACCCGCTTGCTTGCCTGTGACCCTACCCCCCCACCCGCTTGGCTGCTGCTGAAATTGCAGCCTGTTTAAATGAGCTCCAGCAACTCCATTTCTGCTTGCAGGCGTTTGCTAATTCTCAGTAGAATTAAGAAGAAACCTATGTAAGGGCCATTGTAGGCTTTCCAAGATTGGAGTCCTGTACAAAACTGAGGTCTTGATCAGTGCGAACATCTGCGTCTGACTTAATATCTATCCCATCCTCAGAGGGTGCTGTCTCCCTCAGAGGCTTCACTGTTGACATTTTTGCTCCTATGAGGTTGGAGAAACCGTGAAATCTGCCCTCAGCGGCACTGCCCTCAGCGGCGCTGCCCTCAGAAGGTTTTATATACTATATCACTCAGGAAAGGTCTCTACAGTTCTCATATTGTGGTGACTTCCAACCACAACATTATTTTTGTTGCTGCTTTATAATTGCAATTTTGCTACTGTTATGAATCTTTTTTATTTGTGCATACACTAATAGTTTTGAATTTATTTGAAGATTTTTTGAGATACTTTTATATTTACAGTTCAAATGTTATCCCCTTTCCCAGTTTCCCTTCTGCAAACCCCCAACCCATCTCCCCTGTTTCTTTGAGGGTGCTTCATCTCCCATCCACCCACTTCCGCCTCCCTGCCCTGATATTTCCGTACACTGGGGCATTAAGCCTTCACAGAACCAAGGGCCTCGCCTTCCATTCATGTCTGACAAGGCCATCCTCTGCTACATATGCAGCTGTAGCTGTGGGTCCCTCCATGTGTATTCTTTGGTTGGTGGTTTAGTCCTTGGGAGTTCTGGGGGTGTCTGGTTGGTTGATATTGTTGTTCTTCCTATGGGATTGCAAACTCCCTCAGCTCCTTCAGTCCTTTCCCTAACTCCTCCACTGGGGTCCCTGTGCTCAGTCCGGTGGTTGACTGAGAGCATCCGCATCTGTATTGGTCAGGCTGTGGCAGAGCTCCTGTCAGCAAGCGCTTCTTGGCATCAGCACTAGTGACTGGGTTTGGTGTCTGTATATGGGCTGGATTCCCAGGTGGGGCAGTCTCTGGATGGCCTTTCCTTCAGTCTCTGCTCCACACTTTGTCCCTGCATTTCCTTTAGACAGGAACGATTCTGGGTTAATATTTTTGAGATGTGTGAATGGCCCCATCCTTCAGTCGGGGGCCATGCCTAACCTCTGGATATGGTTGCTACAGGGTCTACCTCCCCTTTGTTGGTGTTTCAGCTGATGTCATCCCTGTTGGGTCCTGGGAGCCTCTTGCTTTCTTGGTATCAGGGACTTTCTGGTTGCTACCCCAAGTTCCTCATTCCCCACTGCTACACACCTCTGTTCAATCCCCTGACCCTCTGTACATCTACCTGTCTCTTCCCACACTGATCCTGACCCCCTTTCCCCCTCTCCCCATTCCTCTTCCTCCCAGCTGTTATGAGTCTTAATGTAAATATTTGATATTTGACCCCTGTGACCCTCAGTTCCCGGTGCGGTCACCACCCACAGGTTGAGAACCAAATGCACGTTCATTTGGAGCAGAGTTGAGTTTATCTAATAACCATGAAGGCAAATGGTAAACTGAGCTGTGTTGTTCCCTAGAAGCAGCCAGTTTTCGTCATTTGCTTCTGACTGTATTTTTTGGCTACCATCTCCATAATGTAATCAGACAGTTTTGCCTTGAAGTAAACTGTGCAGTTTCCCTTAACAACACTCTGGGTCTTGAGGCTGATCTCGGTGCTGAATTCCATGGCTCAGCAGCTGCCAGCTTCAGTTACCCAGAGCCCACTGCTTCTGCCTTGCCTGAGTCTGGCTTTTGTGGCTCTGGCCTCTTCTTCCGCACTGCACTCTGCCTTTGCGTTGGTGCCTTAGATAACTGCATGTACTTTTTCATGTAGGTGGGTGCTGCCTTGCCATTGGTTTTCCATTTCATCTTTTTCTTCTTTTCCTGTCTTTGCAAGTTAATTGAGTACTTGTCTGATTTCAGTTTACCACCACTTAGTGGTTATGTCTTTGTCTTATTGATGCCCAATCTAAAGTTGGATGCATCCCTCACTGTGATAATGGTTTCAGTGAAAGGCTCTGCTGCTCAGCTCCTTGACCACCTCCTCCCTCCCAGTCTGTTTGGCCACATTCTTCTCACCATCCTGCTGAGTATTTGCTCACTTTATCTCCTTCACAACTCTCACATAGGTGAGTTCATTCATGGCTGACTTTAATGTTGATATCCAACGAAACACTAGCCCCAATCCCCAACATTGGGAAGTGGTTGTGTTTTTATTCTGGTCTCTTGAAAAACAAAGGAATAGGCATTAGAACAGTGAAACACTGAACAGATTTATTACTCTCTTCTAGTTCTTCAGAAAATATAGAGCAGACCTTATTTTCTTTCCTAAGGTCATCCCCTCATCCAAAGACAGTACTAGCAAGCTTAAGCTTCAGTAGGTCTTGTCGTCTTTTGAATTAGAATTTTAAAAAACATTTTAGATATCCCCATTCCCTTTCCTCCCTCCAGACCCTCCCATGTCCCTCCTCTCTATTTCAAACTCATAGCTTTTCTCCCTATTGCTGATGTGTACACACACACACACACACACACACACACACACACACACACACACACCCTGCTTAGTCCATAAGATGTTATTTGTATATGTTTTCAGGGCTAACCATTTTGGTATGAGAATAAATTGGTGTGTTCTTCCCTTGAGGAAGACTGTGTCCCCACTCTCAGCATTCTGTAGTTGGCTTACAGGGCTGTCCCACTTCAATGTTAGCACGTCTATTGGTGTCCCTGCTCAGGTTATGTTTAGAATGCCATGTTGGTGACACATCGAGGGTGTTGCTGAGAGACAATCTCACAGCAAAATCCCCATTCCCCTGACTTTTTAGAACCCTTTCACTTCTTTTCTTCAGTGAGCCCCGAGCCTCAGGTGCTAGCGTTCCATGGTAGGTGCATTACTCAGGGTTGGGCTCCATAGCTCTGCGATCAGTGTTCTGCAATGGTTGAAGCTTCTTGTCTGTTACAGAGATACGTTTTCTTGACTAAGGGTATGAACTACACGTATCTGCAGACTTTATTTTCTTTGGGACAGATGGTCCTCAATAGGGCTTCTGATCCACATCTTCTTCCATCGTTTGCTGGGTAGAGGACATGTCCTAGGTACTGTGACTTGAACCTCAGTGAACACGGCTGAGCTGGGATCTGTGCAGTGGGGTGTAGAGTCCTTTAGGTACATGCCAGGACTGCTGTGGCTGGGGCGTATGGTAAATTAGTCTTCGCTTTCGGAGGATCTGAAACTCATTTCCAGAGCATCTGGGCTACTTTGCAACCGCACCAACAGTGAATGAGAGTTCCCTTTCCAAGTCTTCTCTAGCATTTGTTGTGAGTTGTTTTGCCCATCCTGGCCTTCTGACAGGGGAAGATGAAATCTCAAAGTCGTTTTCATATGCTTTTCTCTAATTGTTAGTGGCGATAAACAGGTTTTGTGATATTTCTTAGCCAGTTTTATTTATATGTCTAAGAACTCTGCTTAGAATTGAAGTCTACTTTTGAATGGGTCATTTGTATGTGTGTATCTGTATTTATGTATATGGATACATATATGGATATGTATTGATATGTGTGCATGAATATATATTTATTTATTCACTCTGGATATCCCTTATCAGATGTATAGCTAACAAAGATTCTCCTCCTCTCTGTGGGCTTCTTCTTACAGAAGCATCGTAGTCTTATGAAGTCCCACAATCAATTGTTGCCTTAATTCTTGGGCAAGCAAAGTCCTACTCAGGAAGTCCGTTCTTAAACCTGTATCATGTGGATACCGCCTATGGTTTCTTATAGCAGTTCCAGTGTTCATGCTTAGCTCTCTGGTCCCCTTAGTAGTTTTGTTCAAGGTGAGATTGGAGTCTGATTTCATCACTGTACATATGGACATCCTGTTTTCCCAGACCATTAATTCAGAATGTTTTCTCTTCTCTAGCACATGTTTTTGTTATGTTTGTTAAGTAGTAAATGGCTGTAGGCATGTGTGCGTGTGTGCGTGTGCGTGTGCGTGTGCGTGTGTGTGTGTGTGCGTGTGCGTGCGTGTGTGTGTGCGTGTGCGCGTGTGCGTGTGTGCGTGTGTGTGTGTGCGTGTGTGCGTGTGTGCGTGCATGTGTGCGTGTGTGCGTGTGTGCGTGTGTGTGTGTGCGTGTGTGCGTGTTTGTGTGTGTGTGCGTATGTGTGTGTGTGTGTGTGCGTGTGTGTGTGCGTGTGTGTGTGCGTGTGCGTGTGCGTGTGTGTGTGTGTGCGTGTGTGCGTGTATGTGTGCGTGTGTGTGCGTGTGTGTGTGTGTGTGTGTGTGTGTGTGTGTGTGTGTGCGTGTGCGTGTGTGTGTGTGCTGGTCTGTGAGTCTGTTGTTGTTCTGCTGTCATGTTCCTTTCTGGGTCCCTGGCATGTGTCCTGCCCTCTGGAATGGCAGGCGGGCCCCGCAGCAGTGTTGGTCCTCTCTAGGACTATTTGGCAGCCGCGGGCTTTTGTGCTTCCGTATGAATTTGGAGATAGTTTGCTCATTTTAATTTTTCCACTTCGTTCAGTGTCTTCACATACAGTTCAAGGATGCACTTCTTCTGGGCCTGGATTAGGTTAGAGTTATTCTTTGTTCACCATTTAGACATCAGTGGATGAATTTAAAGTTCTCTGGATTAATTTCTCCTAAGTTCTTAAAAGTCCCATCTCGCCCCTTACTTTTCTGTTTGTGTCTGTTGCACAGCTTTCTGTTTGGTCCTTGCCAATCCTGGGTTCTACACCTTGTTTTCTACACTGTGTTTATACTACCAATGGTGTCGTAGGACCTTAAACCCTTTTCTCTTGCATAGAAGAAACCTTGCATCCTAAACAGCCATTCCCACTCTTCCCAAAGCCCCGGAACCTGCACTTCCACTTTCTGTTGCCATGAGCAGAGCACTCAGGCTCTAGGTTTTCCCGATTCTCAGGAGCACCTTGTGTGTGTGTTCTCGTGCGCACACACAGGCCTGTGCACTTTTGATTTATTCTTTAGGCAGGGATTTGCTATGTTCTCCAGGCTGATCTTCAGCTCCTGGCCCAGCCTTCCAAGTGCTGGCATTACACATGCGTGTGATCACATTGGTCTAACACTGTTTTTCATCTTTTTCTTAAAACTGCTAACCCAGCAGGTGAGTTTGATTTTATAATCAAACTGTTTTTTTCTTGTTGTGATTGGCCATTTGTAAATACATTGTGAGAAATGTCTGTTCAAGTCACTTCACGTGTTCTGTGTTGGAGACCCTTGTCACATACATGCTCTCGAGTATTTCTGGCTATTCACTTGTTTGCTTTAACACCCCCCCCCCCCCCCTCCGTGGGTTCCTTTAATTTGGTAAGGTCCAGTTCATCTGTTTGCTTTCTGTTGTATTGCTCTTGGTTTTATATTTAATCCAGAAAAATAATGAAGATTTATTTACACACTTTTTTCTTAAAAGCTTCTATATAGATTTTACTCTGGCATTTGGTGTTTGTTGCACTTTGGACTTACTTTTATCTGTAGTGAGATGAGGGCTCGCGGTTTTCTTTGGCATAAAGGTAGCTGTTGTCCCATCACCATTTGTTAGAAGACTTTGTTCATATTGATAGACTTGCCAGTCTTGTTCTGGGCTAACAGTTACTGTTCATTACCCTGTATGTATTTTTTATTCCAGTGCTATAATGTTTTAATTAGTATTTTAATTTTCAAATGGAGCTCACTTTTGTCCTCTCTTTCAATATTAGTTTAGCTACTAATATGGTAGCCCTTCAAGTCTTTCTTTACAGTACTTCATACTTTTAGAATTATCTTGTCATTTTCACAAAAACCAGCTTGACCTCTGGTTCATTCCTGTGTCTATAGATCTGTGTGGAGGGCAGCGACTGCCATTTCTGCACCCCCAATCCTCTGGCTCGTCCAGCACTCCTCCTACACTCACGGCTTCCTTCACGCCGGCCAGTGTTTTCCAGTGTGTGGCGTGTCTGCTAGCTCCTCAGTTGAGCTTACTCCTCTCATTTTATTCTTTTTGAAGGTGAGTGGAAACATTATCCTATTGTGTTGTTCATTGTGTAGAAATACACTTGCTTTTTTAAAAATATTAATCATTGCTGAACTGGTTCATTATCTTAAAACTGTTCTTTGCAGATTGTGCATTTCCCAGTAGGGATAATTTGCTTCTTTCCTCTTAGATGTTTTTTATGTTTTAATTTAATGCTTTTTATTTTTCTTAAAAACATAGATTCCTCCCCCCCCCGGGGGGGGAGGGGGGGACGACTTTTCTTCCTGGCTTGAAATTTGAATGAATGTTGGACAGAAGTGTCCAGGAGAATCCTCTTTTTCCTGATATTGAGAGGAAGGCTGTCTGTCTTCCATTGAGTACAGTGTTGAAGGGTGGTGAGAAGGTGTCTGTGTGCAGATTTTGCAGTGTGTCTATGATGGAAAGATGTTGTGTTGTGGTAAAAAGTGAAAAAGAGCGGAAGGGTTCCCTGCATGTACCCTGGCAGTCGCTCTCTTGCTAGTTCCAGCTCTGGCGGGCTGTTGCAACTAGTGCTAATTTATCTCCTTGGCCGTAAGTACTTTCTGATCCAGGCAGTCCGAGAGCCGTTTCAGTGCGGCACCCTGTCCTCACTCAGAGCTCCGTCCCGCCTCACACTGCCGATGGCTACTCTCTGAGCTTGGCAGCAGTCTCTACCCATCTAGTTCCCAGGGCGGGTTGTCACCATGCCAGGCATACACATCCCAGTTCCATGGCGGGCCTGGTGCATCCCGCCACCACACAGTCTCTTGGACACACCATACAATAGCCTCTGATCCAATTGATAAGATATAATTTGCCCATCTAGACAACACAAAATCCTGTACACATCGATCCCTTAAAAATAGTCATAACAACCTGTAACTATACGTAGAAAAGAATCTTAACATCTGCCGCCATGTTCTCTCAGCCCCTCCTCCCTTGTCCCCCCTTCCTTCTCATCCAATGACAAGCTTTGCTTTATCTTGTCCACCTTTACCTGCATAATGACATCACCCTACAATGCTGTGCGCTCATGCACTGGCTCGATCGCTCCCCGCTCTCTCCCTCCCTCCCTCCCTCCCCCCTCCTCTCCCCTTCTCTCCCCTTTCTCTTTTCTCCATTTCCTCCTCTTACTCTCTTCTCCTTTTTTGCTCTCTTCTATTTCCTCTTTTCCTGTTCCTATCTTTCACTTCCTCCTCCTCCTCTCCTCTTTTTTTTGGTTCTTTTTTTTTTTTTTTTTCGGAGCTGGGGACCGAACCCAGGGCCTTGCGCTTCCTAGGTAAGCGCTCTACCACTGAGCTAAATCCCCAGCCTCTCCTCTTTTTCAGACAGGTTCTCTCTCTATACCCTGACTGTTCTGTCTTGGAACTCACTGTATAGACCAGGCTGGCCTCAAATTCACAGAGCTCTCCCTGCCTCAGCCATTGGCCATTGGAGTACTGGGATTAAAGGTGTGTGCCACCATGCCTGACTCCAGGTGTTGAACTTTTCAAGTTGTTTTCCTGTCTTGATATGATCCTGGATGACCCTCCCATTTTTATGAATAGGATTATTCATTGGTGTCCTTTGGTGGCCATCCTTGCATACAGCATCACAGTAACTTACCTTCGCATGCGACTTAGGTCTAGTGGGTGCTCAAGCAGCTGCTTGGCTTGTAGTCCACACCCACTCTCTCCCAGAACATCTTGTGCGTCTGGCTTTTCACTTTTTAAGACTGTCTCCATAGTTCTGGGGAGCCCAACTTTTGATTTTCAAACTTGCATTCAGATTTCTTCAATTCATAACTGTAATCTGCAATATCTTTTCAACCCTTAAATCTGGTGATTATATCAGCTAGAGAATGTGATATGAGCTGTAAGTTCACCCAGGAGACAGTAGATAGAGCATCGGAAGTCAGGACAATGGGATATTTCTATATGTGTTTGGTATCTGTAGACAGCCCCTTTTGTTTGTTCTTCCTACGCAGAGGGTTTTAATGTCGTTCCTTTGGGAAGGTGAGGTCATCTTTTACAATGTTCCACTTTTGTATAGAAGGGTATGATCCAAATTGTGCTGGCCTAGGATACAAAAGGACACAAAGTTGGGGCTTAAACTCACTTGGGATGGGGTGGTGGAAATGCTGATGGGAAAGGAATGGGCTTGTGTTCTTGTTCAAAGAGGTAGTTTGTCCTCGGTGGACTCTGGAGTTCAAACCCTTATGGTGGGGAGCAGCTTGTGTGCTCCCCCTGGCTTCCCCTTTCCCTAGGTTGCTGCTCTGGAACCCCAGCTGGCCTTCTTCTGACCCTGCCTACTAGCATCATAGATGGAATCTCCTTGCTAATGTCCTCCCACCCCAGGCTGCCTCAGATGAGTCAGTGTGTCCTACCATGGCTGTAGAGATGTGGACCTCACCTTCCCTGATGATGGCCACCACAGACCTAGAGCCCATGCGGTTTATGAGAACTGGGTAGCAGGTGTAGGTCCCAGTATCGCTCTGTACGAATGCCCTGTATGTATGCTCTGTACGAATGTTCTGTATGAATGCTCTGCACGGATGCCCTGTACGAATGCTCTGTATGAATGTTCTGTACGAATGTTCTGTACGAATGCTCTGCACGGATGCTCTGTGATGCCGTTGAGCATCGTTATCCGCACTTGCTTTGGAGTCTTTCCTTGATGAACTCAGACTCACAGTGTCTGCTCACCTCTGCTGCAACCCTCTGGCTTCACGGCAACCAGGATCCATTCCAGGAGCCAGGATGGCTCATTCAAACAATGGCCCAGGATCTTGTGTGGCCCAGCATGTCCCACATGTACAAGGGCTGTTTACAAACTCACTGTATAACAAACTAGAACTCAGAAGTACCGTGGTTCCTTTGTTACCTTCCCCCTCCATGCCTTGTCCTCCTTAGCCAGTGTTTAACTGTGTAGCCCTGGCTGCCTGCAGTGTGCTCTGTAGACGGGACTGACCTGAAGTATTGCAGAGATCTGTGTGCTCCGCCATCCTAGTGCTGAGATTCAAAATATGCGCAACCACGTCTGCTATGTGGACACACATCCTAAGTGACTTTGTAGTTCTTGAACAGGCAAAGCCTTCTTAACTTCTGTACAAAGCCATTGCTAGTGCTTTAACATTAAATGCAAGGGCTGTGTGTGTGTGTGTGTGTGTGTGTGTGTGTGTGTGTGTACATGTATCTGGAACACAGACCAAGGTGGTAGGTTTATTTTTCTCCACATTTTATAATTCATTGTATATATCTAAAAAATGATTTTGAGAAAATTTATTAGAGTACAAATTATTCAGGCAGTCCTGTGTGTGGAAACATCTGTATCTAAATGCGAACGGTCGGGAGATGGGACTCTGTTTGGTTGGACTGTTGGGCTTTAAGACTTAGGCAAGGACCACAGTGCAGTGCTACAATGCCTAACACAAACTAGGTTAAGGTTCTGCTCCACATCGGTGGTCAGGATGCTGATCGAGATGGAATCCCACAGCCGACTGTGGAAATGCAAGACTGATGGTTAGCCACCATGGGATTTCCATTCTGCGCCGTTAAGGGATGGCAGAGACTTTGACCTAAGTCAGGATGGTTGGAATTTGGGAGAGCTTGTTCCTGAAGCAGACAGGTCACTGTGATGAGGAAAATGCTCCATGTACTTTGCAACATGAGCACTGGCACTGACCTGCAGGTGTGTCTGACAGGGGTTGTCTCTGTGCCTTGGCTGTCCTTCAGGGTTGTGACAGTTGCAGGTAACATTCCAAGCTCCTCTGTTGACAGTTGCTTATTTCCTTCTCTTGTGGTTGCTCTTCAGAATGGTTATTGTCCAGAAGTTGGGCAGTTTTATGTTCTTGGTCTTTAGCTCCTGAAGACGCTCACACTGGTTAACTGCACCTGGTGCTCACCTGAATCGGAGGGTTTGGAACTGGCGTGGTGAAATTTGGGAGGCCTATTTCTTTGGATTTTTATTTATTGATTTCATTGTTTATTTTTGGCTGTTGAGAAGTGGGTGTTGGTTTTTGTCTTGCCTGCAGATGAAGTATTTGACTAGGGGAATCTGTTGCTGTGGGAGCGATGGTGTCAGGAGGTGCCCATTGGGCTGCTGGAGCCTGTCTTGGTATTACTTCAGTGGTTTTTAAGATAGCTTTTTCTTAGTCTTAGCTGTTATGGAATAGCCACATGCCATAAATATGTTGTCCAGATAAATACTCTTCATATGAATACAAATTATTATTACTACTCCTTAGAAGCTTCTCAGACTTCTGCCACTGTGGCTCTAAACTCCCTGTTACGGTGATGGCAGCTGCAGCTTTGCAGATGCACGTTTATCTGCTTTGTTCTGGTTCAGTTGGAGACTTTTCTCAGGTTTTCATGGTTCCGTTTTAAGGTAAAGTAACTGTCTTGTGTCTATTAGTTTTTCCCCTAAAGTTTGCATCAGGAAAGTGCAGTTCCTCTAAGCAGTTTGTAGGGGAACCAGAGTTGCTTCTGGCTTTTATAGGCTCTTCTGAAAGGGGAGAGCTGCGATTGAGTCGCTTACAGCAGCGGGGAAGATGTCTTGCAGCTGTGCTGTTTGGTTCTGCTCCAGAGATAGGATCTGTGTGCACTGTCAGACATCTTAAAGCCCGCCCTGGAAAGGGTTCGGCTCTGTAAAGGGAGTACTGTTCATCACCTCACATGTGCTTATGGGGTCTGTCGGTGCTGCTGGGCTTCATTGGTTTGTCTCGTGAGCTGAGCTTGTAGTAGACACAGGCCTCTCAGTTTCAGAATGGGGATCACAGTTGTAGTCTCTGCCTTGTAAAATCAGTTTAGTCGGGCCCTTGGCAAACACTGATGAGAACAAGTCGCCCGCCCTTAGACTCTTCAGCTTTAGTGGTGAGTTTCTCAGTTCTGCATCATACAGACAGGCACATTGACACTTGTTTGGTCGTGTTCCTCATGGTAGGTTACTAAGTACTGACTTACAGATCATGCTTATATATCAGAAGATGAAAGATTATACAGGAAATTCCAAACATTGAGAAGTTAAAAAAACAGAAGGAAACAATGCCTTCTCATTGGACATTGTTTAGCCTAACGGATTCTGCACTTCCTGTTTATTTACATGCATTCTGGGGGAATCGTCACTTATTAGAAGAGATTTTTCCCTCCTCTTTTCTAAGACGTGCTTTAAAGTTATGTAAGTGGAGTGTGTTGTCATCCTCTCAGCTGTGAAGTGTGTGGTAGCTGCTGCCTCCCTACCTCTTCCTTGGTGCTGGCTGTCAGAGCTCGAGGCCTGCTTACCTCTCCCTCCTGCACCACACTTTCCTAGCATCCTTAACCTCGTGGGTCCCTGCAGCTGCTGTCCTGCGTGAGTCTGGACGCCTCCCCCATTCGGATGGACCTTGCACTGCTCCATGAGGCTCCTTAAAAGTTCATTGGGAGTGTCTTCCTTGTCCCCTTTGCCCCGGGGAGCTCTACCCACTCTGATACTGCCTACCTACCTCGGAGCCTCTGCTGTCCCATCACACCCAGCCTTTTTGGTTGAGTAGTATGTAGGCACTTCAGTCCAAGTACCATCCAGGCAGATTTGATCCCCTTGTTCTATTTCCTGGTCCTTTCGGAAGTTTCTCTAGGCCCGCAGTATCCCTATTTGGCATTTGACTTCAAGTAGCCTAGGAGCTCTGCTCTCCTTTCCTCCCACAGCTGAGCTTACTATCCAGTCATGTCTGCTTGCTCACCAAACAGTTCTGCACCCCACCTCTCTGTTTGTACTTCGGTTGCCCCGTCAGGGATCGTTGGGGCGAGCATTATATCAGCTTCCTTTCATTGTATCACTTGTTCTCAAATGTCTGCCAGAGCAGTCTTCCAGAGACACAGAGTTAATATTATTTTCCATCGCCTACAGGGTTGAGTGAGAACATCTGAGTTCAGTACTGACCGTGCATTGTTTGGCTGTTGCTTCCGTTTTCCCATCTCCACTCCCCACCCCATGTTCCAGGCCGATGAGGTACTCCCCGTTCTCAACAGCACATTTATCTTTAACGTCCCGGGCCCTTCCCCACTGTTCCCACAGTCTGGAATGTACTTACGCCCACAGATCCTCTGCTCAGGCCGGGATGCTCCTTCTTATCCCTCAAGGTCACCTTGGGAGCCTTCTCCCGCACCAGTCAGTTACTGTTGCGTTGTCTGTGCTTCCCTTATCATGCTTACAGCTGTGTACTCCAGCCCTCCTCCCACACAGCCAGGAACTGGAGATCTCCTAGGCCAAAGTCTTGAACAGTGTACAGGCCTGCTAGCACACTTGAGTGTTGGAAGGAGGGCACTGGGTTGACAGCGCATTCTTGCTCAGGTTACCATGGAGTTCCAGGTAGGATGCTAGTGAAGCTGCGGTTGGGAGCCGGAGACCTCCAGAAGGACATCAGCAGCAGAAGTGCTGAGAGGTAGCCTGAGCTCAGGGGTGCACCTCACAGGCTGTGCTGGACTGAGCGCCAGGCACTGCCCCTCAGGTCACACCTTCATGTTCCTAATAGAAGCAATCAGTGTTCCGCTGTGTATAACTTGATGCTTGTCTTAGAACTTGTTTGCATTGTGTGTGGACAGGAGTGAGGACGAAGGTCTGAGGATGGCCCCAGGAGTCCCAGGCATTGAATTTCGGTTGCCAGGCTTGGCAGCAATCACTGTTACTCACTGGACCATGTGGCCTCTTTATGTTAACGGTAGCTAAAGGCTGAGGGATGTCTATGTTCTTTGTGAATGGGTGAACATTGTGTGTGGGTTTGTGCACATGTGTGTGCCCGGTGAGGCCAGCGCTTGTCGTTGGATGTCTTTCTTGGTTGCTCTCTTCATTATTTGTCAAGACAGACTCTCTGAAGCTGGAGCTTACTGACAGCTTAGGCCTGTTCGTCAGTGAGCCTCAAGGAGCTGCCCATCTTCTCTTGGCCCTCCCCCACACTGCCAGGCCTCCAGCTGCACTGCACTAAGAGCAGCCCTGTGTGGATGCTGTGGGCCCAGCCTCAGGGCTTCCTCCCCAGTGATGGCTGTTTTAAAAGCCAGACGAGGAGAGATTTGACGAGAACTGCAGGAGGTGGGTTAGTTTGCATTTTGCATATTGAGAAAAAAATAAATCAGCTTGGTTAGACAGATTATTATATTTGAATATCTTTTTAAAAATGAAATTAATATTGGACGAATTCAGCCAGAGAAAGACTCTGACAATTCTGACCGTCGAAGGCTTTTGCTAGTCTCTTGCCTTCTGGCAGTGTTAGCACTTCACTGACAGCAACTGTGGTCATTCTCTACCGATCCTAATGCCAGCCTGCTAAAGCCTTCAGTGGCCGATCCCTTCGTTCTGTAGCCGTAGGTAAGGGCAGTGGTTTGAGTGTAAGTTTAATGTTCTCCCAGGTGAAATAGATAGATAGTTAGGAGTGTTTTGCCTGCGTGTATGTTAAGTGTCCGAGGAGAAGGTGCTGGGACCCCTGAAATGGAGTCACGACTGTGAGCTGCCCTGTAGGCTGGGAATGGACCCCAGCCCCTCCACAGGCTTGGTAAATGCTCCATCCTGGCCACTAGCGTCCGCTTTAGCCTGAAGAGGTAAGTTTGTAGCAGTGGCCCTTGGGAAGGCAGTCCTTGGGAGGTACTGGCTTTTCTGAAGTACAGAAGTTGGAGCCGGCTGAGAAGTGCTTTAGATCTGCGCTTCTTGGTGTTACGTTACAGTAAAGGCCTCCTTTCTGTTTCCTTTAGCTTTGTCTTCCTTTCCCTTCTCTGCCCGGGCAGGGCATGCTGCAGTATGGGGCGAGGACTCGGGGGTTGGGGGGTGGGGGGGGTATGACTCACAATCAGCTATGTATCTTGGTTAGACCTGCTGCTGGCTCACTGTGCAGTCCAGATAGTGCCCTAGTGTGGGCTTCGGGCTCTCCATCTATTAAGGGCTGTGGCAAGGTACATGGACAGTGAGGCCAGCTTTGGCCTCGGCTTTGATTCTGTAAAGCCCCGTTTTGCTGCATCGCCTTGTAGAGTGGCTACAAGTGTCTACCTCTTGGTACTGTTCTCTGTGGTGAATTCATTTTATTTTGCTTGTTCACCTTTAAGCAGCCCGGGAATTGTTCCTACCTAACTGTAGCCTCTGTTCACTGCAGAGCGTGTCCCTGGGGAGTTGGTGGGACAACTCTGCATCTTTTCTGTACCTACATTTCTTATCACAAGTGGCCTAATGATTTGTTTATGTGTCTGTCTCCTGATGTATGTGGTCTGATAGCAAGGAGGAATTCAGCAAATGCTTCTTAAGCATTTCAAATAAAAATTTTAGGTACTGTTGGTTGGGAGAATGCCTCTCCTCTGGCTTCAGCAGACACCCTCCCCCGCCCCCCACCTAAGCAAATCAGAGTGGAGTTCTGCTAGGTGTCCCGCCTTCAAAGTGAGCTCTGAAAGGGCCAGATTTGAAAGCCTTTTACAGTAACTAATTGGTTTACCTGAACTTAGAAAGTCCGTCCTCTCTGCTTCAGCTAGCCCTGAGAACATCAGTCTGTTCTGTCTCTGCTCCCAGCAGCCCCCTTTCTCAGCTATTATTATTCATTCTATAGACTGAGGGATCTTCCAGGTCTAGGTGCCGCCCACCGTGCCTTCAGCAGATTAAGGTCACTGACAGTGGGTTGTTCTTTTGGCTTCTGACAGTCACAGAGTAGAGTGGAAAACAGACACCGTTGCTGAATTTTGACATTAGTCCAGTTGTATACTTCTGTTATGCTATAGTCTTTTATTTATTTATTTATTTTGTTAAGAGCTTTGTCAGAATACTTTTTGATACTTCAAAGCAGTAACTTTTTAATTAGGATATTTGAACCACCATCTTATTTTGCGGCGTGTGTGTGTGTGTGTGTGTGTGTGTGTGTGTGTGTGTGTGTGTTGGTATTTGGGAACTGAACGTAGCTCCCTGTGCATGTTAAGAAAGCTCTCTTCCACAGAGCTATGACCCCTACCCCTTTATTGCTTTCTCCTTTTCCTTGTACTCGCCCCACTTTGTCTCTGTATAACTTGAAAAAGCCAAGTCATATCGTGCATTTTTTCCTACAGATCTGTAGAATGCTGCATTTTAAGGAATACAATTGAACATGTGTGCATGATGATGCCAGGACAGAGGACTCATCTACAGATCAGTCTGTATTCCGAGCCTGAAAGCCATTAAGCGATGCTGTGTGGTCCACAGACAGTGTGCACCTGGAACCGCAGGTGTTCTCCCTGTCCTGCCTCTGTCTTCTGTTGACCCCAGCTTAATGGACCAGGAGCCACTGTCCTAAGACACAATAGCCTTTTAGAAAATGAACATCCATTTAAAGAGTCAGGAAACTCGTCCATAGTGGGGTCGTGGTGGAGGTGTACAGTCTCACAAGATGGTTGTTGGGTGGGAATGTCTCGTCCCAGTCAGTCCAATTGTCTTAGGAGGGAGGGGGCTTATTTGGGGTGAGACAGGCTTTCCATGTGGTTTCAGGGCTCTGCTAGGAAATTGTGCTGTCCGTGTGTCCCCTGGTTTGACAGGTGATGTTCACTTGCTAAGGAAGACTCACAGAATGTTCCTGGTCCTTTCATGGTGCCACAGCTACCTGAGTTTGCACTTTCCAGGGTTTGGAGTCTTGAGCTGACTGCCAGGTTATTGAGTCCTCCCCCCAGGTTTAAGATTAAAATCTCTATAGACTCTTATTCACAAATAAAGGATAATGTTTTCTACCCGACAATTGTACAAACAGTTCTCTTGACTAGTTATACAAACCACATTTTAAGGAGAAACTTTCTTATTTTAGTTTTATGATAATGATGGTACAGCATTAAAAATATAGAGTTTAAAAATATTTTTCTGAAGACGCATGTAACACATACAAGTGTGTGTCAACAAAATGCAAGCCGTGTTTCAGCTTGTGTACTTTGAATTGTTTCAGAATCTTTTCAGAAATAAGTAATTTACATGGTGTTGGACATTTGTTAATTCTCTGCCGACAATCTTGTGGCTAAGCTGCCAAGGCTGTTTCACCCCTGGGTGCAGTTTGATAATCTAGAAACCAAGGGTGTTAATGACAGAGATGGAAAGTTGCCTGCTTTGAAGCAGGCTCCAGTGTAGTTTTGGCCTTCCTCTGCATGGGCGCATGAGTGCAGGAGCACACTTAGTATCTTTGGGTTTATTTCCACATCCTGGAGCCTCAATAGATGCACTGCCGCTTAGTTCTCTCCATCTCTCCAGCGTGCGGTTGGCTCAGGGGTCTCATGAATGGGGTCTTCAGTTTGAAGCTTCAGAAGCTGAGTAGTAGCGATGGCTTCCATGGCTGTGAGGGTCAGGCTGCAGTAACGAAACATCAGAGACTGGCTGGCTGAAGCTCACCGTCCCTCCCACAGCTCTGGAGGTTGCACGTCCAGACTGAAATCGGCAGCGGCACTCCTAGTAAGACCTTGTGGGTTATAGTTAGGTGGCTGTGGTCTAAGTTCTCGTAGCCCCATTACCTTTATCATCAGGACCCCTTGCCCCAACCTCATTCCAAATTTGTTAGATCCTATTAAAGCCTCCAACCACAGAGTGCAGATTGTAGGGGACATGTTGCTTACTCCACAGCTAGGGTAAAGAAAAGAAGGACATGCAGGTGTGGTAGATGTTTGAGCTAGGGCTTGGAGACCTGCTGGCTAATGCCTAGGTCACTGGTGTTAGTGCTGTAGGTCAGTGGCTGCTGGGTTTCTTTATTCCATGGAGCAGTATGTTTTAGACAAAGTCTGAAACTGTATACGTAATAAATTTGTATGACCAATATTTATTAAAATGTGTTTTAAGAGCTTGTGAGTTGCTCAGTGAGTAAGGTACTTTTTGGCAACTCTGAATACCTAAGTTCAGTCTGAGACTCAGGGGGGAGGAGAGAGAGAGAGAGAGAGAGAGAGAGAGAGAGAGAGAGAGAGAGAGAGAGAGAGAGAGGGGAGAGCGAACACACTAACTAGCTCCTATAAGTTTCCTCAGACCTTTACATACTCACCATGGTGCGCGTACTTGTATATGCTTCTAATGTACAGAATAAGTAAGTGTAAGTAAGTTTAAAGTAGGTTTATAGTTAAAATTTATGAATAAAGGGTTATACTTTGAATTGAAAATAAAATGGGTTCTACTGAGGATCTCAGCAAATTGCTCTTTCACTGTGCAGGGAAAACTGGGGATAGCCTGCTTTCACTGTGTAGAGCAACACTAAAGTTTACATTTGTATAGTTTGACAGAGGAATCTTTTTGGAGCTGCTACAAAATCTTACCTTGAGTACGTCTTCTCATGAAGAAAACATTCTTTCTTGGCTATTTGGTACAGGTGAAATCTTGGTTATTGAAATATCTAAAATGCTTCCCTTCTGATTGGAATACTCTTTTCAAACTTTTCAGACCTTGCTATATCCAAGCAAAGTCCTGTTGGCCCTGTGTCTGCAGTGTGTCACCAGTGCAGATTTACTTCCCCCTTTAGGGGACAACCACAGGCAACAGCAGGGACTTAGCATGTTCTGTGAGTTTCTTGGACAGCCTTATTAACAACAGCTCAGAAGAGTTTCTCGTGCCTAATGTTAGAGTCTTTGGCTCTTGAGGGGAACAAAAATTACTACCATCAAACTGATGGGACCTCTGAGCTGGCTCAGTGGGTGAAGATGCCTGTTGCCAAGCCTGATGGCCTGAGTTTGATTTCTGGACTCACATGAGAGAAGGAATGACTGGCAGAAGTTGTTCTCTGTCTCTGTCTCTCTGTCCCTCCCTCCATGCCACCCTCCCTCTCTTCCTCTCTCTCTCTCAAGTAAGTAAATAAAATGTAAAATGTAAGGCATTCTTAGTAATGGTTTCAATCATGAAAATTGCAGTTCCAGAATGGGAGTTTGTCACTGAGACAGTCTTTATGTAGTTAACTGCATAGGAAGGCAGCAGGAAGCGCTTTGGGCCACATGAATTTTCTAGCTGAGGAATGAGGTGACTTGGAAGCAAGCTGAGCTTTTCTACTGAGCATGCCCTTCTCCAGCAGGGTCCCCTAGGGTGGGGCCTGCTCACTAAGCTCTAGGAGCTGGCTTTCCATAGGCTCTCCACAGCCTTCCAATGACGGGAAACAGGAGGCAGCTGGCGTGGACCTCGATGCTGCTTTCGTATGTGTGTCCAGAAGAGTTCTGCTGGAGCACTTGGTACTTGCTGCTTGTTTTCTGCTTGTGAAAGGAAGTTTGTTGTTGAAAGTGTGCTTATTAGTCTAGGAGGTTGGCAATGTGGGGTCTGCCAGTGCACTGAGTAGATGGGAGTCGGGTATGCATACTCTGGTAATAGAATGTTGTGCTGTTACATTTGCTGTAAGCCCCTTTCAAAGTGTGTGTGTGTGTGTGTGTGTGTGTGTGTGTGTGCGCGCGCGCGGGGGGAGGGGGGGAGACAGACAGACAGACTGAGACTGCATTCATAGGTGTTTTTTAGTGGCCCGAATCCTGTTCAGACCAGTCATTTGCATTTTTCTAGGTTATCTAACACAAGTAGCCTTTCGGATGGGGCCTGGGGAGCAGTGGGCTGGTTTGTTACCCACCTGTCCTGCTGCCTCACCTTCTACTTTGTTTGACACCTCCTGTCTGAGGAACCATAGGAGGCTCGATTCTTTTCTATTGGCTCTGAAGGCAATGCATAGTTGCATAGTTGTTGGGTTTGTTTTTTTTTTTTTTAACATTGAAGGGTGAAAAATCTCACTGTAGTAGTAATTTACAGAATCCCCCCTAATGTATCTGGAAAAGGAATTGTTCTTTAGCTCCTAGAGATGGGAACCGGGAACTCCCACAGTTCCGCCTCTGCAGTTGCTGTCGTCAAGAGCTATCGCTCTTTTCATAATGTTCTCTGTCTTGTTTCCAAACACTTAGTTTGGCTATACTGAGGGAATTCATTCTGTTGCTTAGATTCTGACATTTATATGGGATTAGGTAAGTTTTGTTTTACCTTTATCTGATTTACTCATCCAGTACTCTTCCTTTAAAAATGAAGAGAAACCTCAAACTGGTTTTATCGCTACTCCCTAACAGTAGAAAGTGGTACGCAGTGACCGGCTGGTGATCTCTGTGGCTCTGTTAACACCACAGGGACTGCCCTGCTGTAATGAGGGACCGTACCCCCCCTCCCCGAGAGCATGCATGTTTATATTACAGCATTCCGGGGCTTACACAGAAGAGGATTTGAAAGCAGGCCCCAGCTTGGTAGACTTGTCATAGTCTGGGACATTGATTAACTTTGACAAGCTTTTGTCTTATGACCCATTAAAATGCAGCGTCTGCAGCCCGCGTGTTTATCCCATGCAGTTAACCTTGGTGGCTTTGTCTTTAGCTTCTTTGGGAAGAGCCTGTAGAAATACAGCTGTTACTTTGTTGCCGAAGGACTAAGTTTATTTAGACAGGAAAAGGTAACTGGTTATTGATTAGCACTTGATGCCAAGTGCGAGCGTTCCAGTTGCATGAGCATTGTATGGAGAGGGTAGCTGTAGTGAGCTCAAGAAAATTGTGTTTCACCGTGTCTGTTAAACTCACGAGGAGTCATGGTTCTGACCCTGCTCTGAGAAGTATATTTGATGAGGATCTAATAAATGTTCCCTAGCTACTAGGAACAACGTAAAAGTATTATTGAGAAACCACCGGATGTATGGCATTGCGCTGGGAACATGAAGTTTTACTCATCTCACAAAAATGTCCCTCTTTATGGGCGCAGGGTAGCAGATGTGGCCAGAGAGGAGGTGTGGACAGGAAGTGTGACATCTCCGTGATTATGAGGCCAACTTGCTGCTGCTTTTCCAACAAATGAAGAGGAAGGTGCCGAAAGGGATCAGGAGCACTTACACGTGACTGTCTTACACCCACTTTCCCTTTTTGCTTTATCTTCCCTTTAAAAAAGATGCCCTGCTTTCAGAGAAGTGGTGCACGCCATGCTTCCCTTCCTTCAGCACACGGTAGCAGTGATCAGTCAGCTTCCCCGCACCACACCGTTCTGTCGAAGACAATACTTCTCCTCTGCCCTGAGGTTGGAAGGGTAAAGGAACAAGCAAGGCTTTCTCAGGAGCTCCAGCCTCTCATTTTAAATATAGAACCGAGAATAAGTTTTACTTTTTATTGCATTTACGTAAGAGTGTATAAGGTGTGTGTGCAGCGTGCCAAGGAGCATGGGTGAGCCCCAGGATCAAGTGCACAGCGCAGGCTTGGTGGCAAGGCCTCTACCTACTCTGCCATCTTGAAGGCCCATGAAAATACTTTATAAAAGTATTTATAAAAAAAAGGGACCACTATTCTAAACGCATAGGTTTTTAAACAGTCTATGTGAGATGAGGTTAATTTGTGGAATATTTCAGGTAGACTAACAAAAATCAGTTACTTTGAGCATTATAAGAGATGGCATTAAACTCCATTCGCTAGGAAGTCAGTTTCGTGCTTCTGAGTTGGAGTGGCCCGGAAGCTGTCTGTACTCACGCTGTTTCTATGTTTGGAGCTGGGGGACAGGGCAGGGTGGCTCTGCTGCGCTCTCAGTGTGTAAACCTGTCCTCATGCAGTGCGGAAGTACTTCATCTCATTAGCATGTTGGCTCAGTGAGAACTCCTTTCTCCTGCACTGCACCTCACTCTCTCACTTCCCACACTCGGTTACTCTTGGAGAGTCTCCAGATTGCTCCCTAGTATACACGTAGCTACAATGTGCATGTGAACATTTATTGTTTGTCTCTGTTGTAGTCAGGGCTTCTACTCCTGCACAATCATCATGGCCAAGAAGCACGTCGTGGAGGAAAGGGTTTATCCAGCTTACACTTCCACATTGCTGTTCACCACCAAAGGAAGTCAGGACAGGAACTCAAGCAGGGCAGGAAGCAGGAGCTGATGCAGAGGCCATGGAGGGTGTTACTTACTGGCTTTCTTCCCCTGGCTTGCTCAGCTTGTTCTCTTATAGAACCCAAGACCACCAGCCCAGGGACGGCACCACCCACAATGTGCTGGGTCCTTCCCCCTTGATCACTGGTTGAGAAAATGCCTTAGAGCCGGATCTCATGGAGGCATTTCCTCAACTGAGGCTCCTTTCTCTGTGCTAACTTCAGCTCGTATCAAGTTGACACACAAAACCAGCTAGTTTAGTCTCCTAGTATACAAGTAGATACATGTGTGCACGTGAACGTTATTTCTTTCACATACTATGCTTTCAAACTAAAATTTAGGTTAGTGAGACTGTTGATTTAAAATACATATTTGGGATTGTGATAGCTTTCTGCTTTTTAAGATAGGGTCTCGCTGGTAGCTCTGGCTGGCCTGGAACTCACAATGTAGAGCAGGCTGGCTTCAAACTTACAAGACCTGTGTCTACCTCCCCAGGGTTTCGATAAGAGGTGTGTACCATCATGCTCTTCCCTGGGATATAGCTATTCACAAATTGATTTCTCGGCTGTCTGTGGCAGATAGTCTTCAGCACATCGGTATTCAAACGCAACTCTATCAGTAGGCGTGCTCAGTGATCATGTGACTAAGGGGTTACCTCCACTATAAATTTGTAGCTGTGTTTCCCTTTTCTTTTTAAATAGCCCAGATGAGAGTTGGACTGACCTCTTACCTTGGTTCAGCTTCCTGTCTGTCAAGGTCATAGATGAGCTCCTGCTTGGCCTTCGGGTACATTTCTCTCACCAGGACTGCAAGCAACTGACTGCCTTTTAAATTTCAGCTCCATGGTCACCTTTAGCCATGTCAACTTCTGAATGCCTTTTGGCAATCATTTCACCCACAGGAGAGCATGTTATGTTATGTCACAGAAAATGGGACCCGACTGGTCTGGCGTGACGGGGAGGTCCTCTTTTCTGTAATTCCCCTCAGCACTCTGTCCTGAGCCGACTCCTCCTTAGGCTTTCTTCCCAGTGGATTGGAGATGATTACAACCTTGCTACAGTGTTCAGAGCCAGTTAAGCTGACTACCTCGTAGAGGAGGAATCTTTTCCTGGGAACACGCGAACGGATGAATGCACGTCTTCTTCACAAAGAAAGGGAGACCGCAGGGCTGCTGTAAACCAACAGAGTCTGCCCTGGGACCCATCGTGAATGTCCATACACGAGTTAGGCGACAGAGACTGAACAAAACATGGGTTTTAGGGGTTGGGGATTTAGCTCAGTGGTAGAGCGCTTGCCTAGGAAGCGCAAGGCCCTGGGTTCGGTCCCCAGCTCCGAAAAAAAAAGAAAAAAAAAAAAAAAGAAAAAAAACATGGGTTTTGTTAAAAAAAGAGACAGGGAAACTCGGTGCTCTGGATGAAACCCGATCTAGCCTATCCTGGAACTAGCAAAGGGCAGTTTGTAGCTCATGTCTTTTCAGTGTGTGGTCTTAATATCAAGCAGATGTTAGTTTACGTCTTTATAGAAGCAGTAAGCATTTTTACATCGATGCCGTTTCGCAGAGGCCGTGCACTGACCAATCATTTCTTTTAGAGTATTGTACTTAGTGGATAGCGGGCATAGCATTTCTAGACCATCTCATGCTTAGGAGAAACAAAGCTACAAAGACTCTTCCTCCTTCCTCCTCTCTCCTCCCTCCTCCCTCCTCCTCTTCCCTCCCCCTCCTCCCTCACGCTTAGCACACTTTAGACTAGTGAACTGTATACATCAGTCCTCGCAGCCATGTTGTCAGCCTGTTTTTATTCCTCTTTCCTCTCATGTTTATCTTCCCTTTCCCCTTCCCCTTTGCTCTCCCACCTTTCTTCCTCTTTACTGTTTAGTATATGTGAGAAGCATCACCCTCTGCTTCCTCAGTAGAACTGGGTAGCTGCTGAATCATCTGTCTGTTTTAATGGAAGATCGTGGGTATTAAAAAGACCTTCTCTCTGGCTGTGGGCAGTTTGGGGAGATGAACAAGTGGGCAGTTGTGGGTGTTAGCAAGGTTCTTTACTCATCTCTTAGGCTGTCACGAACATGGCAGATGAGTATTAATTTTGTTAGCTCTAGAAAACAGCTGAATTAGAACTGTCCACACATTGTCAATATATTTTTATATTCATGGCTATTTGTAGAAGAGTTTTGTTTCTGTTTCTCAGAGTGGAAAAAAAAAATCCCGCAGCCTATTACCACTAGTGTTGAAGTTTAAAAATGTTCCTGTTCCCCTTTTGTTAATCTTGGCTCCTTGAATACTTCTTTATGTTGTGGTAGGAGAAATGGGTTGCTTCTGGTCTTAGCACAGGGAGGGAGCCAATAGCCCTCCTTACGGTCTGGAGGAGACACCTGGAGCCGCCATTAGCGCTGACCCTGGACATTTTTCCGAAGTCGTGTGGCTGTGTGTTTTGTGTAGTGCTGATGACTAACCTGTGTTTTAAACAGCAGGTGTATAGTAGATGGTTTAAGCTGGCATAGCAGCAACAACTTGGTATAAATGTTTTTTTTTTAAACCACAAGGACATAAAGAGTGTTTTGTTGTCGTTTGTTTTAAATATCATTTCTACTAACCATCACTGGTCTCTGTTGATAGTTTTCTGCTTGATTGCTTGTTCAGTGATGCATGCTTTCTCCCCTGGAGCTGTCACAATAGTAGACACTTTCATCGGCCCCAGTTGGAGAATGCCAACATGGCAATTGTGTCAGACCAGCATCTAATGGGCTGTTTGTTCCTTTGGTTGTTGATAAGTAGAGAAATCTTTACTTAGTATATTATATAACTATATACTAATGATGGAGTTGGGCGATTCTAATTAAAGATTAATGAGCGCTATATAGTTTGAGAAATGTTGGTTTGTTTTGTCTTTGCTCGTTAGGCTTTGCTGCCTTGAGCACATCCTGCTTGCTCAATCTTTTCCCTTGTTGATAAAATGAGGATATCGGACCAGATTTTGCTTGTTTCTTGGTTTTTGTTTTTTGAGGCAGAGTTTGTGTGCATAGCTCTGGATATCGGGGAGCCTGCTCTGTACTTCAGGCTGGCCTCAGATTCAGAGATCCACTCTGCCTCCCAAGTATGGGGTCTGAAGGCCTGAGCCGCCACCTCCCGGTTTACATGAACTAGATACTTAGAGTTTCACAATGCCCAGAAAATAGTATTTTCTGAATAGCGATTGCCACCTTCCGAGGACCAGTCTAGATGCTCCTGCTGTGCATGAAAGAAAGAGCCGTGCCTTCGAGGAGTTCACAACCCCGATTTCCGTTTTTGGAAGCATACCACATGGCACCCGGTCTTCATTTTTCTGGGCGGAGGCCCCTCCACATCTGAATGCGAGAGTTACAAGCGTGGTGATTATGGTGAGCACATGTGGCAGTCACGCTGTCCTGATGCAGAGATTTGTTTAAGCGGTCATCTTGTAAGCAGAGTGGAGCTGGGTTGAGCTGTTTTAAGAACAAGCTTGTTTATATAGAGTTAGGTCTACCTTCATGCTGACTCCACAGCTTGGTAAGCTCTGTCCATTGCTTTCTGTTTATAGCAGCTGTGCGACTGAGTGATGTGGGCCAGCTCCGGGGTGTGGACAGGGGTCACTGGTGCAGTGTGAGGGGCAGCTCCGGGGTGTGGACAGGGGTCACTAGTGCAGTGTGAGGGGCAGCTCCGGGGTGTGGACAGAGGTCACTGATGCAGTGTGAGGGGCAGCTCCGGGGTGTGGACAGAGGTCACTGATGCAGTGTGAGGGGCAGCTCCGGGGTGTGGACAGGGGTCACTGGTGCAGTGTGTGGGCCAGCTCTGGGGTGTGGACAAAGGTCACTGGTGCAGTGTGAGGGGCAGCTCTGGGGTGTGGACAGAGGTCAGTGGTACAGTGTGAGGCCAGCTCTGGGGTGTGGACAGGGGTCACTGGTGCAGTGTGAGACCAGCTCCGGGGTGTGGACAGAGGTCACTGGTGCAGTGTGAGGCCAGCTCCGGGGTGTGGACAGAGGTCACTGATGCAGTGTGAGGGGCAGCTCCGGGGTGTGGACAGAGGTCACTGGTGCAGTGTGAGGCCAGCTCCGGGGTGTGGACAGGGGTCACTGGTGCAGTGTGAGGGGCAGCTCCGGGGTGTGGACAGAGGTCACTGATGCAGTGTGAGGGGCAGCTCCGGGGTGTGGACAGGGGTCACTGGTGCAGTGTGTGGGCCAGCTCTGGGGTGTGGACAGGGGTCACTGGTGCAGTGTGAGGGGCAGCTCTGGGGTGTGGACAGAGGTCAGTGGTACAGTGTGAGGCCAGCTCTGGGGTGTGGACAGAGGTCACTGATGCAGTGTGAGGCCAGCTCTGGGATGTGGACAGAGGTCACTGATGCAGTGTGAGGGGCAGCTCCGGGGTGTGGACAGGGGTCACTGATGCAGTGTGAGGCCAGATCCAGGGTGTGGACAGAGGTCACTGGTGCAGTGTGAGGGGCAGCTCCGGGGTGTGGACAGGGGTCACTGGTGCAGTGTGAGGGGCAGCTCTGCTTGGTTCACTTGCGCTCTGTATTTCCACATTAGCAGTTTGTCTCAGCTTCTGTTCTTTAGTTTTTGATCACATGGCTAAGCAATGACTTTCAAATACAATGTGATAAGTTTTTGTGGGGTAGAGCTACTTATGGAGAGAACACACTTAAAGCATGTTCTATAATCATTTCCACACACTGACACGGATCTTTTGTAAAGCAGGAGTTTTGTGATCCATTCATGGATGTTTTAAAGAACAGAAAGTGCACACTGTGGGACACAGTGAGCTGCTGATTTTGTTTCAGTCATTGTTTTGTTGCTGTGAAGGGACACCATGACCATAGCGATTCTTATAAAGGAACACATTTAATCGAGACTGGCGTACAGTTTCAGAGGTTTAGTTTACGGACATCATGGCAAGAAGCATGGTGAACAGGCAGACGTGCTGGAGAAGGAACTGAGAGGTCTTCATATAGATCCATAGGCAGCAAGGAGACACTCTGTGCCACACTGGACCCAGCTTGAGCAAGGAGACCTCAAGCCTGCCCCCACAGCAACACACTTCCGGCCACAGTCACCCCTGGTAATAGTGCCAGCCTCTGAGGCCTTCATTCACTGGCCTCGCACTCTGGCGGCTGTTCCCAAAGCCAGCACAGTGGGCCGTCCTGAGTGAAATGTGCACAGGTATTGGTTTGTTAACACGACAGTGGACCTCAGTTTTGTATTTCACTGCTTTCTGAATGTTTTGGCCATATGGTCAGGTGCTTGTTCCCCTGTCTCTTGTGGCCGAGTACTTAGCTGCCAGCTTATCTTGGTTAGCTTGTACAAGTGTGGGGCGTTTCTCTTTTAATTTTACCTAGATATTTATTCACTTCTCAAGATGTAATTTAGAAAGTGTATGCTAGAAATCAGCTTTGGTTTTATGTGACTAATGTATATATAGTCATCTTAAATATGATTGAAGGAAGACATTTTCTGGGCATTATAGATCCAGTTGTATCTCCCTTCCTGTTGGTGGGTGTTTTGAATTGTAAATACCTGAGAATGGGAAGACCCGTGGCTTTGGTAGTTTTAACTCTGTCTTCCTTTGTAGTACTGCGCTCAGAGACAGTCAGTCAGCCCTCTGCTCTGCCGTTTCACTCTCTCTCTCCTGGCTCCCAGGCCTTTCCTGTCTTCCTTCTGTAGGTAGTAGTGAGGACTCTCTGTGGAGTCCCCTAGTACTGAGCAGAACTGGGTCCCTAGGTGATCACAGCTCCCAAGTGCTGTCCCTAGTGCACATCTAGACTCTTTCAAAGCCTGTTTTCTCTACTGGCCAGCTAGACGTCTTTACAAATCTGGCAGTCACAGGAAACAAAGTCAAGTTCTATGTCTTGGCTAGACCCATCTTCCTGGATATCCTGTATCCACGGATAACTTCCCCAACTTCCCATAACTTCCCAAGATTCTTTTTCTCTCTTTCCATGGTTTATGTCTTTTTCATGAGATTCATTTCTTACTCTCTTCTTGATTGCTTTGGCCTTAATAAATGAACCATGCCTGCATTTTTGCAACCACTTGCCAGCTGTCTTTCTGCTTCTGTCCCATTTTAGACCCTACAGTCAGGCTGGGCTGTTGAAACAAGAATCTTATCACATTAGTACGTAAGGCTCCAGAGCTCTGGAAGCACTTGATTTCAGTATGTGCCCATGTGAGAGAGCATGTGTTACAGCCTTCTTCTCTTGACTAAACCACATTCTAGTATATTGACACAGTGTGTTTTCACAGGGTCACTTGTGTGGTTTGTGACTCTGCTTTAAGACAGTTGTGCTTTAGTTTCCTTTTAAAGCTGTTGGTATTTGTACCCTTTAAGAAACTAGGGCACCAGCACTCAGAACGCTATGGGATAACACCATGAGGGGGAGGGGATCAGGGAGCTTGGGCTGGCTCCGTGTGCCTCCTGTCTGCTATGCTTAAGGAGCCCTCTCTGCTTGTATAAAGTTTAGGCTGCCAGTTATTTTTAGATTGGATCAGTTTTGTTTCATTAGTTGTGAGGGTCATTAGGTATATTTTCCCTAATTATATATATTCTATAATATCTTTTTTTACTTTGGATTAGGACCTTTACTTTTTACACACACACACACACACACACACACACACACACACACACACACACACACACACGGAGGGAGGGAGGGAGAAAGGGAGGGAGGAATGGATGGAGGGGGGAGAGAGAGAGACAGAGAGAGAGAGAGATTGATTGAGATTGGGTAGGGTAGAGGCTTGGAGTTCTGATTTTGGCTTTAATTTTCTTAGAAGCTTAACTTTTTGAAAAGTGCAGGAGAATCAGGATATAACACTGGAAAGCAAAATATTAGTCAGTCTTGTTTCAGTAAGATATTATTGCTATTAAGCACCCAGCATTTAAAAGTGGTTTTTAAAATACTTGCCAATAAGGAATAAAGGCCAGAAGTAAAGGAGAACCATATGCACTAGACTTTCTGTGTAGTTATATAACTAGTTGGGATCAGATAACAGTAATCGCTCTCTCTTAGGTTTGGGTGACTCTGTGTTCCAAAGTGTGCACCATTGTGATGCTTCTGGGTTCCGGAGTTCTAATAGAGCAAGTAGTCTTGAGTTCGTCTGTGCCTTTTTCCTTAACAGTGCCTTTGCGGTTTCTCGTCTGTTCCTCTTCCTACCCTGCCTTGCCCTTTCCATCCCCTCACCACCAGATTGAAGGTGGGAAATTCTAAAATATTATCTTGTGGTTTCTATTTTGTTGCAGTGTAAGCTGTAACCATGACTACTGAAGTTGCCTCTGCATCTGAAGTGAAGAAGGGCTCTGACCCATCGGGAGCAGATGCCCACAAGGAGAAAGCTAAAGAAGTAGTAGAGAATGAGCAGACTGCAGCGTCTGAGCTGGACGAAGGGAAAGCCTCCCAGCCAGGCCCTACAGCTGAAAGCCAAAGCAGTCCCCACCGGCGGAAGCGAGGGAAGGATCCATCTGAGAACAGGGGCATCTCTCGCTTCATACCCCCATGGCTTAAGAAGCAGAAGTCTTACAGCCTTGTAGTAGCCAAAGATGGCGGAGATAAAAAAGAGCCTACTCAAGCTGATGGGGAAGACCAGATCCTAGACAAAGAGGATACCCTTCCCGAAGAAGAGAGTCGGGCCAAGGGGGATGCAGAAGAAATGGCTCAGAGGAAGCACCTGGAGGTTAAGGTGGAGGTCAGGGAAGAAAAATCAGCCTTGAAAAGCAGTGCTGAGATCCAGGTAGGTTGGAGAAGACTGGAATGAGGGCACAGCACACGGGGAAAGGGGCTGGCTGGTTTGGGATCATTTCCCCTTCTGTTTGAGATACTACTTCAGCCTAGTGTGTCTGGAATACAAAACTTGGATTACTGCACTTCAGGCTTCCCTGTGAGTCTTAAAAACCATTCCCAAACAACAAAACCAAACAAAAGAATGACACATGTTTGGCTTGCCTGTAGAAATCTAGGTTTTCTTGTGGATTAAGGTTTTAGGAACTTGGTTATTTCCGTGCTATTAAGTATAGCCGCTGGAATATAGTTTCTTTTATTTATTTAATGCCTACATCACTAACCGGGCAAAATAGTGGGTGATAAAATGAACAAGAAAGGGTGAAAAGCTTTAAAAGCTTAAGTTTAAAGCGGTTAGACTGAAAAATCCTAATTCTCATTAAAGATTCTTCTCGGGGCTGAGGGTGTGGGCTGTAGTCATAACCTGGATAAGTTACCGGTCTGCATGGAGCAGTGGATTTGATCATTGTTTCCTGTTAACGTTGCCTTCTACAAGTTAACTTTAATGCGGACTCACTTTTTGTTTTGGCAGCCTGCTGAACAAGTGAGGAAGGACAAGGAGGAGGAAGTGATACAGGATATACAGGAAGAGAAACTGGAAGGAGGTGCAGCCAAAAGAGAGACAAAGGAAGTTCAGACAAGTGAGCTGAAGGCAGAGGTGGCCTCTCAGAAAGCCGCCAAGAAGACCAAGACTGTCCTGGCCAAAGTGACCCTCCTAGATGGCACAGAATTCAGCTGTGACCTTGAGGTGAGGCAGGGACAGAGCAGAGACTCGTCTTCTTGGCAGAATGGAAGCAGTCTGCTCTCTCGGTCGCACAATGAGTCTGTGTCCCCTTTCACCAAGTTCCTTTAGGCCAGGTTGTTGCAATTGTGCTTTTAAAACACTAACTGCCAAGTAGAAAGAACGCCATTGTTTCCATGCCTGATGTACTAACTTCCTTCAAGCAAGGGTGATGTTCTGCCACGACCATTCAGTCTCTATGGTTTGTGTCTGTTCTGAAGGATCAGCTTTGACTACTACCTCTATAGGATGCCTTACCTGAGAAATGGTAGTTTTAGGTTGACTTTTAGAATAATGAGAATTTGGTAGTTAAACTCTTGAGAAAGAGAATGATGTAAACCTAGGTCATCAGTTTTGTTTAGTAAAACGATGCCTGCTTTGTAAGAGGTGTAATTTCCCGCACCGATGTCGAGGGGCCAGTGTGGTGCCTTAGAGCACCCGCTCAGGGCTTTCTGTCACCTCAGTCCTTCACAGTGACGTTTTTTCACAGGACATGCTCTGATAGTTAATGTCCACTCAACTGTGTTGAAGTTCTTTGAACGGCTCCTTACGTTTCATGTAAGACTCCGTTCTCAGGGTCACAGCAGGAAGGTAAGGGCTTAGACTCAGTAACTGCCAGTGCTGGAAGAGCCCAGCCTGCAGCTGTGGCAGCTTGGCACTCGGGCTCATGAATGTGTCCTCGGAACTACAGCTGTCTGGTGGTCTGGCACTGCTGGTGGTCTGACTAGAAATTAGCCAAATTCCTGGCATTCTGTTTTTTTTGAGACAGGGTTTCTCTGTGGCCCTGGCTGTCCTGGAACTTGATCTGTAAATCAGCCTGGCATTGAACCCACAGAGATCTGCGTGCCTCTGTCTCCTGAGTGAGTGCTGGGATTAAAGTCATGTGCTATCACCGGTGGCGTTCATATTTAACAGCTTGCTAAAAACATCTGTGTCTATCTAGTTGAATGGTGCTTTTATTATAGTTGAATATATTCTATTGC
This sequence comes from Rattus norvegicus, assembly GCF_021556685.1. Taxonomy (NCBI): domain Eukaryota; kingdom Metazoa; phylum Chordata; class Mammalia; order Rodentia; family Muridae; genus Rattus; species Rattus norvegicus. Next base: position 21,172,536 of record NC_141534.1, on the reverse strand, counting down.
CAGGCAAGGATACTTAGGGAGCATTATAATTGTTATATCATCTTTTTTTAATAAACCGTCTAGTCCTTCTACCTGTGCATATATAATAGTTCTGTCATTTGAGGCATTTCAAATATGGAGTAACAAAGAATTAAGACCCCTAATCTCAGTTGGTTCTTGTGTTACAACAAAATACTTTAGAAGAGGTAAATTTTAAAGAATAGAGTTCAGCGATTTTCAGCCTGTGGGTCACATCCTGCATATCAGATATTTATACTACAATTCTCAACACTAGCAAAAGGAACAGTGACAATAATGTTACGGTTGGGGTCGCCACAGCATGAGGAACTGTATTAAAGGATCACAGCATTAGGAAGGTTGAGAACCCCCGGATAGACTGAAAATGATCAGGGTATCAGTGGATCGGCGTGTGTGGGTGGCCTCCTGTTTTTAAGATGGCCTCTTTCTGCTGATCCCTCATGTGCCCTGGAGGAGTAAAACTGCTGCTCAGGGTCAGAGGAGGCTAGCAGCTCCTTTAATGTCTTGTCTGAGTGCACGAAGATCAGTCATGAAGATGGAACCCTCATGACTTGTTAGGAGGCTCCACCTCCTAATACATGGTTAAGCCCAAGGCCAAGAGACACAAGGGTGTCCAGTTTCTCCATACCTATTCAGTATCATGCTTGAAGTCATAGCAGGAGCAGTGAGACAGCTGAGAGATCAAGGTACAAGTAGTAAAGGAAGAAGTCAAAGCATCTTGATTTGCTGTGATTTTATACTTAAAGGACCCTAACTAACACTTAGCAGGAAACTCCAGCAGATAAGTACAGAATCCACTCCAGGGATACTCCTCTCCCCTCTCCTCCCCTCCCCTCCCCTCTCCTCCCCTCCTCTCCCCTCCCCTCCCCTCCTCTCCCCTCTCCTCCCCTCCCCTCCCCTCCCCTCCCCTCCCCTCCCCCCCTCTCCCCTCTCCCCTCTCCCCTCTCCCCTCTTCCCTCTCCCCTCCCCTCTCCTCCCATATATTTTTGTTGCAAATGTACTGTTATTTCCCCCCAAAACCAACAACTAAGTTTTGTTTACTGAATATTTCTTTTTTACTTTGTAATATTTTCCCCTTTGCTTACTCAGCATGCCCCCCCCCCCCAGCCCATTCCTGTGTTTTTCTAATTTTTGAGTTTAATACTTAGAAATACTGCTTTTTCTGGCTCTTAATTTCACCTTCTAGTATTTTCTATAGCGTTACAGTTTATTTTGACTTTGGAATTTTTCATGAGTATGATTTAGAATTTGGACATGTGGGGAGAATCTTCCTTTTTTTTTCAGAATCCCAGTTTTTAGTTATATTGTGCTAAGAATGGGGTCTAAAGTAGAGATTCTGCTATGCCTAAGATCACTTAAACCAGGATATCCGGTCAGCATGGGTAAGCATGGCATTCTTTTATTTATACAGCTTTGGATCTGTCCTTGATCCAATTAAGTATGTTTGTCTTTTGTCTGTGTGGTTTAACAGCATTGACTACTGATTTCTAAGTGTGTTAAAACGGCTGCATTCATTTCATAATTTGCCTTAGTATTCCTGTAAATTTATATTTTCTGAAGTCTTAGGCTAGATCAGTAACTTCAGAGTTACATATTGTTGGCAGTTTTCCTGATCATTTGTTATACCTTAAGTCCATTTTATTAGGTACCGATATTACTGTAGGGAGTTGCTTTGGTTAGGAATTGCCTGCTTCACCACCTGCCGTTCCTTTTAAATGGAAGTAACCAGTTTTTAAGTTTATCTTGTAACTGGTGGGTTTACACAGGTTTTCTCATAGCCCAGATGCCTATGACTGTATCTCCCTCCTGCGTTTGCGGTGTCTTCGTTTACTTGTGCCCCACTTTTCTTGTTTTTCCTTGGGAAGTGTCTGTCTTTTAGGCACACTGATTTGAGTTCGCCTCTCCTGTGCCTGTGTCAGCGTGTGTAGAGATCTCTGACCTAGCTTTAGAATACTACCAAGTAAACGAGTAGCTGGTCTTGTGCGGTTGCTTCTGTTGTTTGCAGAAAGTCAGTTTGTTGTGCTTCCTCAAAGCAGAGCTTAGACAGTACCCAAGGCTAAACGCTGCAGCTCACCTCTCATTCACCAGGAATTAAGCTTATTGGGGAAGCATAAGAGTCTCGAAACTTTATGAGAGTATTCATTTATATTCTCTTTTTCCTTAATATGGGATTGTTTAGCATGCTATTTTAAGAAGAAACTTTTGAAGACAGTAGGTCGTAAATCAGCATTACAGCAGCTGTGTTGAGGGAATGCCTTACTCTTCTCAGGTACAAAGCAAAACAGAACAGGGCAGACACTCCTGGGGCTGTCCTGCAGCGGACGTTAGGCACCGACTGCTCCTTGAGCTGTTGAGCAGGACTTAAATCTGACGTATTCACCTCTTCCTAGTAGATGTTGGAGTAGTGCAGAAGCTACGTGCTGGATCTCCTTGTTGCAATTAATGTTTCTTTCATCTAATTTTCTTCTCACTGTGGTTGCTTGGCAACCTTAATTTGGATGTCTCCTCAGACCTACTGTTTGCTCTTCAGGAGTGGAGTGCAGAGGTGGGCGAGCCATAGTTGGGTGCTCTCATGCTTCCTGTCTAGTGCTGGCCTCAACTCCTGGGTGATGTGTTGAAGCTGCCCATCTGTGCGTCTGCAGATCTACACCGGAAATTAGTGTCTGAGTGCTGCTTGAGGAAGTGTGTGTGTGTGGGAAACTAGCTGTTAGTGAATTTTTGAGCAGTTGGGAAAGGCACATCCAGCCCAAGACATGCAGGGGTTTTTGTGGCTTGGGAGAAAATTGTATTTCTCTCGTCTTCCATGTCCGTATGGACTGTGTCTGGTTTTCAGTTCTTAGGTTCTGTGACATGCCAGGAGAGAAGACCTAATCATTTCTCCCCCACAGAGGTAGAGGGACACCAACCAGAAGCATATGGTGCTGCACACCTTTAATCCCACTTCTCTGAGAGGCAGAGGCAGGCCTGTGAGGAGTTCCAGTTTAGCCAGGGCTATACAGAGAAACTCTGTCTTAAAACAAACACTGCACACCTTTAATCCCACTTCTCTGAGAGGCCTCCTCAGGTCTATGAGGAGTTCCAGTTTAGCCAGGGCTATACAGAGAAACTCTGTCTTAAAACAAACACAAAGAAAAGAGAAGTGAGCAACTGTAGGAAATCCACATGGGATGTCTAGATTCACACGGTCTTTATAGAATAGAGAAGATTTGGAAGACCTCAAATACTGGTATAAGATTGAAACTAACCCCAGACCCGAGGGGCCGGGAACAGTGGGTCGGAAAAGGTCAAGATGCCAGTAAGGATTTGGAAAATGTTAGCTGTGTTGTTGCAGTAGCAGAGGGGTAGGTGTTAAAAATTCACCGCACTGGTCCACGCACGGATGGCCCCGTGTGGGTGACAGTTATATGATTTGTTTGAGGCACTGGGCCACTTGGGCAAGTTGCAGTCTGCATTACCTATCAGTGTTTTTGTCACTGAAGAGTCCATCTTTGACTGTCTGATGTGACACTATTATATTGAATATCTTTAATGTTAGGAAACTTAATTCTGTAAGATTGGTTTGTCCTGTCATCTCTTCTCATTAGATCACTCGGCATAGAATGAACATTCAGGTTATGTGTAATGCACTCATACACATACATATTATATATTATTTTTACTGTTTTTTAACTGTATTAATATGTTCATTTCTATATACCCATCAATATTCATTCTTCCCCTATGTGTGTAGGAGAGGAATGGATAGTGAAAAGAACACACACACTTTTCTTTCTCTCTTTTTCTTTCTCTTTTCCTTCCCTTCTCTTCTCTTCCCTTTTCTTCTCTTCTCTTCCCTTTTCTTTTCTTTTTTTTTCTTTTCTTTTCTTTTCTGATATGGGCTTAACTATGTTATCAAGGATGGTCTCAAACTCCTTAGCTGAGGACATTCTCCCTCAGCCTCCCCCACCCAGTATCTGGGACTGTAAAATACATGTGACTTCCCTTACTATTTTGTTTTTGGGTTTTTTCTTTTTCTTTTTGGCTGTTTCAAAATTCTTTTTCTCTCAAGGACCCCCTGAATCTGTCCCTTCTGCTCCGGAGCCCCAGGATGAAGACAGCTGCCAAATAGACTGGCTTCAAAAACTTTGTCACCTTTGAAGTTGGTTTTCCTCTGAGAAAGGAGAGGCCAGTTAAGATTAACAGGTTGAAGAATGTCTCACACATTTGCCAGACTCCCAGAAGGTGGAAATGACAAGCAAAGATTGGATACAGTGCATTAGACACTGTCTAAGCTCAGAGGGCCCCGTGGGAATGGTTTGACAGTGTGCACTCAGTTATGTGTTCTCTGGCTTAGGAAGCGGTAGTTCACGGTGACTTCATGCATTTATTTCCTTCTATCCAAAGCTTACTGTATCTTCATGCATTTGCTTAGACTGTTAAGTACATTTCACTTACTGTCCATGAAAATTGCTTTTATATTTTATTAATTATCATTTGATAAATTGAATTATACACAATTTACACAAAATTTAAATCTTACTTCCGAGGATTGTTATTTTTACTATTATTTTTGAGAAAGGATTTCAAAATATATCTAGCCCTGATTGGCCTAGAGCTCTCCATGTTGTCCAGCTTACAGAGGTCGGCCTGCATCTGTCCCGAGTGCTGAGACTAAAGGTGTGCACCACTGTCACCAGTGAGGATTACTGCTTTTAAATGAAGGTCCCATCAGCTTTCATCTCCTTCTGTTGTTTAAGTGACATATGACAACCTATTGGTACCAGAGCTTAAGCTGTGCAGACTTCAGGGTCTTCTGGGTTTTTGCTGTCTCTGCACACTTGGCTGTAGGAGTCTTTATGCTGCTGCTGCAGAAGTCATTTACATACTCCGTGTGCTAAAACAGCAGGGCTCTTTCCTGTAAGGAACAATACAGTGAGGTTTATTTGAAGTCCTGGGGATAGCCAGAGGTTGTGTTTACTTTCTGTTGACTCTTTGTAAGTCTTGGGCAAGTGACTTCCTGCCTTTTCTTCTATTCTCAGATTCAGTAAGAATGAAAATATTTGCTTCCTGTATTTCTAGGATTGAGCTGGATCTTCTACAGCTTGTAAATTGGAGTGTAGTTTTGAAAGTTGGAGAGTGTGGAAGTGGGGAGACTTGAGAAGCATGGGTATGCTTGTATCTGGAGTGAGGCTCACATTCCCCTCTGGCCTGTGCGAGCTTTCCCACGTGTTGACTTTGTCTGAGAATTGAAGGCATTGTTTCAGCCCACACTGGAATGTCAGAACCATTCCTCCTGATTAATGAGTAAGGCAGTTGGAGAGCAGGCTGTCAGCAGAGGACAGAGTGCCGCAAGGTCTCTGTACTTCTCAGGCTGATCCTTACGTTCGCTACCCTTGCCTGCAGGTGTGTCTGTCTACTTTTGCCGCCTCATGCTGGCTTTCACACTACAGTTGTGCCCCTTAAGTTAGCGACATACTTTCAGTGGATCTAGAAGTTGTGATACTCTAAAAACCCCACGTAGATGGGTGGGCGTGGGCGTGTGTATTTACGTCCAGCTTACATGCTGGGAATAATTTATGTGCACATTTAGAATTCCAGTGACTAGATCCAAATGTAGTTCTCTGACCATTTACTCCTTACAGAAAAGGTTTAAGGTGGTAATTGTGTTGAAGGACTTGATTTCTTTTTAAAAGTGGCAAGGGGTGTCATGCCTTGGAAGTGGTAGAAGCTCTGGTTTCACTTCAAGAATTCAAAGAACCTATAGTTGTGGCAGCTGGTCTCAATTACACCACAAATAGCTGGTCACTGGGGACTGTTAGGTGTTGACCCCAGGCTATCTTCCGTCCCCTGTGCAAACGAAATGATCTCATCCTTCACATCCTGAGTTGTCTGCTCTCCTATAAAGTTCCCGGTCATAGGTCATATCCTCTCTCTTTTTGTGTTCCTCAGCTATATGACTCTTGTCTGTCATATCTGATTCCCATCCAGCTCACATACTCTTGGTGTGTTCAGTCATGATTTGAATTCAGCTCATGTGCTGTTAGTGTGTTCAGCCTTGACTGCAAGAGATCCTACTTCTTTTGTTTCCAGATGGGATTAAGGTTGTGCCCGGCTACTTTATAGACTTCATATCCTTCTCTCCTAAGATATCTGGATAGCATTTGTGTTCCTAATCTCATCTTTCCTCTCTTCACTGCTTCTTCAGTACTTAGGAGCAGTTGGCTGACGTGTAGAAATTTCTCCAGGCCTTACTGAGTGAAAACAGTTCGGTATATTTCTGCAGAAGGCTGTGTAGACCCAGGAGTGAGAGCATTTTACAGAAGGGAGCCTTCAGGAGTTGGCAGCCTGCAGGGAACTGTGAGAATTCTTCACTTTTCCTGAAGTAGTAAATCTCTGACTGGGTTGGGCTTGGAAGGGTGAATCAGTGATGCCTTATTCCAACTTTCTTTCTTTAATAATGTCTCCTCTTGAAAGGATGATTTTGAATTTTGAGTAGTCATGCAAGTCTCTAATACTCTTTGCACTTTGGGTTTTAAAATACCAGGTGGTTTTTTTGTTTTGTTTTGTTTTTTTTGTTTTTTTTGTTTTTTTGGGACAGTCGCTGCATTTTGAAAGCAATGAACTTTCCATTTGAAAGTAACTTAGAGGGCTGGAGAGATGGCTCAGTGGTTAAGAACACCCGACTGTTCTTCCAGAGGTCATGAGTTCAATTCCCAGCAACCACATGGTGGCTCACAACCATCTGTGAAGAGATCCGATGCCCTCTTCTGGTGTATCTGAAGACAGCTACAGTGTACTTATATATAATAAAATAAATCTTAAAAAAAAAAAAAAAGAAAGAAAGAAAGAAAGTAACTTAGAGTTGTGAGTTTTTGACCCTTTCTCCTGGCACTGGGTTGAGTCTGTGGTGTTAGCTTTGCCTGTGCCCACTTGTTGGTAGTGAATGACGAAAAGAGCTATCATGGAGGACAGGACTGTTCCTGGTAGGAGGAGGAGACTGACTGTAGGTATGAAGGAGAGCATAGCTAGAGACGGGGCATCTGGGGCAGTCCAGAGTGAGCCTGACCCTGACCCTGGCCATGTTAGGAGACCGGGGAGAGGAGAGCCAGGGGTCAGGAGAGTAAGGGTAGACAGAAGGGCCGAGGAACCAAAACAGCTGGATTTTATAGGGAGGGAGCCCAGCCTCTGGGCTGGAGAGTTCAGGGTAGATTTGGGGGTTGCCAGCCATACCTTATAACTACTGATGGGACTGAAGGATTCTGGGAGAAACTGGCATCACAGTTAACCATTTGCGACCTAATTAGGTTTGAGACCTAATTGGTTGCCATTTCTTTGGGATATTTTTCTCTTTAAAAAATGAAGAACCATTTAAGTTATACTGGGAAAAGTCAGAATAAAATTGGTAAAAGTCTACATAGGGATGTTTTTCTATCTCTAACTATGGAGGGATTAAACAACTTCAAATTCTTGAACAGAGACTATCAAACACCAACAAAAAAAAATGCCAGATTTTTGTCAAAATTTATCATGCAAAGTCCTTGATGCCATCTTTCATGCAGCAACAGAATGCTTTAGGAAGACTTGCTTCCTCTTAACGTCTGTAGAAGGAACGGTATATTAGATAGAGCAGTATATAAGACTCTACTAACACGACACCAAACACCATACACCACCAGCTGGCTTTATGGGGTCAGTGTTGCCATTTTTGAGCTAAGCATGCTTACTTGGGTGGCTTTAACTAGGACTAGTGCCATTATTCAAAGTCACTGAATACATTACTACTAAGTATAGCATCAATAACTTAGTTCTTCACTTTGTAATCTTTTTTTTTTATTGGATTTTTTAATTTACATTTCAGATGTTATTCCCTTTCCCAGGAAAGCCCCTTATCCCATCCCCCTCCCCTTCTTCTATAAGGGCCCCCCGCCCCCGACATTCCCCTACACTACTGTGTAATCTTACTGAGAGGTGCATTACCATCCATGGGACAGGCTGCAAAGAAGGAAATGTACAGCCCACCTCCTGCCCTTTGAGGCTGCTTTCTGAAGTTTGGTTGGTGTGAATTTCAGTGTGGCAGCGGCTGGGTGAGAGAGAGAGAGAGAGAGAGAGAGAGAGAGAGAGAGAGAGAGAGAGAGAGAGTGTGAGTGTGTGTGTGTGCATTCTCTCATACCTCACTACTAAACTATATATAATAGCTTGTCTAGAGATCAGAGTTAAGTGTGTGTTTTCGGTTCTAAATCCTAGTTTATGTAACATTTTCTATAATTTGTTTTATCACCAGATTTAAATAAACTGGTGGCTCCTTACCTTAAATGTAGCACATATTAAAGTTAGGTTTTTAAAGTCGTTTAAGACTTTGAATTAGTTCTGGCAGGGTTACAACTTCTATTTTGACACTGTTGATCGATCTCTCTCTCTCTCTCTCTCTCTCTCTCTCTCTCTCTCTCTCTCTCTCCTCTCTCTCCTCCCCCCCCCCCCCCAGCTGAAGACTGAACCCAGGGCCCTGTGCTTGCTACACAAGCACTCTACCACTGAGCTGAATCCCCAACCCCCTGTTGATAGTTTTCTTAAAGATGATTTTATCAGTGTTGATCTTTCATCTTTTTCTTACACATTTCTAGATAATTAAATTATTTTGCATGCTTATTTAATTGGTTAGAATGGAGGGGTTTTTTTTTTGTCTTAGGAGATGGAAGGATATTCTGTTCAAAATATATTTTTTTGTTTAACTTTTTCCTTGCAATCTGGTTGTTCCTAGGTATCTAAAGGGGGTTGGTTCCAGAACCTCCTCAAGTACCCAGAGCCACACAATATAAATTTATTTCTGTAAAGTAGCCTTGTATTTTTGATATGCACATCCTCCTGTAGACTTGAACTTACTGCTGGATCACTTAGAGTTTATAACACAGTGTTGATATAGTGTAAGTACATATTACATTGCATCACTTTAAGAATGAGGACAAAGGAAGATGTGTGTTCAGTTACATGTACTTTTTCTTCTCCAAATAGGGCATTTCTGTAGGCGTCTTCAACTGGGAGGAATTTTTTGAGTACTTGAAATAACCTTTTTTCAATTTTTTGAATTTTCATCAATGATCAGGGAAACATAAATGACTTATTTACTTGTAGAGTTATGTTTTGAACATATAAAAAAAAAGTCGTTGGCTCTGGTTTCCTTTCGCTAGAAGTTGAATGAACTTTAGAAACAGATTGGGGACAGGTGACTCATTGGCAGGAAAAGAATTCTGACAATCCTGTCCCCAGGCTGGCCCTTTCCCACTTTGTACAGCTTTAGCTCACTTCCTCCGCCCCACAGCGCTAGAGTTCTGTGGGCTCCGTGCATACCTTCGTTCTTGGCCTTTCATATTTGCAGTGTAGTTTTGAGCCAGTGTACAATGCATAGCTCTGGGGAGTAATGTATGGATTGCATTGTGTGCTTCCCGTTACTGGCCTCTTGGCCCACAATGACGGCCCTGTGGAGGGGCCCACACAGAGACAGGGATGGTGTTTGATAACTGCCATGGTGTGTGGCATCCTCTGCAATATGCAGGGTAAGCAGTTGCCCAAATTCCTCCAAGTTGGGGGGGCCTCCAGAAATGTCCCATTTTGGCTTCAGTAACAAATGCCACAGATAACAGCACAGACCCAGAGCCCTGAGCTCAGGCTTACATCTCAGTCTGCTTTCCTTTAGCTGGGGGCCGAGTAAAGCATTTCTGAAAACACATGTAAATCAGCTTACTGTATCTTCTTTGCATGTCTCCAATATATTATGCAGCTTCTACCAAAACAAACAAACAAACAAACAAAACCAAAAATTCTGGGCTGGCGAGATGTCTCAGCCCGTACAGTGTCAGCACAGAGACCCAGAGTGAAAGGCTAGCCATTGCTCCAATAGCCCTGTTAGAGCTGGGCAGACAGGCAGAGGATCCCTGGGATTTGCTGGTCAGAAGTTTAGCTGGACCCAGTGGGCTTCGGATTCAGTCGAGACCTCCTCTTCAGAAATGAGGATGAGGAAGACAGCACACACATGTGCATGTGCACCTCTTACCATGTGGGCACACATGCGTGAACTTAAACAGATCAGCCCAACATACAGACACGTAAAATGTCTGATCCGTGCCTGGAGATTAGAGCGGTCTTCTCCACTGCGTCCTTCTTTCCCCTGGTTCTACAGCGATGAGATGCTAATCGGGTTAGCAAGAGGCACATGGGGGATGTGAAGCTTGTTGGAATTTGATATAAAAATGAAATTCTGTTTCCAAATGTGCTTGGTAAGTTTTATGAGCTTTTTTGTGGCCATATTCAGGATTGAACCCAGGGCCTGATGGATGCTGTACCACTGAGGGGGTGGCCCTTTCCTGATGATGTGGTTTTATTGACTGATGGACGACTGTGCTACATCATCAGAATAGAGACTGACAAAGTTTACCTAAGTCATAGCGTAAGAACAGATCCGAAGCCAGGAAGTGCTTCAGTGCTGCCGCTGAGGTCTTAGTGAAGACCTGGCACGACCTGAAAACCCCAGCCAGTGAGCAGATGAGCGTATAAATGTGGGTGTAGCCTGTTCTAGAGAAACGCAGAGTTCTCCAGAGGCAGGCTCTCATTTTACTAAGGAAACACTTACGCAGGCTTGTGGCTGTGTCACCGATTGCGTCTGCCTGTCATCCAGAAAGACTGGACTCTGTACTCAACTCTGCCGGACACAAACCATTCCAGTGCTGTCCTGCTGGGTTTGAGGCAAGACATGCTTTTTCTTAAAGAACCTAGTCACTGAAATCCATCAAATGGGAGGAAGCCAAAGGGTGCCAAGAAAGAACATCTAAATACTAGGAGGTTGGAATAGGTTTTATAGTAGGTGAAAATTCAGAGATTTGCCTAGAAGCACAGCAGAACGCTGCCGTTCAGAGATGAGTAGAAAAGGCTGGTTCACTGGTTAGGGAGCAGCTGCCAAGCCTCACCGACCTCAGTTCAGGCTGCAGAGCCCCTCCTGCAAGTTCTTTGACCTCTGTGTGTGCTTTGTGGTGCACACAAAACCCACACAAATACAGTTGTTTTAAATCTAGAGAAAGAACTTTGAGGGTCCTCTTTATCTGGGCCCAAATCACCAAATTATAATGATAGCCCATGAACTAATTAATATATATGTATATATATGTATATTTATATATGTGTTTGTGTGATTATCATTTTCTCACCTCATTTCCTTCCCACAATACCTCCCATGTCATCCTCGTCCAACCTCCCTCACCCTTCACACTCACCCAAAGCCCCTCTCAAGTGTATGGCCTCCTTTTCTTTGGTTGTTATTGGTATATGTGTGGAGGGAATAATTAGTCTTTCCTAAGGCTGGGCTCCCTCATTGCTTATCCAGTGTCAGGTGGTCAGCCCCGAGATCATTTATGTACAGGCACACATAAGTGGAGTTGGACACGCTTATTTATAGGCATGTATACACTGACTGCTAATTTCTACACGTTGTAAGCAGACGTATTTCATTTCCCTTGATTAGCATTGCGCATTTGTAGTCCTTCCACCTACAGAATTGCAGTCGTTTATAAGAAAACACTCAGGGCACCCAGAACACTGAGGCAAGAGGATTTCACATTTGAGGCCAGCCTGAACTCAAACACAGAAAAACCTACCTCCCTAGACAGAAGTGTAAGTGTTACACTTACAGATACCTATCATTAATTCTACAAAAGATATTCAGAAAAGCAGATGGGAAAACTGGATCATTTCAACTTCCAATGATTTCAAAGGAGGTTGAATTAAATAACGGAAACTTTCGAATCATATTTAACGCCACTTTAATTTTTAGTAGAGCTCAAGTTCTACACAGACCTGTGAATTCATGAAATGGCTCGTGTGTTTTATTAAACATGTTGCACACCTCAGTTAATTCTCTCAGCAACATCTTCAAGTGCTGCTCAATAGGTCACATTTTACTGTCCATTGAGTTCATTGTCCTTCCTAGTTGAATAAAAATTTCTTGACCATTTGTGTTTTATTCGTCATTGTTTCTCCACTGGCTGACACGGGAGCTGCTCGGCCAGTGTATTCAGCCTTCTAGCCCGGCAAACACTGCACCTATGTGTGAACGAGACAGGACTTAGCACCATAGTGACTGCCTGTTCAGTGTACGGTGGCTTCCTGTTTCATATTATGGACCCTGCAGTGTCTCTGAGGAGAAATTCATTCCACTAGGCTTAATGAGCACCAGAGTGAGAAGTAAGACCTCTTAGATACCTGTGTCCTCCATTTCTTCCTCTGAGACTCACATGCAATGTCAAATTCTTGAAGGAGCTGTGTTTTCCTTAGGTACAGTTGCTGGTCCTTGGCGTTTCCATAGCACTGGGGAGTGGAGATTAGGAGTGGAAGTTTAGGCAATGGCTGTGTGTTCTCATTGGCTGCTAAAATATCTCTGTCTTAGGGAGGGTTGGAAGCCTAATAGGAGGAGTGCGGCCTGCTCATTGAGACAGTATTTTGGTTAATTGTGAGATGCGGGCCCAGTCAGAGCAGCTCAGAGTAGAAACTCGGCTGTGGTTGATCCAGATGCTTTGGCATATCCTGTCTCATTAACTCACTGTTACAGATGGTGAGGTGGTTCGTGCTTCTGAGTTACAAGTAGGAAGCTAAGTGGTTTCCCATTGCCATGCCGTCTAGTAACAGGAAAGTTCCTGAGTGATGTGGCCATCCGGGTCTGATTGCAGCCCCCGTGCTGGGCTTGGTGTATTGCTCAGCCTAGGTGCGCTTGGCTGTGGTTGGCTCTGTGGATATGTTCCTCCTAGCCTTTTAGGATAAAATGTCCAGTAGAGCTTGTGTCTGAGAGAGAAACTATTAGAAAGACACAAGTTTACTGGAATGTATTTACTCTATGATATGTATTTATGGACATTATCTTAGATATCTCTTTTAAATGTTCCTAATTTCGGGCTGGAGAGATGACTCAGCCATTAAAGGCTAGGCTCACAACCAAATAAAAATATTCCTAATTTTGAGAACTGTAGCCAGTAGCTACACATTTTAATTTATTTCATGCTAGCCATATACCTTGTGTTACATTCTGTTATTCTCACAGCTGTGGAAACGTGGTGGAGTAAGGTGAATGTCTTGCCTTCAGTCACGTATCTTAAGAGGTAGTGACGTATTTAGTTTTGTATACTGTAATCATGTAAACAGTAGAAACACACGTCTCCCATAGTAACTTAACCGTCAGCTGCTGATTGATAATCCACAGTGCAGACATAGCACGTTGCTTATGGAAATATAATTTGTGTGAACTTCTTTCATTTACTGCTGAAATAATAATCATATTTTTGAAATGTTGTTATGAAACAGTTAGAAGTACTAGATTTTATGCCCCAAGATCTCTGTCTGTCTGTCTGCCTGCCGCCTTTTTGTCTCCTTATCCCTTTCTCTCTGTGTGTGTAATTGCTATGCACTGCGTGAACAGATAGGTTATAGTTTAATAATGGGGTGGCCGAGCCCCCTTTTTATCGGTGCTGCTCTGGTTTCACTGGCTGACTAGTTGTGCTGTCCGTAAGCCTGTCAGGAAGAGACGCCTGTCTGACTGACGCACAGTTAGGACATTTCTGGGTTCTGCATCTTAACAGGAAATGAGAGTGCTTTGTCGCCGGTTAAACAGCAGATACTTCTTCTGTGTCTTCCTGGGGCCTTTAAATCTTTATTAGGTTTCCTAAAGAATGAGTATCCTGAAAATTAGAAATAAAAGTGTAATTTAAATGGAAAAAGCTGGTGTTGTATAAATATCTTACAATGGCAGCAACAAGGAAATAATAAAGCTTCAGTGCTGCCAGCAGTCAGGGTCACAGGGCAGAGTTCATATGAGTTGTGTGAGGTCAATCAGTCAGGGTCACAGGGCAGAGTTCATATGAGTTGTGTGAGGTCACATCAGTCAGGGTCAAAGGGCGGAAGTTCATAGGAGTTGTGTGAGGTCACATCAGTCAGGGTCATAGAGTAGAGTTCATAGGAGTTGTGTGAGATCACATCAGTTAGGGTCACAGGGCAGAGTTCATAGGAGTTGTGTGAGGTCACATCAGTCAGGGTCACAGGGCAGAGTTCATAGGAGTTGTGTGAGGTCACATCAGTCAGGGTCATAGAGTAGAGTTCATAGGAGTTGTATGAGATCACATCAGTCAGGGTCACAGGGCAGAGTTCATAGGAGTTGTGTGAGGTCACATCACTCAGGGTCATAGAGTAGAGTTCATAGGAGTTGTGTGAGGTCACATCAGTCAGGGTCACAGGGCAGAGTTCATAGGAGTTGTGTGAGGTCACATCAGTCAGGGTCACAGGGTAGAGTTTATAGGAGTTGTGTGAGGTCTCATCGGATGTTTAGAACAGTTGTGAATCGTGTTCAGGTTTTGAGGGAGAACTTGGGATATAACGTTTTTATTCACATGAGTAGACAAGTACTCAGCAGTTTGCTTTTTAATTTCATTAGTAGTTAGTGAGAGTAGCAATAAAGCAGAATGCATTTGGTTATGGATTTTAGAATCATACTTTGCATCGTTAGGACACTAGAAAATAAATACTTTATATTAATTTGTAATAAATTACTGGTGCTTTTAAAATAATCTTTTAACTTTGTCAGTATACAAAGTAGATTTTATTATGGCGGTTTTCTGAAAAATTTGTCTGCTCTTCTCCCCACTTTCATCCCTTTTGCTCCCACCGCAGCTCCCCACCTTCTCTTGTGCCCCATGTGTCCTCCTTTCCCACCAACCTCCTCCCTCTCTCTCCTCATCGCCTTTAGAAAAGTAAAGGCTTGCTCTGTCTTTCTGCAGAAACGCGCTAAGGGACAAGCGTTGTTTGACAGAGTGTGTGAGCACCTGAACCTCTTGGAGAAGGACTACTTTGGACTTATATTTCAGGAGCATCCCGAGCAGAAAGTAAGTGATTTCAGCTTTATGACTTTATGTGTATTTTTTGTAGTTTAATTTCAGAATAAATTTAACTCTGGTTTACATGACTGTAAAGAGATTTTTGGCAAATACTTAAAAGTGATTATGTGAGAGGCTCAGTAAAACTTTCTGGCGTTTTGGGTGTGTACCCTGTATTATACGCAGATGGAATGCAGTGGTTTCTTAATTGTTTGAGATTGAAAAGCTGATTTTACAATTATGGGAAAGCTTTAGCCTTGAATTCACAGTGGAATCAACTTATGTAGTAAATTGTTGAGGGGAAAGGATTTCAAAATATACATTAAAAGATTCAGTGGGGGAAATTGATGCTGTACTGTGAAGAATCTTTTAAATAATACTGCCTCAGCCATGTCCTGTTTTTGCCTCATGGTGCTCTTAAGTGCAGAGGCCAGGTGGGCTTCTGTTACTAACACAGATGTGCAAAACCCGTGTAGTATTGAAGAAGCCTGAACCACAGGGAGCTGGGCGCCAGAGGCTTGGGAGAAGTGTTGTCTTGCTTAGAGGACTTGAGTGGCGTTGTGTGGGAAAGAACTGGAGTTTCTGTGACTGGGCTGTTGGCAAAAGAGGTGGCAGGGCCAGCTCTTCTCAGGTGATGTTTGACCAGCCGGTACTGGACTGGCCTGGGAGTAGAGCTGCCGGATGTCAGGAGCGCGCTGAGCCTTTTCCAAGACACTAAGCAGGAGAGCAGGGTGGTTGATCTGATGGTAGTAAAAGATTCTCAGTTTCATGGGTAAATTAAGGATCGAAACATTAGTCCTTTCTGGCAGGACCAGGGCTAGCCTGTAGTCATCAACATTGTTAGGAAAAGCGCTTTTCCTCTTCTGCCTTACTTTTTGAGTGTCTAGATTTGGTGTGGGTGAGATGTTTACTGGAAGAGGGAAGAGTGTGAGTTTGTCCAGAGTCGCACCCTGCAGAGGAAGCCCATTTAGTCTGTCAGATTGCCGTGTGGACGGGCTCACTGGGAGCATCCTGTTAGGACATATAGAGCCCTGAGTTAGAGTGAGAGAGAGGGTTCTGTCTAATGTCAGCCTTCATAGCTCAGCCAGTAGAACACAGGCGTCATGGGAGGAGGCATAGTGTGCATGCTGTTATTTGCCCAAACACTGCCATTGTTTGTATTTACAGATCCCAGAAATGCAATAAAGGGTTTTCTTTTTAAGCATGATAATTATATGCAAATTAAATTTTCTCAACTTGTTCAGCTTTAAATCTCTGATGTGTAATTTAGGGGTTTAATTCTACCTTTTAAATTAAAGACAAATTGCATGCCTGCCTGTTGAATAGTGTGTGTTTTTATTAGAATTGTTTAGGGTGCTCTCCTCAGAAGCAAACATGCTGCATTGAGTAAACGGGAGTGCCTTGTAAAGCAGTAAATTACCTGGGAAGCAAGTTGGTGATGGTTCCAATCAAGTGCTCTCGTCACCCTCAAAACTCAAAGGAGAAAGCGACTTGCCAGTTCGTCTGTCCGTCCGTCCGTCCTTCCTTCCTTCCTTTCTTCTTTTTCTTTTTCCTTCTTTTTCTTTTTCTCTTTCTTTCTCTTTCTTTTTTTGAGATTGTCTATTGGTAGATTCATAGGAACATTTAATTTTTGTAAAATAATTCAGTATGTTGTAAATGCTTTTGTTACTGTTTTTCATTTAAACTTTTAGTATACATGTCTAGTCCCCACGTTACACCAGAGCCTCTGATCCCCGTACTCAGCTGTGTGCTGAACACTCCTGGTTTCAAAGCAAACTTTATCCTCCTGTTAAATGTCATCTGTCCCAGAAGGCTCACTCTGGACTCTAGTTTCTCCTTGCCTCTGAACAGTCAGGTGTCTGAGATCTTACCATCACTTAGGAATTGCACACAGCAGTTTAATCCGCTACAGTTGGCATGAGTGTCCTCCTCAGCACCGACTCACAGCAGCTGTAGTCAGTGCATGCCAGCTTCTGCTTCCCAAGGGAGCCTTGCTGGTGTGTCTGTCAGCTCGTGCATACCATGCCTCATTGGCAGTTCCTTTCCCTTACTATCTCAATGCTTGCCTTTCTAAACATCCTACTGTCAGAAGTCCTTCCCCCACCCATGGCCTTGCTACCATCCTTTCCCCAGCCCAAGGAGGTGACTTAGCAGTTTCTTCTGTCATCCGCATATTAATATTAATACAAACCTTACGTGTGTTGCTTTTTCTCCTCATTACCCTGGTTGTATCTGGAAACAGGACGCTGAAGTGTAATGAAGTGGGGAGTTGTGTGGTGACGAAGGGGATGGCTACAGTCTGGGAGGTTAAGAAGATGAGACTAGAGGGGGGTGGGAGCATAGCTCAGAGGGGGGCAATTTGTGTCTTCTCTAAGACAATGTAAGGCTAGACTGTAGTGGGATTACTGTGACCTTCTCAGTGACAGAAAGATACCAGTTACTGAAGAAGAGTCGAACGTTCCTTACCTAGTTTGTGGTCAGTGTTTCTTACAAAATGTCACATGAACAAGCTGGTAAACTGGGATGGATACTTTAGTACTTATGCTTTGCATCTGTGTCCTTTGGGAAACTCACTTTTCAGAAAGTGAGCACTCAGATATAGTTTGAATATGTTAAGTTACATATTTATGTGACTATAATCATTTTAGACATAATGTGCTTATATATAATAAATAGTGTAGGAAAAATCCAAGTCTCAAATACAGTTAGGCAAAAGAACTTTCATTTTTCCCGATATAGATGTTTACATCTTCCTTTTTCTCCCCAGAAAATTATTACTGTCAGACTTAGCTTCACAGTCCTCCTTTGAAGCTCCTGATTTCCACTGTAAGAGATGGGGTGTGTCTGTTTGTGCTGTGTAGATGCCAAACCCGCGCTCACCACTTCGCCAGACTCCCGCTCTGCACTCCTTTCTCCCACTACTTATTATGTGTATTTAAAGAAGCCTTGGGTGGTTATCTCAGCCTTTTGTAAAGTAGAATTTAGACAGAGCTGTAAGTAGTTTATATAACAATTTGTCATATGGGAAAATCTATGCTGTCTTTCGTTTTAGTGTGTAGTATTGTGTCTCTTAGTTGTGACATGGAGTTGGAAGTGATTATGAACATGTGAGTTAGTGTCAAACTTCTCACCATCTGTTAAAGTCCCATGTAAACTTTGCTGTAGGAAGTACTAAAAGTTTACAGACTCCAGCAACATGCTTTTCTTCGATACGGAATTGTAAGTCTGTGAGTTTTGTTATTCACGTGTAAAAGAATTCATCATTAAAGACATTGACCTCTCTTCAGAGAGGAACGTCTTGAGTTTTTGTTGTGAACAGTCCGACATTTGGCCCGGGCATTATATAAATCAGTTTCCTATAAGCAGTACTGCAAGAAGTGCTTCTCAGAAGTCGAGTTGATAGCCATGCTGCCTTTGTGAAGATTCACGGAGTTGACTAATAGCCAACCATCTGTCTCCAGAAGCAGAACTAAAGGCTTGTAGTAACTGACTTGAAGCAAGATCCTACAGTTAGTTCATTTAAACTTTACAATCCTCTGTTCTCTAGATGGGCTGTAAGTTTCACTGTGATGCAGAAAACCCGGAATTTCTCTCCTGTGGTTAAGTGGACATAGTGAAGGGGATCTGGTGAAGCAGTACGTGTTCCTGAGGGAGAAAGGAGGGTTAAGAAAAGGCTGCTTTCGTCCATTAGCATTTGCCCGACACAAGTGAATTTGGTTGAATTTGTTAAACTCTCATAGCCATCCTGAGACTCCCAAAACAAAGACGTGGGCAAACTTTCGTTGGGAGTGAGCGGTTCAAACTCTGAAATCCTAAGATCCAGCCTGAAGAACAGTGAGAGATTCTAGGATGGGTTGGGTAGGTGTCATGAATTCTGTTTGCTCTTGAGGAAATTGAGGCTCAGGGGGGTGAGAGATGAATTGAGGTCATGGAATTGGTGGGAAGTGTGGATTTTGCTCCATTTATTTCTAAGCCCAGAGTGTACTGTGGTGACAGTAGCCAATTCTTCAACACAGTAAGATACATCCTAATGTCGCCTGAGGGCTGGTGTGTGTGCTTACACTCGTGTGCCTGTGTCCTCTCGGCACACTTTAATCTCACATCTCCTTTACTCACTGATGCTGGTTTTCCTTTCTTACGTGTCCCGTGCTTTATTCACTTTTTCTCCAAGTGTCAATCCAGAGAAGGTGGTTTTCATTATTTTATTTTTGTTTGTGAAGTATGGTGGTGCACATACATAATTTCCTAAAACTTGGAAAAGTGAGGCGGAGGGTCAGGAGTTCCAAGAGCGGCCTGACTGTATAGTGTGTCTCTATTTTAGGAGTCAGAACAGAGCAGCACAAAATGTTTATGCTTGTTTACATGTAATTGGTAATTCAGAGAACATACCTGAGTTCCTCTATGATATTACCTTAAAATATTTTAAACTTTTGCTCGAGAATTTATAACACTAGTCAAGAAATTATATACCGACCATAACCTACATACTCAAGGATTACTATTCAGTAAAAGCAAATTTAATCAAATAATGTGAGTCATTCAAGAAGACTGAGGGGAGGAGGAAAGTGCAAATGGACAGATAACACTCTGGGTTCTGATTTGTAATATTTAATGTTAGGTTCCCTAAGAACGCCAGGCACCCTAGAGAACAGAGATAATAGTCTCTCTATGCCTGTGCACAACTGTAGTCCCAGAGTGGACAGGATCGATCTCCTGCCTCCATGGGAGAAGCGGAGCTTGCAGAATGGAAGCCAGTGTGGTTAGGACGAGAAACCAGGTAGGCACATGGAAACAGGATCTCTGCTCAGTCCTGTTGTGTAAACACAGCCTCTGTTATCTCCGGGTAAGGACCGTGTGCTGGATACTGTCTGTTGTCAGTTTGATACAACCTACAGTCATGTAGGAAGAGGGAACCTCAGTTGAATTGCCCAGATCAAGTGGCCCATGGCCATGTTTGTTAGAGATCATCTTGATTGATGGGAGATGGGGGAAGACCCAACCCACTGTGGGCAGTCCCATCTGTAAGCAGGTGGGTGTGGCCAACTCACTGTGGGCAGTCCCATCTGTAAGCAGGTGGGTGTGGCCAACTCACTGTGGGCAGTCCCATCTGTAAGCAGGTGGGTGTGGCCAACTCGCTGTGGGCAGTCCCATCTGTAGGCAGGTGGGTGTGGCCAACTCGCTGTGGGCAGTCCCATCTGTAGGCAGGTGGGTGTGGCCAACTCGCTGTGGGCAGTCCCATCTGTAGGCAGGTGGGTGTGGCCAACTCGCTGTGGGCAGTCCCATCTGTAGGCAGGTGGGTGTGGCCAACTCGCTGTGGGCAGTCCCATCTGTAGGCAGGTGGGTGTGGTCAACTTGCTGTGGGCAGTCCCATCTGTAAGCAGGTGGGTGTGGTCAACTTGCTGTGGGCAGTCCCATCTGTAAGCAGGTGGGTGTGGGCTATTTAAGAAACCTTGCTGAGAATGAACCAGTGGGAGAGGCAGAAGAGGAAGCCTTGGGCAGTATTGCTCTGTGGTCTCTGCTTTGGGTCTTTGGTTGAGTTCTTGCTCTGATTCCCCCAGGGATGGAGTATGACCTACAAGTGCAGTGCATAGAAACACTTTCCTCCCACAAGATGCTTTTGTCGGTGATTAGCATCTGAATAGGAAAGCGACCTAGAACAGAGCTAACCAAGATGCCACAGCAGCCTTCACACGTCTTAGCAGTCAGTATTGTGACAAGTGGCCTACAGGTGACAGCCTCAACTCATTTGCCAATTTGCCACTCATAAATGTCTAGCTCTGTAGACCCCTCCCTCCCTCACCGTGATCAGGTGACTGGGAGGAGTTAGTGCTGAGGCTGGAAAGTGTGGTAGCTGGGACCTAGGGCCCATGTGCGGGGTTCCATTGTTCCTTCCTGGAACACAGAAACCTTTTGCTTCTCTCTGCAGGCCATCTGTGTGAGCTTACCCTTAAGGAAACTGGAATCTGGGAGGTCTGTGAGATGAGCAGTGCTCCCTGACTGTGTTTTCTGTGTCAGTGATAGAAGGGGTCTTGTCAGTGGGGTTTGTACCAGTTGGCCCTGATGTCGTCCCCTTGTGATCATTAGTGTCCTGGTTTCAGTGCCACACATCTAACCCTCCCTCACCTCTCCCAGCCTCAGTCCAGCCTGACAAGAAGCTGAAAGATGTGCTTTTCTTGTTCTTGTGTCCTTATCATAGTCACCCATTTGTGACCAGCTGTGTTAGGACAGCAGCTGCAGAGTAAGGAAGCTGAATGCTACACTTTTTGAGTGAAAAAAATAGAGCTCTTTCCTAAGGCAGCACTCGAGGTGCTGTTACAGGGTCTCACTGGCCCCTCACATCAGTGCTCCGTGCAGCTGGAGCATCAGTAATAGTGGACCATGCAATGCTGGCCCTTTAATGAGAGCATTGCCTGTCACCAGTGTTAGGACAGAGACACATACACCTTGTTGGTTATGGCCTGGATTCTTGCTGCCAGAGTTTATGGTGTAGTAAAATCTGAGGGGTGCTTTCAGAAGATGATGTTGTTAATATGTTTTGTGGTGGGTCATGTTCTGTTGTATTCAGTAGATTGACAGGCAATTATTTCATAGGTAACAGCAGACATTTTATTCTTTCTGCGTGGGAACAAGACTGTGTTTAAATACAAGTGTTGTAACACATTGGGTGGGAGACTCAACATCGGACTTCCTCGCTGTATGTAAAGTCAGTTGTTTGAATCAATGTGTTATTTTTCAAAAAGCGTACTTGTCCTACATTAGGAAAGTGAATGGCTTTCCTATGACTTAACAGTAGGGTGAGAAAACACAAGTACACATTTTTGGTAATATGTGGGGACTGTTTGCTTTACTATCCTCATGTGGTCTCTCTCTCTCTCTCTCTCTCTCTCTCTCTCTCTCTCTCATTGCTTTAAGATGTTTTTGTTTGATTTCTGGTTGGCTTTTTCAGAGAGTAGAAATGAGAGGAAATAGAAGGATGTTACATTCCAAAAACGTTAGAATTGTGTTTTCTAAATTCAAACAAGAAACAGAGAGAGGGGATGGGGGAGGGAGGGGGAGGTGGAGGGAGGGTTTTTCTTAAGACAGAAAGGTAAGTGTTGTCTCTAATCTGACATTATCTCTTCGTGTCTTGTCTAGTGACAGGAGGCTGAGGGATATGAAGAAACTGGCTATAGAGGTTGATGTGATTGGATCGGGGCATGCACACTTCTGAGCCAACATTTACAATTCACATTCTAGCCCTAAGTAACAAGAAACTAGGAACAACTTATTTCAATGTGATTTGTGAAGCAGGTCTATGTAACAAAGTTATACAGAAATAATTTGCCCCTTACTGTTATTGTAGCAAAGATTTAACATTTTATCATATGTATACACAAAGCACACACACATGTGTACACACATGCAGACACACGTACACGCAGGAGAATGCTGACAAGTGAAAGCTATATAACTAGATATGAGATGTGAGGTATGGACTGTAAACGGTTCCATTTTATTTTGGGGACATGGGATAGTTCTTATGCATAACTAACTTCTCTTTCCTCCTGCAGAACTGGCTAGATCCTGCAAAGGAAATAAAGAGACAGCTGAGAAGTGAGTATTTAAGAACCATGCTTAAACTAGTCCATATTACTTCTACTTTTAATAAAAACCTATGGGGATAAATACTAAAATTGTAACATAGAATAGGGTGCTGGTTCTGTTTTGCATACTGAAATCATCAATACTGTAAGATACCTGTGAAAGAGACTTTAGCTGGACATAGTACCAGGTGCTTGCTGTCCTAACACCCAGGAGGCTGAGGCAAGGATCCTGGGCTCCAGGCAACGGTGCAACTCTACCTCAAACCACAAACCAAGAGTCTGTGACTGTATTCCTTAGAGCCTTCCCTCTGAGGACGCAATCGACTTAGTCTTACATGTCTGTGAAGCCTACTTGTAAGAGATAACAGCCTGGCTTTAAAAAAAAAAAAACTGGACCTTTTTGAGGTGACATTATATTGTATGTATATGTTGTATATATCTGAATGTGTGCACGTGTGTGTGCACGTGTGTGTGTGTGTGTGTGTGTGTGTGTGTGTGTTTGTGTGTGCATGTGGGAGCCCATGCCAGATGTCAACCTTTGGTGTTTTCCTTGATTATTCCCCACCTTGTTTCTGAGATATCAATTTCTCACTGAACCTGGAGTCCATCAATTTGACTGATTGCTGGAACATTGAATTTACCAGTCTGCCTGGCTCTACAGTGTCTGCCTCCCCAGCCTGGAGTTCAGGTGCATGTCCTCACTCTACCCTGCACTCACATGGCCGCTAGAGATGGAGTTCAGACCTCGTGCTTGTGCAGGCCGAGCCATCTCAGCAGCCTCAGATCCCACCTTTCGTTTGAGATGCTCTGCGATACCTAATATGATTGTATTATTCATTTCTATTTGGAACTGTATGTTCTTTTTGTTTTTGTTTTGATGTTTGTATTTTAGTTATTTGGTTTTTTTTTGTTTGTTTTTTGTTTTGTTTTTTTAAAGACAGGATTTCTTTGTATAACAGCCCTGGCTGTTTCATTGCTTCCTTTGTAGATCAGGCTTATTTATGTTAATGTCTAGTTTTTAAAAACATTTTATTGTTAATGTCTAGGTGATGCCAAATTAGTCTAAGTAGAACCCAGCCAAACCTGGTATTTGATAAATAACTGACATTTTATAATTGTAGGTCTTCCCTGGCTGTTCACTTTCAATGTGAAATTTTACCCTCCGGATCCTTCTCAGCTGACTGAAGACATCACCAGGTACCTTGTATTGACATTCTGAAAAGCATCTTTTCTTATTATCACTTATTTCTGTGTTCTGTGAGTATGTTTGTAACTGGGACTGAAAGTCAGAGCCTACGTATCTGTATGTGTACCACTTGCATGCCTGGTGTCCCCAGGAAGAGGGCGAAGAGCTGCAGGCGGGTCTGAGCCTGTGTGTTAGCTCTGTGAAGCCAGTCTCTGCTCCCTGTAAGAGCAGTAAGTGCAGCTGAGCCCTCTCAGTTAATACATATTATTGTGCATGTCAGAGAGTGTGTGGGGCAGACGTGGAAGTAAGAAGGTGACTTTGTGGACTCTGCTTTCTTCTCCACCTCTGTCTGGATTCTCGGGATTGAGCTGGGGTTAGTAAGCACACATCTTTGGGCTTCATGTGCTGAACCTTCATGCTCGCCTCCAGCAACCTCCAAAACAAAACAAAACAAACAGACTTAGACATTCACCGAAAACTGGATCTTGTCCCAAACAGCTTGAAGTATTGCCAGTGTCAAGACTTGTATTTACTCTTCTTTGATTCTTATTTTATATTCAAGTAATGAAACACTTAAAGAAAAGTGTCGCAGCAGCTGTATGTCCTATGTTATATATGGTGAAAGGCACTGACCTTCAGTGTTTCAGGTTTTAATGCGAAAGGTTTTTAATAGTTTGTCCCATGTATACCTGTGCTAGTCTCGTGTATACAGGTATCATAGATTTATATTTACCCAGTTAGTAGGTAAAGAATCTGTCTGTCAGTCTGTCTGTCTGTCTTTATGTCACACACATGGAAGCATTCTTATTAATTTAGAGGTCACTTGTCAACCTCAGACATGTTCCTCAGGAGCTATCTACCTTGTCTTTTTTAGAAAATATTTATTTTTATTTATGTATATGAGTATTTTACCTGCATGACAGAGGGAGCATCAGATGCCATTACAGATGGTTGTGAGCCACCATGTGGTTGCTGGGAATTGAACTCAGGACCTCTGGAAAGCAGCCAGTGCTCTTAACCGCTGAACCATTTCTCTAACCCTACCTTGGCTTTTGTCATTTTGTTTTAACATTTTATTTTAAATACATGTGAGTATGTATGTTTGAGTGGAGGTCCCTCAGGAGACAAGAGGACGTCTGATTTGATTGCAGGCAGTTCTGAGCCACCTAATGTGGATGCGTGGAACTGATCTTCAGTCCTCTAAGAGCAGTGTGAGCCCTCAACCACTGCGCAGTCCCTGCGGCCCTCCTGGCTCTTAGAGGCACTGTCTTCTGTGAACTTGGAATTCACTGTGGGATGGTTGGCAAGCCCCAGAGGCCCCTTGTCCCTCTGCAGCACACTCCACCTTGCCTAGGTTTGCATGCGTGCTGGACCTCAAACTCCGCTCTTCCTGCTGGCACAGCAATCACTTTGCTGTGCGAGTTCTCCCTGCCCTGTAAATTTGTCTTAAAAGTCATACGGCCTGGTGACTTTTCTTCCTTCTCCCCTACCCCACACAATAACAGAAACAACAGAGTAGAAGTTGCGTAGCCAGTGGTAGCAGTTTCATTTTCATCTCTCCTGAGACGATGTGGCCCACAAGGACATAGTTGTAAGTTGCAAATACAGGATTCAGTTTAGAAGCAAGAGTGTTTGCTGATCTTGGGTTGACAGGGTCTTTCATGGTAACCGAGGAAGGCTGTGGGCAGAGGAGTTCACGGACATCTTAGTCCCGTGTAGACTGTGTAAGTGTTAGGATTTTGGAACTTCGTGAGAGTTAGTGCAAATGGTGATTCCTATGTTAGTCTTTGATGATCATTCTCATGGCCAGGGAAGAAAGACTGCAGTTTCTATACATTAGAAAACAAGATGGTCTTAGAGGAGACCGACTGTGGATCATTTGCTTTTGGTTCTGATCGGCCAGTTTGGTTGGCAGTGTTTAATATTCATGTATACTTGAAATGATGGATGTTTATTGCCAAGATTTATTGCTCTCACCAACTTGCCTATTGCTGAGTACCAGCACTCCTGCTGTTACTGAGCACTAGCACTTTGCTGTTGCTGAGTACCAGCACTCCTGTTACTGAGCACTAGCACTTTGCTGTTGCTGAGTACCAGCACTCCTGTTACTGAGCACTAGCACTTTGCCGTTGCTGAGAACCAGAGCACTTCTGTGCTCACTGATCACCACTCCCATTATAACCACACCTTGATTCAGTTAGCCCTAGCTAGCAAAGAGTAACCAGTAGCTCTTGTACCTGGCAGTGACTTTCTTGGGCACAGTCCTTGGTGTGTTGGTGTGTAGGGCATGGCTCCCCTGCAGAAGTGCCTTTTAGCAATGGACGTCATGGACTCCATTCAGTGCCCTCTGGTATGCACTCTTCCCTTTCCTTGCAGTAATTTGCCTGAGGAATGATAATCCTCTAGTGATCTTGACTATTGCATAGACATATGCTTAGTTTTCTATATAAATAGTATTGAGAAGTGTCCCTGTCCTGGGAAGAAAGATCTGTGTCTGCTATGCTAATTGAAGACCTCAGTGAGTAGCAGGACTAGCTCCTCCAGACTGTGGAAGTCCCAACTGAAATCTTCACCGTGAGTTGACATCATGGAGGTCAGCAGGCTTTCAGGGAGGCCTGCAGCACTGTTCAGACTGAAGTCTCATAACATGTAGAGCTGAGTACCAGCACTCCACTGAGAACAGACATTTTGACAGCAATCATTTGCTTGTTTGAAATCATTGTTCTTGTTTGACAATGTTCTGACTTGGCTGAGAACGGGAGGATTGGTATGCAAGGCCTGGGGTCTCATGAGGGAGCTGCAGTTGCAGGAGACCTAGCACAACTATGGTCGGGTCCAGCAGCCTGGGGTCCAGCTTAAAATTCAGTTCTCCAGAAAAGCTGTTATGTTTGGTTCTCAAGTCAAAGGAACACAACCTTCCTTAAAAAGAGGACTTCGAAGTGCATGAAAATACTCAGACTGTAACATCATGAGAAGATCCTTTAACCAGAACATTCTAGAGCAATTGTCAATGCTTATGTGAGTCCTTTTCTAAGTGTGGGGCTGTGCTGATCCTGGAGTCTGTCTCCCGTGGGATGACCCCATGGAAACTGGGCTGCAGTTAAGCTGACTGGAACCCTGTCTGGTTGCTCTGTGCTTTACCAGCCTTGAGGCCTGCCCAGAGACCATGCCACCCCTGCCTGAAGGACAGAGAGCAAGAAAAGGGGGAGACTCACAGCTCTTAAGACTCACAGTGGAGGGGTTGGGGATTTAGCTCAGTGGTAGAGCGCTTGCCTTGCAAGCGCAAGGCCCTGGGTTCGGTCCCCAGCTCCGAAAAAAAGAAAAAAGAAGAAAATAAAAGAGTCACAGTGGGACAGATAGTGTGGATAAAGCTCATCCATCAACCACGGGGGAGGTCATCATGAAGGGTAACCCTGAAAAGATCTTTTAAGTGAGGTCACTGCTGTTCATCTCAGGGTCCTTGGAAACTTCAGCAAATGGTAACATTGGAGAGCAGAGATTAGGTTTTAATCTGTGTCCCCAAAAGGGGTTGATAATGGAGCTGAAAGGAAAAAAAAATCTCCATAGAGAACAAATCACATTTCATGTAAGTTAGTAAAAATAACATTTCTCATACAGTGCCGTACTGAGACAGTTAGATCGTTGAGCACAGCAGGTAGCTATTGCTATTACAGCGGTCAGTTAGTGATTCCCAGGCTCCGTGGCACCTTAACTCTCACTCTCAAAGGCTTCTCATTGCAAAGGCAACACATTAGCCTTGGGCAAGTACATTAACCCTCCAGGGACCAACCAGCAAGGCTGTCAGGGTACATTAGCAGGAGTGTTGCTAAAGGCATTTTGGGAAAAGAAGAACTTAGCACGAAAGGGTAGAGTGGGAGGAGTGAGTGACTAGATTACTTTCTTTTCTCTTTTTTTCCTTTTTTTTTTTTTGTTAAATGATTACTGTCAAAATGTCTATTGTCTTAATTAACTTTCAGACTTAGTTTTATAAATGAGCCAGCAGTTTAGGAGCTCAAGGAGCAGGTATTCATGATATGAAATGGCTGTTTGCGCTGTGACTGTCAGTAGCCCCAGTACTGTGTATTTGTTTGCAGCGGACCGCTCACCTGCAAGGGTGACTGATGTTTCTCTCCCTGCCTCTCACAGATACTTCCTATGCCTTCAGCTGAGGCAGGACATCTCCTCTGGCCGCCTGCCCTGCTCCTTTGTGACTCACGCCCTCTTGGGGTCCTACACCCTGCAGGCTGAGCATGGGGACTATGACCCAGAAGAGTATGACAGTATTGATCTTGGTGACTTCCAGTTTGCCCCAACCCACAACAAGGAGCTGGAGGAAAAGGTGGCAGAACTGCATAAAACTCACAGGTCTGTTGATGAGCGGGGGAGACCGACGCCATGGCAGGTAGACGTGGGGTAGTGCCTGCTCAGCGTTTGAGGGGCAGGGTAGCCTGGCTCCTGGCTCCTCCGGGAGCTTGTCCAACACGATGGACACCACCTGCAGCTCTTGAGATGCCCTTTTACTGTTCTTTTCAGTGTGGTATGGGGATTGTGTTCTTGATAAACCCCTGTGTCAGAATAACGTCTATTCCCATAGGACACTTCTCCCTCACCATATCATCCTCAACAAATACACAAATACAACAAATACACGGAAGCAGACCATGTGTGCATACCGGTCTGACAGAACATTTCTTCTGCCTCAGTTTAAAATAGAAAGTATCACTATGTTTTATAAAGAAGCTGGGGAGATAGTCAGGGTAGATATCAAAACACACTATACTCATGTTTGAAATTTTTCAAAATAGTATTTTTTTAAAAGCTAGGAAGGTATTGAAGCTTGTGGATTTGAATTAGGAGTTCAGATGCTGATGAATGGGGACAGCTGAAATGGACAGCTGCCCTAGGAGCCACAGAAAATGTTCTCTTGTTTAGGAGTACTTAAATTACTTGAATGGTATGCGTACTTTTGAATACTTTCATATTTCTGTCAAACGGAGTTCTATATGAGTTTTTAATATCTAAGTTACAAAATGTTTATATATTAAAGCCATAATTGTATAGAATATTGACTAAAATCATTTGAAAAACTTTCAGAGATTTAAAACTCTTAAGGGGAATTATACATTAACTTTTATTTAAAAAAAGTGAAAGAGCATCATTTGACCAGCCCCTCCGCCTTCCCCCATATCGAAAGTCTACTCAACAGACATTTATTCTGTCACCCAGATTTGAATTGGTAGGCATGGAATTCCATGATGGAAATGAAGGCTTTTGGCACAGAGGCTTGTCTGCCAGATGCTTTTAAGTTTGTTTGGCTGAAGAAATAGAAAGTCAAATACAAGTAATTCAGACCACTTGAATGAAGAACTGAGAATGTGTCAGTTTTGAACGTGAAGTCGCAGTTTGCTCACTCTCTCCTGGTTAGCCTGTGCTGCACCCATATTGCGGACAGCTCTCCACCGAGAGAACAACGAAGAGTGTCCAGCTAAGGACAGAGTGGGGAGGGGGACATCCATGTGCTTGAGTGAGCTGAGGTTCGATGACCTTAGAGAGGCAGGCAGAGCTGCGTCTCGTCTCCTACTCTGCCTTTCCACAGCTCGGCACAGTCACCCCCTGTAGCCCTGCACACAGCTGTACCTATTGTGAGCACGCTTGCACCTCCTGGTGACACAGTGTTTTTATTCTCAGGGGCTTATCTCCAGCCCAGGCTG
Source organism: Rattus norvegicus (assembly GCF_021556685.1). NCBI lineage: Eukaryota > Metazoa > Chordata > Mammalia > Rodentia > Muridae > Rattus > Rattus norvegicus. Next base: position 21,143,159 of record NC_141534.1, on the reverse strand, counting down.
ATTCTCAGTTCTTAGAAAATGCGAAGAGGCTTTCCATGTACGGCGTTGACCTGCACCATGCCAAGGTATCGTATGTTCCATTTCGGTGACTGAAGCTCTGCGATATCTCCAGTTTCACAGAGCCTGATTCTTTTTGGAAAAGGCTGTCTGTCTACACTTTTTTCTACATAAAATTCATGGCGTGGGAATCCCTTGTCATCTCTTTACTTTCTTCTTTTGTCAGTTTTATTAATGCCTCTTTAAGAGTTCTTACTATAGTTGGAGATTTAGCTGAGTGGTAGAGTGCTTGAGCACAAGGCCCTGGGTTCGGTCCCCAGCTCCGAAAAAAAAGAAAAAGAAAAAAAAAAGAGTTCTTACTATAGATGTCTTTGGTAGCCCTTACTCCTTACCCCGTGATTCTGGTTTATAGATATGGTCCATCTTCTGCTGGACCAGTGGCTCTCAACCTGTGGTTTGTGTATGACTCAGTGTGGGGGCTGAGGAACCCTTTCATAGGGTTTGCTTAAGACCATTAGAAAACACAGATATTTACATTATGATTCATAATAGTAGCAAAGTTACAGTTATGAAGTACCAGTGAAAATAACTTTGTGGTTGGGGGTCAGCACTGCATGAGGAACTATATTAAAGGGTTGCAGCATTAGGAAGGTTGAGAACCCCTCTGTTACACCCAGTGCTGCTGTCTGGGCTCCCTCTCTCTTCCTCACCTATTTTTTGGGAAAAGAAAGCAAATCCAGAAGCATGGAAGGGCCAGAAGCTGTACAGATCTGCCCTGGCTCTAAGTCATGGATGGGATGGGATGATGGAGGCTTCAGCTGTAGTGCACAGGTGGGATGGTGGAGGCTTCAGCTGAAGTGTACAGGTGGGATGGTGGAGGCTTCAGCTGTAGTGTACAGGTGGGATGATGGAGGCTTCAGTTGTAGTGCATAGGTGGGATGATGGAGGCTTCAGCTGTAGTGTACAGGTGGGATGGTGGTGGCTTCAGCTGTAGTGCACAAGTGGGATGATGGAGGCTTCAGTTGTAGTGCATAGGTGGGGTGATGGAGGCTTCAGCTGTAGTGCACAGGTGGGATGGTGGAGGCTTCGGCTATACTGCACAGGTGGGATGATGGAGGCTTCAGCTGTAGTGCACAGGTGGGATGGTGGAGGCTTCAGCTGTAGTGCACAGGTGGGATGATGGAGGCTTCAGCTGTAGTGCACAGGTGGGGTGATGGAGGCTTCAGCTGTAGTGCACAGGTGGGATGGTGGAGGCTTCAGCTATACTGCACAGGTGGGATGATGGAGGCTTCAGCCATACTGCACAGGTGGGATGGTGGAGGCTTCAGCCGTACTGCACAGGTGGGATGGTGGAGGCTTCAGCTGTAGTGCACAGGTGGGATGGTGGAGGCTTCAGCTGTAGTGCACAGGTGGGATGATGGAGGCTTCAGCTGTAGTGCACAGGTGGGGTGATGGAGGCTTCAGCTGTAGTGCACAGGTGGGATGGTGGAGGCTTCAGCCATACTGCACAGGTGGGATGATGGAGGCTTCAGCCATACTGCACAGGTGGGATGGTGGAGGCTTCAGCCGTACTGCACAGGTGGGATGGTGGAGGCTTCAGCTGTAGTGCACAGGTGGGATGGTGGAGGCTTCAGCTGTAGTGTACAGGTGGGATGATGGAGGCTTCAGCTGTAGTGCATGGATGGGATGATGGAGGCTTCAGCTGTAGTGCATGGATGGGATGATGGAGGCTTGTGATAGGAAGCCTGGGTTGATTGGGAGGATATCACTAACAAGCCTCCCTGTTTTGTGATCCTACATGGATTGGTGAGACTTTAGTAGGACAAGAGGAAAAGTGATAAACAGGTTTGGTTTGTCTAGAATCAACATCTGAGAGATTCTGTAATATCATATTTTAAACTGCAGTTCTTTTTAGTTTTAAAAAATGCTTTCATGCGTACTGTCTTTTGAGATTTGAATGTATTTGTTTTATAAATATGTGAAATAGTAAAGAGAACACATTGTCTGATGTTGTCTACCGCTGGCAGTCACCTTTGCCTGAGACTTTAATAAATGTTAGTACACAGTAAATCTAATCCGACTAATGCTGGGGTGGCTTTGTTTGTTTGCTTGTTTTAGTTTCTTTTTGTTTATAGAAGAAAATAGGATGAGAGAGGACAGGTCTGGAACCAAAGAAGGCTCTTTAATCTTAACCTCCTGTTAAATTTGCAATAGATGATTTTCTTGAGAGGGTGGGAGGACTGAGGCTTGAACCCAGGGCCTCAGCCATGCTAGGCAATACTCTGCAGCCATGCTGCACCTTACAGCCTTTCCTGTATGTAGTTGTTCTGTTGCCTTGCTTTGTAGACCCTTGTGTGGAACCCAGTTCTTACAAGTACTGAAAGTGTCAGGGTTCTTAGAACGTTCGAGTTAGAAAAGCAAGCTTGGTTATGAACGTACTGTCAGGTTTTGCTGCACAGCAAGGAACAGCGCAGTAAAAACACCCAGTGCCATCATTCATCCTATTTGTCACCTGTTAGACTGCCAATGACCATTGTATTTGTGGCCCATGGAGGAGCCCTATGGGGGTTTAACGATGTACATACCATGGAAACTTTTATTTTCATAAACCACTTTTCATTATCTTGAACACTTTATGCTTGATGCCAAGTAGTTTGGGCACCTGTGCCTAATTCACCCAGCTTTATCTGCTATTCCTAGAGAGAGCTGAGGCTGTAGGATACCAGAGAGCGTAGGCTATTGTACATTTTAAAAAAATCTTCTGCATGTGATATGTAAGTGGGTGTGCACATGCTATGGTGTACACTCCATGGTCTGTAGAGGTCAGAGACAACTTTGCAGTTGGTTTTCTCCATCCACCCATAGGCTCTGGAGATTGAGCTTTGGTCATTGGACTTTTGCTGCAAACTTTCATTGGCTGTCTGCAGCCCAGTGCTTTAAAACTTGCTCAGTGTGGTGTGATTTAAGTTTGTGTCCTTGTATTTGAATTATTCAGGTATCATAGCAGAGAATGAAATTAGTATCAATTGTCTATACTGTACTTTTATTTAAAAAAACTAACTTATGTTACATCATTCTTTTTTTTTTTTTTGGAGCTGAGGACCGAACCCAGGGCCTTGCGCTCTACCACTGAGCTAAATCCCCATCCCCACATCATTCTCTGTAATTGTGCTGTCAAGTGTGCTGTCACTGAATTGAGACTTAATGTGTTTGTCTTTGCTTTGTGTGAAATTTTATCACATGTTATTCATGATTTCTTAAGATGTGTACCTCTCTTGAGTGGTAGTGTTAAGTTTACCTATCTTGGCCGAGATCACCTGCCCCCTGGTGGAAAAACTGCTTGTGTGTTTTGAACATTGTGCATCCTTTAAGTATGGAGTGACTAATGGGGGAAGTTCCTTTTTAAACATGTGTCAAGCTGTCAGCCTTCTGCTTTCGTGTGTATGTTTATGTGGGTAAATAAACCAGACCTCTTGAGGCTTGTGGTTATCCTGTATTATCATGTAGCCTAAGTTAACTCTCTGGGGAAAAGAAACTAATGATGACGTCAGGAGTCGTCTCCAGTCCTTTGTAGATGAAGGGCTCTGAGTGAGGGCCGTGCATCAGCACCTAAATCACTGAGTGTTAGCAAGAGTTCAGAGGCCTCAACACTGTCAGTCTAGAAGACTGTGGTTGGTGTTTGCAAAATAGAGGTATAATTTTACCAATTGTCAGCTAGAATAACCTTGTAAGTTTGGTGAATTAAAATAGTAGAATGTGCCTAAGAACAGGCCAGCGGACTGTCCACGAGGGCTAGCCTTGCTCCAGGACATGTCCTGTCCTGTGTCCTCACAATGCCTCAGTATGACTCTTTTCTTCTTTCTTCCTTGTTAAATTTTTACAGAGCTTGAAAATGCATAAATTAATTTTTTTACAGATTATATCTTATAAATGATAGTTTCATATCATTTTGTAAATTCAACCTGACCCCGGAAGAAGAATCATTTTATTAATATGATCATGTGAATTACTCTTGGAGTAATTTAGGTACTCTCACTAAAATTGAAATGTAAATGTATTAAGTTGACATTTTCAATCATTTGAAGTTTGATTTGCCTCAGTCCACATAACTTGTCATTCTAACTGTCGAATGGCTTATGTTCCACTTGGCAGGACTCTGAAGGTGTGGACATCAAGCTGGGTGTGTGCGCTAATGGCCTTCTCATTTACAAAGACAGACTGAGAATCAATCGCTTTGCTTGGCCGAAGATTTTGAAGATTTCCTATAAGCGAAGTAATTTCTACATTAAAGTTAGACCAGGAGAGGTGAGCAGTGTCTTGTACCCTCGGCATGGCTAAAGCACTGTTAGTGTCCCCTTTCCCAGTAGGAGAGGTAAATGAATTCCTCTGAAAATATTGCAGAAGGAACCCTTCTTTGTCGTTTTATGCTAGACAAGACATCATTCTTGACGATATGTTACTTGTTACTGATAGAGAAAACCACTAGGTTGTTCACAGGAAGGGATTTTTTTTCTCCGCCCACATGTAGTGGGAGCCTTTTGATGTTGTTGTTGACTCAGGTGAATGAGGGAATGTGTTGAGTGGCATTGAGTAATCAGTTCACTTAGGCAGTGGGCAATTAATATTGCTTTTCATAGGAACAGTGTCACAGTTGGAAATTTGCTATTCTGCATGACCATATATATATATTGTTGTAAAATTATAAAAAAAAAAAAAGCGTCTTTTGCCCCCACTAGATCCAGCACCACAGTGCCCCAAGATGTCTGGCAGAATATCTTGCCAGGAAGCACAGATCCCAACCCCGTGGCAGCCCAGTGTCTCTGCCGCCACACACTCTCCATAAGAAAGAGCACACAACACAATAACCTCTGATCCAATTGATAAGATATAATTGCCCACCTAAACATACAAAGCCCTGTACACATCCCTTAAGATCATAACAACCTGTAAATACACAGAGTGGAATCTTAACGGCAGCCTCCATGTTCTCTCTGCGGCTTTTCCTCCAGTCTCTTCCAGTCTCTCTGTTTCAGTCTCCTTCTCCTCCCTCAGACTTTTCTCCCGCCCATCCTTCCTTCTCGTCCAGTGACAGGCCTCGTTCTATCCTGTACCTGCCCTCACCTGTATGACATCCTATACGTAGAGATTGACTAACACTTATCTTCTAAAGAGTTACTTCTGACAGAAGCCATTGGTTAAAGAATGGACTGAGTTTGTTTCTATGGCTTTATTCCAGCTGGAACAGTTTGAGAGCACCATTGGATTCAAACTACCAAACCACCGGGCAGCTAAAAGGCTATGGAAAGTCTGTGTGGAGCATCACACTTTCTACAGGTGAGGCGAAGAAGGCACTGGCTGCCTGCCAGTGGAACCCTGCCCGGGTCAGATGGGCTGGGCGGCCTGCAGGTGCATCCCTGCCTACGTCAGAGCTGTAGTTCACGCTGGCTTGCCATGCTTCAGTGTGCCCTCTGGTTGTCTGTCCCCTCTGTCCCCATCACTATCTGCTAACCCCACCTGCTGCCTGCCGTCCTTTCTGTCTCTGTCTTCTTAGTTACACGATTCAGGCTTTTTTATCAGCTCTTTCTCAGTCACCTAGAGCCTGTCATTGCTCTATTTGGTTGGTTTGTTAAGAGGATTTAGCCCCCTCAAGCCCCTGTCTCCTAGCATACCAGCTACCCCTGTGCTGCTACATCTGATATCTGATATCCTGACATGGCTATTTCTGTGTTAGCTTAAGTACTACTCCTATGGTGATTGATACAGTATCACAACCTTGTGTATTAATGCTATTTTGAGAAACTAGTTTTCAGCATTAGTGGGATCCTCATTGCTGCCTCTCAGCTTGCCAGCCTCCTGTGGCATCTGAACTGTTCCTAGTCTTCCCGTTCATAGTCTTCTAGAGCCTCTTACACTGGCCTCTCCTCAGGATTGCCCTTCATGCAGTGCATTCACTGTAGAAACTGGGGGACCTTTCTTTAATTGCCTCCTTTCCTTCTACCACCTTCCAGTTTTAACGAATGGGTAAACATTGTTTTGGTCTATTTATTTCATCCCTCCTGTATTATTTAGCCCAAGTTAACTCTGAGGAAAGGGAACTAGTGATGACTTCAGGAGTCGTCTCCAGTCTTTTGTAGCGGAGGGTGCTGAGTGAGGGCTGTGTATCAGCACTTAAGTTACTGAATGCTTGCAACAGTTCAGAGACTTCAGTCTAGAAGACAGCAAGGAGTCCTGCTTGGTAAATTTATGTTCTAATAGATACCTCTGGCTTTTTTTTTTTTTAAGATTTATTTATTTTATATAACTAGCTGTCTTCAGATGCACCAGAAGAGGCCGTCAGATCCCATTACAGATGGTTGTGAGCCACCATGTGGTTGCTGGGAATTGAACTCAGGGCCTTTAGAAGAGCAGCCAGCACTCTTAACCACTGAGCCTTCTCTCCAGCCCAGACACCTCTGACTTCTTTGGCCAGTTACATATCCATGCCTTCCTTAAAAACCAAAGCCCCAAACTAAAAAAAAAAAACCCCAAGCTTCTTATCTCAGTATGTGGGAAGTAGAGGCAAGGCAGGTCTCTGAGTTCAAGGCTAGCTGTAGCTACATAGAGAAATAAATAAACATACTCAGAGCAACAATAACCCACAAACCCTCCAATTTTCCCTGGACTCCAAGCCATAGCTACAGTTTCGTCTCACTGTAAGTCCTTTCCTGCTTTTTTTTTTTTTTTTTTTTTTTGGTTCTTTTTTTTTTTTTTTTCCGGAGCTGGGGACCTAACCCCCTTTCCTGCTTTGTTAACAGGGAGTTTGGTCACCTTCGTCGCCTCTGTCTTGGTCCCTGGTTTGTAAAGCCAGACTGGGTTAAGTGTTGTCTCCAGGCTTAGGAGGGAGTGCTGGTCTCTCACATACTAGCCATGTAATAGTGACGGGTTATACAGTCCCTACTTTACCTTCGCTGTCCCTCTGCGATGCTAATGAAGGGTTCCTTTATTTCCTTAGGGCTTGTTTTCAAGATTAAATGGCGTTTTACATGAGAAGCAAACATAAGTTATTTCTGGTGTATAATAATGTGAAATAATGTCACCAGTGCCAGTTAAAACACACGGTAGTTATTACAGATGACCAGCTCTTACAGGGACGTGGGACAGATTTGTTTTCATGCACACCCTAATATGCTAACTTTAGAGAAGACGTACAATTCAGCATATATTTGAATCTGGCTGACTCAGCTATACTAATTGTAGAAGTCCTTGAAAAGTTTGTTTCTTGGTAGCTAGAATAAATGTTTTCTGAAATGTGGGCCTGTCTTATTTAAAGCTAGATAACCAGCCCTGTAGGTCTTGAGTGGACAGATAGCAGGTTTGCCATCAAATAACAGTACCAACAGCGAGGCTCCTGCTGGAAACGACAGTGCTAGGAGTGTTGTTGTTAGACGCGGTTTACTGCAGCACATGTCTTAGACTGCAAGGTTTTTTATGGAGACACAGGCCTTGCAGCAGTGTGCTGTGTAAAATGGAAGGAAGATCAAAAAAATAATTAAGTGGTCACCTATATAAAATATTTCATGCAAAATACTCTAATGGCTAAACATCTGGATATATACTTAAATAGTAACCAACCGGCTGACTATTACCTTAACAGAAGATAAATTTGATTGTGTAGAGTTCCTTTCACATGGACAAGGACAGTAGATGCCATCCCAAACCATGGTAACGAGAAGGTCAGCTTTCAGATTGGGAGGGGGATGAGGACTAATATTTCATGCTCTACTAGGATGAGCCTCTCCGCAACAGCTGGAGTGGTGGGTCAGAGGTCAGAGGTCAAAGGCCTGGGCTTGCAGCACTTGCTTTTTCCTAAATTTCTAAAGTGCCGAACACAAAAACCACTTCCTTAAGGCTGCATCCCTGAGATACCAGGAAGGAGAGCACCGAAGAGGCTGTGCATGCGTGTGTATGGTGTGAGTGCACGAGTGAGTGTGTGTGTGTGTGTGTGTGTGTGTGTGTGTGTGTGCCTGTGCACGAGTGTGTGTGCACATGTGCGCATGTCAATGATGGCGGCACAGACACAGATGAGACTTGGGGCAGGCTGTCATTTGAGTTCATGGTTTGAGGCCGGTCTAAGAACATAGTGAAACCCTCAAATGTAAGAAAGCAAGAAGCCCATTGAGCTGGGGTTTGGATGTGTCTAGAGTTAAGGTGACAGTGGCCCCAGGTCTCCTGCAAGCACCCACAGGTTCTGATGAAGTGACGAAAAGTAAATTAACAGTTGCAAAGCTGGGGAATGCCTCAGGAGGGTTTACATTTTCCTTAAAATTGTTTCCTGAAGCATAAGAAGTTTAATTGTTTTACATTTATTTTGTAAAAGAAACAGAAAATATATTAGAGTTTGAAAGAGGAATATCTCTTGAAAATACATGATCTTTAAGTTTTTCTCATAGTTTGTGAAAACAGATGCCCTGCCTGTATTTCAGATCTTTCCGTGGCGATCTCTTCCAGGGCTCAGCACGTGTTTCTCTGTTGCAGTGGTCTCTGTTCCTGAGTAGACTTTGCTAACAGACAAGAGGGATCCATGTGTCTTTAAATATTCTCTGTTCCCCAGTGGACTTCAGTAACAGACAAGAAGGAGCCCTGGGACTTGGCTAGAGAGTATTCCTCAAACACTGGCAGCACGGATAGACCTCCCAGCAATCTTCCTCCCATTTCTGTAGCTGACTGCTTTCCTGCAGAGCAGTCATATTCATAGCATCGCTAGCTAGGGAAACTCCATGTTCAGCCCATCAGGAGACAGGCGGAGGTGACCAGTCACCAGAGTGCGTGCTCTCAGCGCGGTGCTCTGTGTTGTATCTCAGCAGGTAGAAAGTGGAGTATGGTTATGACGTGCACACAGCTCTGTGTACTTCTCTACAAGAATAGATCGGGGCCAAGAACGCCTGAAGTCTCTGGCTCTCTTATCATTTAATTCTGACTGTGCCTTTCTGAGTGAATACTGTTCTGAGGTAACAGAGGACTAGATTACCTCTGAGCATTATTATTCCTTAACCACCTTGACCTAGAACTCATCTTTCCCTAATCAGAAGAGTTCTAAAATCTTAGGCAGAAGATCTGGGAATACTTAGAATGCTTTTAGAAAAACAATTTTTACAAAAACCAACTTTTCCTTGGGAAATGAATAAAATCTCCTTCTTTCTGAACCGTCAACTAAAGTTGCAATAAGTTGTAAGATCTCTGAGAGGACATTTTTGTTAAGTGTTTTTCCAATTCAGATAATGGCAAGATAATTTCAGTTGTCTCAAAGACAGTATCATTAAATGCATGTTTTTATATAGGTCAGAAAATGCTCTGTCATTAAGGTTTGGATTTTCGGATTGTGAAGCCAGTTGCTTGGTAGAGTTCCGAGGGGTAGGAAGAGTATTAGCCATCTCTGAGGACCACTCTCTGTCTAGTTTCTCTTCCTCAGGAAGGATTACTTGGCTGCATAGATCCTTGAGTTAGACAGGTTTTTTCCCCCACCAGAAAGAGGAATAAATATTAACAATTGCTAATGATAATGGGCGCTTTACTTGACCCTTAGAGCTAGCAGCACAGATCCAAACATACGTGTTTACGTAAGTGATTTACACTAAATCACATAGATGCTCTCAGTACACACCCACAGCAGCTGCTCTTCTGGTTGGGTTAAAAAAAAAAAGTGAGCACATTACTGTTCAAAACTGCAATGACCCAGTGCCATGCTGCTCTTTAATTCCAGCACTCGTCTCCAAAACCCAAAACGATAACACAGCACATATGTAGGAAGGGTGTTTTTATTAAAGCTATGGAGCAGTGGTTCTGACTAATCATATATGAAATGAGATCTTAAAATACATACCTGTGTTTTTGTTTTTCTTAATCCACCCGAAGACTTTGTCTTTATTTATTTTTTTCTCCTTTGTAGACTCGTGTCTCCAGAGCAGCCACCAAAGACCAAGTTCTTGACCCTGGGGTCCAAATTCCGCTACAGTGGCCGCACGCAGGCGCAGACACGAGAAGCAAGCACCCTCATAGACAGGCCGGCGCCACAGTTTGAGCGCGCCTCTAGTAAGCGCGTCTCGAGGAGCCTAGATGGAGGTAACACATTTATAATTTTGGATTCTACTCATCTTTTCTAGTCCAGTGGGGTCAGAAAACAGTGATCTAGTTAATAAGACCACCAGACACCCTTTAGGGCAGTGGTCCTCAACCTTCCTGATGCTGACACCATTTAATACAGTTTCTTCTGTTGTGGTAACCGCCACTATAAAACCAGTTTGATATAAAACCAGTTTGATGCTACTGCATCACTGATTTGCTTCTGTTATGGACTGTAATATCTGCCATGTAGGGTATCTGATATGGGACCCCACAGAGGTCACAACCCATAGGGTTGAGGACCACTGGTCTCAAGGGATAGACAGTAAAGTGTTGATGTTCTCAAATAAAACAACTTGGTGTTCAGGTTGTCACTCTGAACACACATGTTTGTTATTGTTGTTGTTTATGTATGTTGTTGGCAGCATGTATAAGTAACATGTATTTTTGTGGTTCTAAGCTATTGGATGAATGTGTGTCTCTTGGTTTTATTTGATTATGATCTCTAAGGTGACTCAATTTCTTATATTTGTTAATCGCTCACATCAGTCTGAGGGGGTTTGGGGGAATGTTTGCACATGAATTTCCCATAATTATAAAACAGTTCTCCTACTCAGATTTGAAGGTGTGCTTTCAGAAGTTTACCAAACTCACGAAATAAAAACCATTCTAGGTTTCAAAAGTATTAACTTTAAATATGGCCTTAAATAACCATAACACAAGAAATCCGTACTCAGCATGTGTCTGGGGCGAGAGTGTAGACATTAATGGTTTCTCTTAGAGTTGCGTGGAAGTCAGGGGATGTTTCTTTCTTGCGTTTGCCATATTGCTTATTAGTAAACTAGGAATTCATATGCTTCTTGTACAAAAGATGGTGGTAATGCTTTTATTAAAGTACTTTTCTTGTTATAGAGCAAAATGGTAGTTTTTAGTGACAAGAAGTAGTTTTTCAACCTTTTTCATTATACTGAATATTAATGTTAAGTAGTTTGACAAGTTAGAATTTGAAATTGCATTATTAACAAAAATCCCATTATGATTGTTGTTCCTGTACAAATTTGTATATAGCTACACAAATATGAAAATGTAAACTTGAATGGCAAGATGTTAAATAATTGGGTAAACCAGATGATTCCTAGACTACTAGTCTTTCATTAATAGAGGACTCACACAGACTAGCCTTGCTCTGTTTTCCTGGTAGAAGTCATCATTGAATAGGTGCAGGTGCACAGTTAGTTCCTGGGCTTTGCTTGTGGGTATCTTGATATATGTGATTGGTAACTGTAGGATGATGTCATACAGGTGAGGCAGGTACAAGATAGAACGAGGCCTATCATTGGACGAGAAGGAAGGATGGGTGGGAGAAAAGTTTGACAGAAGAGGAGGAGACTGGAATGGAAAGGCAGAGAAGCCGCTGAGAGAACATGGAGGTTGATGTTAAGATTCCACTCTGTACTTTTACAGATTGTTAGGAATATTCTTAAGGGATAGACGTGTACAGGGTTTTGTATGTCTAGATGGGCAATTATATCTTATCAGTTGGATCAGAGGTTATTGTGTTGTGTGTTCTTTCATGTGGCGATTTAAGTCTAAGAGAGTGTGGCAGCTGACACTAGGAATTGGGATATATATGTCTGGCATGGTGATAACCTGCCTTGGGAACTAGATGGGTAGAGAGATTATTGCCAGACTCAGAGAGAGGCCATCAGAAGTGTGATATGGAATAGAGCAAAGCGGGTGAGAGGCTTTGCTGACTGAGATGAAGATATTTATCAGATATCTTGGGGCACTGTGGTGCCAGATCTAGTGTAGGGTAAAAGACAGCATTTTTTTTTTTTTTATAATTTTACAACAACAGTTAACTTGGGAGAGTCTTCCGTAGAGTTTTAAAGAACCCCCAGAAAAATTCATGCTTCAAGCAAATGAATGTCTCTATTTCCAGATAAGACTTTCAATGTAGGGAATTGGCAGCGTCAGCCAACAGCTAAGTGTGTTCGTAAGTAGATCTGAGAAATGTGCCAATCTGAGTAGGCAACTCTCAAAAAGACGCAGTTGCCGTTGTTTCTGCCCCACAAGGAGCCTTCTGGGGACTGTTGCCAGCTTTTGTTCTAAGAAAGGAGGCTGTGGAGTTCTCATGTTGTATTAGGGCTAATGAAGACCAGTCAGCCAGGGCATCTTTGTGGTCCGTGCATTTGTTTAGGAAACACTGTATCTTGATTGAGCAGTTAACACAGAGGGAAACAGTTTTGCCAAGGAAAAGCAACAGGCGTGGCACCAATCCTTTATGTCCCCTTTGTGTTTGGACACTGATCCATCAGACGGGTAGGTCATCAAAAGGATGATTGTGTTACTGTGAGCCGTAGGCGACTTCAAGCTAGAATGGCAAGTGGATTCTGGCTGGGGCACGTGTTTCCCGGCAAAGCACAGCTGCTCTGACCCAGGCCAGAGCTGCTTCTTGAGCCCTTTTTATCAGCATTCCATTAGTGTTGCGATGTGTGTTGTGTTGAAGGTTAGAACAGGATAGAGAGGTAAATAACCTGCCTTTTAAAGTTTAGGAAAATAACTTAGTGATTGCATAAAAGGCAGCGTTTAAGGTACATAGAAGACTTAAGAGTGAAGATCACCCAGAGAGAGTAGCCATGGTAAAGCAGGAGCCTCCTCTATGCTTAGGAAGTGGGGAAGCAGGGCCAGGGATGCTGGGCTGCTTAAGCAGGGTCGTCAGGGAAGGGAAGCCTCCCTCAGGGGCCTGAAAGGATGGAAGGGAGGCAGCCATGACATGAGAGGAGAACGTAGGTCATCTCAGGCAGGGGGAGGTGCAGAGAAAAGACAGCACACTTAGGCCTTGTAGGAGAGCCTGCTGCTGCTAGGCTTGCTGGGTCCACTCTGAGGCGGCCTTTGAGGGAATCCTCAGTGTGTTGGTGTTAGCGTGTAGACAGCAGTGCTAGCTTTGAAGAATCCACTGGTCCCAGGAGAATGGGGAGAGGGGACTGAGTCAGGAAGCCCACAGACTGACTTGCAGTGGTCACATGACAGTAGCTGCTGTGTCTTCACCTTGGGTTGGAGCAGATCACTTGCTTACAGCACATTAGAATGGGAGAGTGTTTAAACGTGTGCTAGCAACATTTTGTCAACTCGGCTTTGTAATTTTTAATTTTATATTAACTCATTTCAGTATCAGCATAGCTGAAACTACCTTTAGGTGAGAATTTTTCATTTTGTAATAATTTGTGATTGCAGTGAGTGCTTAAAATTGTAAATAAGTCAAAGGGGTATGTATAATTATATGCTTCTACACTGGAAAATTAGTAAAATCTTAGCAAAAAACAAACAAAAACCAGCTCCAGGAAATAAGTAGGTATAATGTAAGATGTGAGCTCATTTTAATATTCTAACAATTTGTGTGGGTTTTGGAAAGTACGTTTATTATAGATTGGAAAAATTTTAAAGACTGAAATGGTGTAGAAATAGAGGTTAAACACACACACACACACACCATGCTTAAAAATATATGCAAGGGATCATGTTCTAGAATTTGAAGTTCCTGTCTAAAGCAGATGGATTTAAGTAGAATTATCATTTGATGATAAATCAGGGCTAGGGAAGGAGCACATCGTTGTCAGAGGGCAGGCGAGGGATTACCTTGTAGAACAAAGATTGAAGGGATAGGATACCTCCGTGAACTGTAATGGCTTACTATACCACCCTCCAAACACCTTCAAGCTCTGTGGGATTTTATGTTTACTGGAATTTCTCTTGGTGCATGGAAGAAAAGCAAATCACAGGGTGTGTGTAAAGCATTTTATAAAGAGGAAAAGACCTGGGGGGAATTCCATCGTTCAGGAAGAACCTCTGGTGGAAAGACTTGTCATTTGGCTTGCTGACTCTTAAGGTGATCCATCTTTATGACAAAAACATTAGCACAGTAGGTTCCGCCTCACTGTGAGAGAGAGGAGAGCAGCACACAGTAGGTTCCGCCTCAACGTAAGAGAGAGGAGAGCAGCACAAAGTAGGTTCCGCCTCACTGTGAGAGAGGGGAGAGCAGCACACAGTAGGTTCCGCCTCACAGTGAGAGAGGGGAGAGCAGCACACAGTAGGTTCCGCCTCACAGTGAGAGAGAGGAGAGCAGCACACAGTAGGTTCTGCCTCACAGTGAGAGAAGGCAGGGCACAGGGCCATTTTGGGGCAGCAGCTGGGGTCCTGGACACTGACTGAGGTTGAGAAGTTCAGAAGTGTCAGAAAAATGAAAAACATAAGATAGGTTATTTCTTAAATCTACTATCTTTTAGTATGCAAATAAGTTAATTTGTAGGGGATTTCTTAAAATCCCTTGAAAAAATTATTTTGATAATTATTTTTTTAAAGGTAGATTTAGGACTGATGAGATATCCCAGTGTATTAGTTACATTGTAATTCTGCAGTCGGGCCAAGAGCTCCTCCTACTGGACCATTTCTGGGTGAGCCACATGCTCAAAAATCTGATTTGCCGAATGGATTAATTTTTAAAAACCCAGAATATTAGAGTTTTGGATTAGTTTAAAAACGAGTTTATATTACATATTGATATATCCAACGTTCAAAACTCTAGCTACATTTGGTTAAGGGGTTATATTCTTCCAGGCTTCACATTCCTAGGTCTAATGTATTTCAACTTATCTTTTGATTAGCCCCGATTGGTGTTGTGGACCAAAGTCTTATGAAGGATTTTCCGGGCCCTCCTGGAGAGGGATCAGTGCCTGGCCCTGGAGTTGTCAGCTATACTACAGTCCAGGATGGCCGGAGGGACGGCAAGAGCCCAACTAAAGTCACACCCCTGCTCGCTGAGGGAAAGGTACGGCCATTAGCATTGTGCTGCTGTGGAGGATGCTCAGATGAGAGGCCCTTGCTGCCTTTAGTATTGGAGGACTCAGTTTCTTGTCATTGTGTAGTCTATGCTTACAATCTCCGGTGTTTCAAATGGAGCTGCTACTTTGCACTGTTATTTCTAACTTTGTTTTTATTATTTTTCAGAGTAAAATATTTGTTTCAGTATAAGTTATACTAACGTCAGAACAGTAAATTGCACTGACATAAGAAAGCAGTGCACCGGCCTTTCCTGTTTTCTTAGTTTATTATCAGTTGACTTGCTGATGATAAAAGCCACCTGGGTTGAAATTTGCATATTTTATTACTAGTCAATTTCAAAGGTAATCCCTGTCTTTTATTACATTGACTTAATTCTTTTAAATGAAGATATTCTTTATGAAGAAAATCTATTAATAATTCATAGCTGTGAATGATTGTATGCAGTCTCTGCCTTGTTTGTGCATTCCCCATAGTGAACGAAGAAGCAACAGCAATGAGACATTCTCACTTCTGTCAGTTCTGTTACTTTATTACTAATGTCATTTCCGGTGGCTCTCAGTCACTTGAGTAAAGAGCTTTTAAGCTCCTCACAAATCATTTCCCTGCCCGCACAAAGCATTATTTTATATGTAGCCTTGGAAATAAATTACACAGACACACACACACACAGACAGGCACACACATAGACACACACACACTCACACTCAGGCACACACACAGACAGACAGACACACACACAGACACAGACACATACATACACACTCACACAGATACAGACACACACACTCACACACACGGCCTGAATCATCCTTTTGACTTACTGTGCTTTTTTAACTCTGGCTTTACAAAATGTAAAGATGCCAGATGAACGTCTACAGGAACTGTACCTGAAGCATCTGCTGATATTGTAGGAGTTCCTGTGGCCTGGCAACCTCTGCGGCCACCACAGACGCATGGCTACAGGACAGGGCATTACACAGCGGGAAATACAAAATCATTTTCATCCTGTTGTTAAACAGTTTGTGACTGTCCTGTTGAAAACTATTTGTCTAAACACCATTTAGTTAAAACAAAGTAGCTTATGTTCTCCATGGCAATCCTTTGGGTGCTAAGGGGCGAGGATCTTTTAAATTATGTTTACATAGTGTCTGAGAAAACAGCCACTAAAAAAAAAGTTCAGTATTTCTGTTCAGTTTGTCTCAAGTTGATATATGTAATTAAGGGAAAAAATCTGGACAACAAAAGTTTCTTATATTGGATTCTAAATGAAATCTTTCTTGTCTTTAGCAAATGACTAGTTCTGTGAGCATTTTGCTAGCATTTTTAATATATATGTCAGCAACTAGGTTTGAGTAATGTTAGTTAAAAACTCATAGTCATTAATATGTGTAAATTTTATGTGATAAAAGGAGTCTGGTTTCTTTCCTTAAAAGTGGGTTATTCCGTTAAGTTTTTAATCACTGTTTTTATGAAACCTTCTGGGGAGTAGACTTTTCACTAATGTTTCTTCTTTTCTCCTGTTTCCTTCTTGTTCCTTTGACCATAACCATTGTGGGATTCATACCCAACCGTGGGTTGTTTACAATAGAGCGTGTGCACGTGCCCCCCGTCACCTCTCATTTGTTCTCCTTCCCCTTTCACCCCGTACCTCCTGCCAGTCCCTGAAGTGGACTTGCTGTCCGACATCTCAGAGGAAGACCCTTTTGGGGAGGCTGATGAGACCACACTAGATAGCTTCGAGCTGCTCTCTGTGGGTGGGGCATCAGAGCAGGGTGACCCTGAGGTGGCTACACTGGATTCTGTCTTAGATCCTGTGGAAGCCCCTCCCCAGCCTGAGGGCCCGTCCATGCATGAGAAGACTCTGGAACCGGCCGTCCCTAAGGATGCTGAGCTGGGTTCCTTTGCCTTCACGTTTCACAAGTGCTTTGCCTCTGGCCTCCCATCCCTTCTTGATGAAGATGGGTACCTGGCATTCCCCAGCCTCCCCAAGCTCTGGGTTTCTTTCCTCCCTGCTGACGTGCGGCATCATGTCCCCATCACATCACCTTCCTTCATCCCCTCTCTCGTCCTCAGCTTCGGGCTGCTGCTCTCGGCTTCTCAGTCAGTTGCTTTTTCTCTTACCTTTTCCCTTCCCCTGGCATTAGCCCTCTGCTATCTGGAGGGGAAGGCTACCTCACTGCATGGTTCTTATGACTGTGATTTGAATGACAAACCAGAGGAAGAAGAAGCAGTGACCACCATGCCTCCATAAGCTTCAGCTTCCAAAGCCTACCCACCTGTTCTTGTTACAGCCCCTTTGTAACATAGTCTAAACATGTGCCTCAATTTAACTGACAACCCTCAAAATAGTACACACACACACACACACACACACACACACACACACACACACATGCGTGCAGAGCAGTAAGTTAAGATACTTCTCCGCATTGCTGTCCAAAGTCCAGGTCTATACACATTGTAAATTCAGAGCAAACTGGTAAGATGATTGTATACACATCGTAGATCGTGCCAGGGTGTTAACGGAGTGTCTGAGCTGGAAGTCTGTAGTGTCCCCATATGGGCCATGCTCTGAGGATGAGTACCAGTGGTATTCCTTAAGCAGGTTCTGAAGCATAGCTAACGTGTGCCAGGGGAACTTAGTATTTTAATCCTGATCAGAGTTCAAGCTTGAACTCACACTTATGAGCCAAGCCAATATGTAAATTACACTCCCGACGTCTCAGAAAGTGTCTCAGAAACTCCTTATCTGTTGCACTCTTAGTGTTTGGGGGCCAAGTAGATAAATTTTACTTGGCCCTCTTTCTTCTCCCTCGGATTGTATAATTATATGAGTCATTACCAGGTATTTTATAGGATAGGTGATAATTCTGTATAGTATGTATTAAAAATGAACCATGGCTTTGAGACATTAGACTAAATATGAGAGGTTGGCCTTTCCATTCTTACTGTATTTAAAGTTAAGTGTCTGAGACTTCTTACTCCTGCGTCAGAGCTCGTTTGAAGTGTTCACTGCTGCACTACTAGGAGGTCACCTTACCATATGCAGCGCATTTTTGTTTTGCTCAATATGGTCTCGTTGATTGAGTTAGGTGTCTTGTATCTTACGGATTCTATCAACAAAGAGTACGTATCACAGAATTCAGGGCAAACATAACAAAAATAGAAGAAATGAAATGAATATACCATGTAGGAGAAATTGTAATTCTTTACATTTGCTTGAGAAATACCACAGATCCACATTTTAGTGAATTAAATGTTGACCAAGAAAGTAGAGGCGGACTCTTCACAAATGTGCAGTGGCTCTGCTGTGTCTCTCGCCTCTGATATGGAGGTGGGAAAAGCCCTTAGCTCCCACCCAACTCTCACACATACCATGGACGGTTAGAAAACAGGGTTCCTTCCAACTGTGGCACTGTCACCACAGCCAGGAGCGGAGCACGTGGATGGGCTAGCCTGGGAACCTGATCTTCCCTTCTGTGTCCTTCTGTTTCTGACATGAGTCTCCAATGTCAGTGTTTACTCAATGTTTCTTAGTCCTACTTCCAAATTGATTTTTTGGGGTCGTTAAATATTTGGGTTTCCAACTGCAGAAAACTATTGCATAAAAAATTATGGAAAGAAAGTGGCTATATTTGAAAGGTTATTTGTAAATACCCATTTTAATAAATGAAGTAACGAAAAAGTTAATTGGCAAATTTTGCCCCAAGAAAATCTGTATTTAAAAACGGATGGGACAGTGTATAATGATGTAGAATTTGTAACCCACTCGGAGCTGAAGACAAATTTGGTGTCTCTGTACCTTGTCCCATCACTGCTTGGCTTTGGCCATCGTTTGTACCCTCACTTTGATTCTGCTCAAAAAAAAAAAAAAAAGAAAGAAAAAGAAAATTCTTAAACGCAGAACGTGCTCTAGGGACTGAGAAAGAGTGAGCTGCCTTCCCCATCCCCCCGTACAAAGGATCATTTCATCACGTCCAGCACCTAGGTGAAGACAGCCACTGGCTTAGCGTGTCCCGAGGCCCAGGGGCAAGGCTTGTAATCTTGGACTCCGCATCTGCCCTGGTGGTGGAGCCCTCCCGGAGCCGTCCTTCCTGCCCGGGTGCCAGTGGCTTTGCAGGGAAGATGGAAGGATGCAGAGTTGTGCCGGGAGCAGGTGCCCACTTCTCTTAGGTCAGACGATAAGTGTTGCCTGCTGCCTGCTGCTCCTTGGGCAGGGGTCCGGGTGGGCTGGGCGATGACGGCCGAATGCACTCTTGGGATTTTACCTGAGTTTTGCTTGTTGTGGCTTTTAAGATTTTTACTCTCTTTTATTTTAAAAACCTTAGATTATAAAATTCTGAGTTGTTTGTGGTGCTTGCTGACTGATACACGTGTTTATTTGCCTTTTCTCCCTGTGTGTGATTTAATTTCACAGAAAAATACCTTGAGAGTAGACGGGGATAATATTTATGTCAGACATAGCAATTTAATGTTGGAGGTTTGTATGATCTGAGAAAGCATTGCACTCTGCCCTCTGGCTGTCAGGCTGCTGTGGACGGGGGCACGCACAGACTGGCTGGCTGCTCTCTCCAGGCACGCACGGTGCATGCACTGCATGGGGCTCTTGGTCTTGGGAGCGCATGCGACCAGTCCGCCTTGGTTCCTAGATGGCTTAGGTAGGAATGTATCTGCTGTAAGCTCGCAAACTGAAAGCGGGGGAGAAAAGCTCTTTTTATTAAATTGGATTTATTCCTTACTAAGTAAGCCTGTTTCCTTTAATAGATTACCTTTAAGCTATACAAGTAACACAACCTCAAGTTTAATATACATTAAACAATGTAGGTAATTTTTATATAACTTTGGCCCACTTACTTGACCCTTGAACTATGGCTTCCCCTGCTTAATGTCTCACTGTCATCTCTGTGACGAGGTGTGTGCTCCCTTTAAAGAGTTGGAACTGAGAATACGCTAATGAATAGGATTGTTCCTACTAAAAGAAGAGAGGAGAGGGAAGGGAAGGGGGGAGAGAGATGCAGATAGAGAGACACTGGGAGCTGTAAAGTGCTCTCCATGTCTCAGAAGAGCATCTTTCCTTCTTGTGCTGAGGGGTGTGCAGCGTTCAGGGACACCTGCAGCTCCCGGTAACTGACTAATCTCTTCAGTTGCTTTGGCAGCTTTGGTAATGTTAAGTGTATTGTCGCTTGCCTTACTAAAGTGCTGTATATATAATAAGTAACATTGTTGTGAACGGATGCAAGAAACGTGCCTGATCTCAAGCCATTCATTTCCCATGCCATGCAACAGTTTCAGGGTCTCCTGACCTTTTGCAGATGGCCGTAGGAGCTCACGGTGAGCTATTAACGCTTGTGCCTGACAGTGGATTAGGTAATTTTAATCAGATGCATGGTTTGCCTTTGGGAGTGGGACTGTCATTTACAGGCAGCCTGTTACATTTGAAATACAACAAAACATTTACAATTCCATTAAATTCCTGAACATTGGTTAAGCATGCACTACCTACCAGAGCCAGGGTCCATTTGGCCTTGATTTTTGTTGTTGTTTTTTCTTCTAAATCTACTGAATATCCGATTCGTCAGGCCCACAGAACAAGTCCACTTTTCTCTTGTGTTCAGGAGATGGATGGGTTTTATCTGTTCTTGTTACTGCATGAGACCAGTCTGCAGTTCATTTAGAGAGACCAGTGAGAAAAGGTCTCTGGAAGGAGTTAATTTTTATTCACTAAGAATTAAAAGACACTGGAATTTGGAATTTCCTGACAAAGCCCACCCTTGCTTTTTCCACTTTTGATGATGGTTCTGGACTGGCTTTCTTCCTACAGGCCAAATGCGTCTGTAAGTTTACCCTTCTTGGTTTTACTGTATTCACAGAATACAACTTAGTAGTAGCCTTTATCTCAAAGATAAATTTGGGTTAACAAGGTCACAGGCTGCTATTTAAATCTAAGTGTGTATATATGAATTCTTAGCTGTTATAGTCTGTACCCTGGCTCCCTTCTAATGTGAGTAATTTAAAATCCTTTAAAGTCCCAAACAGAAGAAATTAAAATCATTCAGATATGAGTTAAAATAACTCAATGACTTGGTTTTCAAATTTCTATGAACTCAGGGCTATCCACAGATAATAATATGGCTTTTGAGACTTGGCATTTTTCTTGCTTTATTATGTTTTTGAATCATAAGTTTACTTTATCGTATTTTTTTTGGTTCTGCTTTTTGCCCTGCTGGGTTTTTCGTCTGGATTCCCCCTTTGTCATGTTACATGTTGCTAGGACCTGGATAAGGCCCAGGAGGCCATTCTGAAACACCAGGCTAGCGTTAGTGAGCTCAAGCGCAATTTCATGGAGTCCACACCCGAGCCTCGCCCCAGTGAGTGGGAGAAGCGGCGAGTCACACCTCTGTCCTGCCAGATACTAGCGGTATGTCACCGGCTGCCTGGCAGCTCTGTGTCTCACATGCTCCTGCAAACTGTTTGTTGATTCTCAGGTGTTAGAAAATGTTCCCACGTAAATTCTTTTGTATTGCTAACAATTTTTAAACTACTAAGTATTAACAATGTAATATTTGTTGGATTAATTATCAGGTTTCAAAGTATACTGGAAATATTTTCACTGTAATTTTATCATTGTATTTAGGTAATAAATAAGTAGTATTGAATTGTTAGGACAACTCAGGAACTAATGTGAGAAGCTTAGTTACTGGCGGTTTGTGAAGGAAAATATACTGTGTATAGATTGGTTTAAGGTCATTGCTAGGAAGATAAGGAGCTAAGTACCTTTGGAGATTGACAAGCTCTGTTGAAAAGTTCTGAGATGTAACATTATACACTCATGAAACTTCTCGGCAAAACATTATAAGCACCAGTGAGCCCCAAACAGTCTTCTTTGTCTTTGCTGCTTACGTCACTGGGAATTGCCTTTAGGATCCTCTCAGAATCCCTCTGCATCCCTTCCATTCTCTGCCCCCATTTTTTTTCCTTGATGCTTCCAGATACAGTTCATGGGCTCGTCCCATGAGGAGATTGATGTAGTTTGCTTTCACTTTCGAAAGCTACTATGGTCTAATTTTATGATGTCCCTTTGATTACGTAGTGACTTAATAGTGAGTATGTAGTGATTATGTAGCCCAGGTCTCCACATTCGGTTTGGATACTCCGATGTTGGTTTTGCTCACCCCTCCTCAGAGCAAAGCCCCAAGTAGTAATGAGTTTCCAAGTTCAAGGCACTGAATGGGAAGCAGAGCTTTAAAACCAGTGAGCAGAAGCAGTTGCTGAACTAAAGAAGAGAACCTGTCAGATAGAGAAAGTAGCTGAGCTAAGCTGGGTGTTGTGAGGAGGGGACCAGCATTTACCAGGGAGCAGGTTCAGCAGCTTGGTCTGGGATTTCTAGAGAAGCAGTGGCTTCTGACCTAGGGCTGAATGGCTTGTGTACTGTTCCGTTGGCTTGCCCGTCTACCCCAACGCCCCAACGCCCCAATGCCCCAACGCCCCAACGCCCCAACACCCCACCACCCCACCATGCTTTTATGTGTGTTGCTGAGCTGTGATGCATGTGTCTTTGTGTTGATTGTGTCATTGTTTAAAACAATAGAGAAACAGCCAGACTCTTTTCAAGGATATTCTGTCCGCGAAGTTGATGTCCCAGATGGCGGCAGCACGGACACCTGAAGAGGCAACCCAGGTGCATAAGGTGTTCACCGCTCGTCTTCGTGTCTGCTTCCGCTCCCCTCCTCCATGAGTATCTGCTCACAGCCAGAAATACGATCTTTAATGCCAGTTTATCTTCAGATAGGTTTTGAATGTTTAAAAAGTTAGGCTCCTAATAGCCAAAAACCAAGCCAGAGGGGTGGTGACGCATGTCTTTAGTCCCAGTATTGGGGAAGTAGAGGGAGGTGGATCTCTGTGAGTTCAAGGCCAGCCTGGTCTTCAGAGTGAGTTCAAGGACAGCCATGGCTACACAGAGAATCCCTGTCTGGAAAAACAAAACAAAATTAACAAAAGCTGGGCTCCTGTGTATCAGGACTACAGGAACACTGGGGAGAAACTTGCTGTGTTAACACCTCGCGTGTACTTTGAGAGTATGGCAGTACAGGAATATCAACCGTGTTAGGTGACAAATGATCCATCATTTGACACGAGTGGCTTGTGGTTGGGAAGGAGCCTCATGGGAACGCACTGTATGTCCCCTAGGCTCACAGTGCTGCTCTTAAAATACATTACTTGTGCTTTGGGTCATAACTTACTAATCACATGTGGGAATCATCTGACTTTTCATTTTCCAGACATTTAATGTGACAAAAGATACACCATTGTATGTAGCTGCTCTCTCTCTCTGTGCCCCGATGTGTCCCAAGGGAGGAGGCAGACTTTCCACTTCTTCCCACCGCTCCCTCCTGTCTGCTTGCTTACCTGGCTTCTTAGCCCTGAGAGCGTACAGTCTGCTGGGGAGGGAGGCAGCAGACACACACACTCAGTGATTAGGGATCGCCACTCACTGCGAGTGCCAAAGGGTAAATCTTCGTGTGTGTTAGAAGGGTCGGGAGGAGACAGCATTTGAAGTGGGTTCTTAGTGGTAAGAACGTTAGACCAGAAGATCTTCCCACGCTAAAGGAAGAACACACACAACCGCCGAGGTCTAAGCCTTAAAGACCCAAAATGGCTAAATGACGAGGGAATATCAACCATGGTGCACAGAAGCCAACTCAAATGGCATCATTTGATAAGGGCTTTCGGCAGTATGACCTAGAATTTTGGTGAAGATATTTTAAATTATCATTTTTCTGGATCTCATGTTTTATGAATGTACAGTATAAAATAATTTATAAAGTGAAATTATGTGACATTTAATCGGGGAACTTTCCTAGAGGGATTATATACACTTGAAATGACTATTTTCTGTCATGTGTCTAAGTCTAGACTATATATATCAGGTGATCTAGTTCCTGTTGTCTGGTTGCCTTTTCACCCATGAAACCTTCACTGGCCACTTGTCCATGTTCTTTCTTCCTCTCGAGGTAACATAGCACTGTTGGAAGTGTGCGCTCAGGCTCTGACTTGAGCTGATGCTGTGTCAGTATTTGTATGTCTTTCTTTCACTGTTGATTTTTCCAGGGTTTTATCTATCTTTGAGTAATAATCATTGAAAAGTGGGGGAAAATGTACACATGTACATGTATTTGCTTAAAATTTTCAAAATCCTCGTAACTTGGTCTAAGAAAAATAATTGAAATATTTGTTCATTTTTATTTTATGTGTGTTTGCCAACATATATGTATGTGTGCCTTGTGCACTTGGTGCCCAGAGAAGTCAGAGAGAGGGCATCCAATCCCCCGAAACTAGAGTTACAGATGCTTGTGGGTGCTGGGAATCGAACCTCGGTCTTCTGCGAGAACAAGGGCTCTTAACTGCTGAGCCATCTCTCATCTCTAACCCCTAGGTGGTCGGTTGATTGGTTGGGTTGGGTTTTTTTAAGAAGTGGTGTCTTATTTAAAAATTAAATACATTGAATTTTCAAAATGGCTTTGGTTTGACCATGAATAATTTGGGGGGCAGAACGGAAAACTAGAAGCCAATAGATTTTTAGTCTTTAATGGGTAAGTAACCATTGTGTATTCTACAACTTGTATTCTCTTGACTCTCTAGGAAAGATGAGCTACACTTTGCTTTAAGGTACCTTGGGGGGCCGCAGTACTGAGGATGGACCCCAGGATGCTGAGCGTGCAAGGCAAACATTCGATGTGTGCAACATCCCCAGTCCTCGAGAGACTTTTGACAATACTGATTCCGTGCATAGCACATTCATTTCACAATTTTTTTTTAAGATCAGAAACTTTTCCTCTGCTGAAAATTTTACGAACTTCCACACTCTCCCACTCTGAAGAACACTTTATACATGACAAGCATTTATCTTTTTAAGAAGATTGCTAGAGAATGTGGTTTATTAAGAATTCTCACAAAGTTCCTTTTGGTGGGTGTGGGAGGGGTGGAGGGATTTCCTGGTGCCTTCCTCCTGGCATTCCAGGTTTCTGAGGATTGTCTCAGCTTGTCTGTTGTCCTCTTAGGCTGCTAGGGAGTGTTGGTTAAAGGGTAGAAACCTGAAAGTTAAATATGTGTGGACACTGAGTTTTCAATTTTGGGATTGTCTTATTTTTCAAATTGTTTTTGAAAGAAAAAAAAAGTGGGCCCCACCATGTTCCTCGAAGACGGTTCAGTTCTGTGCGGTAGAGCAGAGAGCGCAGGAGTCAGGTGGTTTTGCTTTGTCTGAGGGCGGTCAGAGACCCATGGTGCCGTGGGAAGCAAGCTCATGGAGAGCAGGCTCCAGCACAGGAAGGAAGCATTTCTAATGGAGGGCCTGCTGGAAAGGGGCCAAGGGGCTACCTCAGACATCAGTGCTTGAGGGCTTGGGGTGCCGTTTGTTACAGTTCAGTGACAAATGGCATTGTAGCTGGCTTCTGTAGGCTACAGCTGCCAGACATTGCCAGTCAAGATGCAGTCAAAAGCTGGCGTCCAGGCCGGCCTTCACGTTAGCCTGCTTCCAGCATTCTCACCTTTCCTTTCGTTGTATGCTGTTCTGTTGTTCTTTCTTGTGTAACCTTCTTTCCTTCAGTAGGTCACTGCTGTCTGTCCTGATGTATCGCTAACTCTTTGCTCTTCCTTTTCTGACCTCTAGAGCCTAGAAGAGGAGATAACATCCATTTTGTTTAGTGGACAGGGCTTTTCTCATAGTGTGAAAGCCTCCTTCCCTTCAGCCACCACTTGGACAGCAGAGGGCACTGTTGTGAACGCTAATGCACCCAGAGAGCCGCTTTCTTCTGCGCCCTTTTCACGTTTGCCTGAGGTGCATTTTACTTCATTTCCCTGCTACTAAAAGCACATGAGATGGACTTTCATTTTGCGGGCGTCTAGGCACCTTTCCCTCCACTTACTAGCGAAGTCACTGGGAGAAACATCAGGAGACAGAGACCATGATGATAGAGCTATTCTCATAGATTGGGGGGAAATGCCAGAATTCTGGGAACTGTTTAAAGCACTGAGGTCCAGTCTGCGGTTACTGCACAGAAGAAAAGCCTCACCTGAGCAGAGCCAGCTAGGAGCTTTGCAGGCTCAAGTTTTCCAAACCCTAACTGAGGAGCTTCTGGTAGTCTATCATTTAAAGCAGCACTCGCGCCCCGACCAGAGCTGCTGCTCTAAGTGTGTTGGAATGATCCTCTGGAATCCTGAACAAGCCAGACCTGTCTAGCCACTGAGGCTCAGTAACAGTTCTGCCGCTGGCCTGTAGGAAGCTGGACACGTCCCTTAGAGATGCCCTGAGCACTAGGCATCTTCATCTCCAGAGGAGTCTGTAGTTAAACGCTGCTTGCTTATAAAAACAGGCTTGAGGTTTTCAGTTTAATATCTGAAACCCCTGAGTTTTCAGTGATTCTGACATGCATCTTGAGCAACTCGGCATGCAGTGGCCGTGCCTTCCAGAGTGACCGGTTAGTTAGAGTAGCATGTGTTTGCAGGAGCTGCAGACAGTTGTATCACTCAGCTCTGGGTGTCCTTGGTTGCTGGGACCCATGATGTGACTGAGGAAGACCTCTGAGTTACAGCTAGTGTCTTGATGACACAAGAGTTAGTGTCCAGCAACTATTATTATTATTATTATTATTATTACTATTATTAATTTATTTTGGGTCACTAATAAGAGGACCACAGGGCATAAACTTGTTTCTGTACTTTATTTCTGTAAGTGTAAGTTAGCATGAAGCATCAAACCTCCTCTAAAAGAACCCTGTACCCCAGTTAATACTGGACTATAGTAATTTATGTTGCTGTATCTCTATTACAAATTGAGGCATTAAAAACTTTTCTGGAACGAACATCTTAATGTTAATAGCTGAGACCAACCATGATTTTTCCAATCCAGGATGTTTTTAAAAGCATCATCCAAACAGGAGGAAATCAATCTATCCTGATGCCGCATTTATTTAGGGTGTAGGGTCCCAGCCCTTGTTCTAGATGCAGACTAGAATATTTGAGGGGCAGACTTCTAAGTTGTAAAGTTTATCCTGTAAGCTAATTAGTGAGCTTGGGTATAAGAGCATATTTTTCTTTCAAGTCTATAAATAGTCCTAATAATTTCTTAAAATTGTCTTGGTAAGAATACTGGCTGTGGTGCTGTCGTTGTTGCTGTTGTTGTTGTTGTTTGTTTTGTGTGTGTGTGTGTGTGTGTGTTACGGCATCTGTCTACTTGTCCCGTGTGTGACCTTGAGACAGGGTTCAGGAGAGTTAAGTCCTGCCATTCTCTGTTTGCGTTGTCTCGTGTCTGTCTTGGTGGTTGTTGAGGTAAAACCATATTGATTTTGTGTCCTCGGTTGCTTTTTGTTCCGCAGACTCCTCGTGCTCTCGTGTCGGAAGGGCCCTGCACTGGAACCAGGGACGCTGTTAAGGTTCTCCTCTCATGCTAATGCCGTTCCCTCACGCCTCTCATCCCCTCGTGTCCCCTTCCCTTTCAGTCCGCATCACAGTGTCACAGTCATCTTTGTTCTTCTTCATGACATGAATCTGCCATCAGTTAATTTGGGCTTCCGCTGTTTTTATTTATTCATACATTTTTGTTTTCCCTCATCCGTCTTGTTTTTGTACAGAGTTCACATGAGACTCTGAATGTAGTGGAGGAGAAGAAGCGGGCAGAGGTTGGGAAAGGCGAAAGCGTAATCACAGAAGAAATGAATGGTAAAGAGCTGTCACCGGGGAGTGGTCCTGGGGAGACTCGTAAGGTGGAGCCTATGGCACACAAAGACTCCACCTCCCTGTCTTCTGAGAGCAGCAGCAGCAGCAGTGAGAGTGAGGAGGACGTGGGCGAGTACCAGCCCCACCACCGAGTGACCGAGGGCACCATAAGGGAAGAGCAGGAGTATGAAGAAGAGCTGGAGGAAGAACCCGGCCAAGGCGCCAAGGTAGTAGAGAGGGAGGCAGCAATGCCTGAAGCCATCCCAGACAGACAAGCAGGGGCCAGTGTGCTCCCGGTAGAGACAGAGGCCCAGGAAAATGTAGTTGCCCAAAAGTTACCTGGAGAGAAGGGTGCACACCGAGGCACTGCTGAGCAAGACATGAGCGAAGAAGCCGAGGAAGACCAGCACAGAGTTAATGGAGAGGTGCCCCATCTTGACATTGATGGTTTGCCAGAGATTGTGTGTCCTTCAGAGGTAAATGGGAGGCTCGGCATGAGCTCAGCCGCAGCTGTCTCTCAGGTGGAAACGCCTGCCATTCTTCACCTTCCCTTGATTCTCCTTGGCTTTTTCAGCAAGGATCTGGTTTTTCTGTCTTGCGGGAAGAAGGGATGGCACTGCTTTGTAGCCTCTCGAAAGGTCACACTTGCTTCCTTCTGTGCCTCGGCCCGACTGGCCGCAGGGCGGCTGCAGCCGCCTCGTTTGTCTCTCATCGCAGTCCAGTTCTCCTTTGCATGTTCTGGATGCTTCCTTGCCTTTCTTTGCACGGCTTCCTTGATCACACGCCTTTCCTCATGGGTTTACGTAGTAAACTGTGTGTGTACTGTTGAGAGTTAAGAGGCACTGGGTTTAGTGTGTGCTCCTGAGGTAAGGACTGCTGTAAGGCAGTGGGGAGCGCCACTGTGACTTGTCCTCAGAGTCCAGGGAGAATGTGGTTTGGTTAAGTCTGTTTCTTCTTGGCATCCAAGGACTAAACAGTCCACTGGAAGTGCATGCCTCATGTTCTTTGGTCCTGGATGGTTTGCCAGTATTTTGTAGACCGATCTCTATTAGATGTCTCCTCCTTTTATTTTCAAGAGAGAGAACCTTGCACATTCCTCTCAGACGGGTTCTTGATCGGGAGAGCTCACCTGATAGCTTACCTGCCCAGGGATGTCTCTCAACTCCAGAATGCCTACCGTTGTCAGGATTTATCAGCATTCTCTCTGATGGAGGGGGCAATCTTTAAGTGGCTTGTTTTGGAGTAAATCGTTTACTTTAAATTTCACATTTCACTTCAGAAAAGATATCGTTAAGAGTCTTTTGAACACTCTGAACTGCCTTTTCCATTTAAGTAAGTCTGCTTGTTGGGAGCGTTCTCTCAAAGGCATGCTCTAACATTTGGTAGTGCTGGCGTCTGCTGTGCTATGGATGTCCAGCGGGGTTTACAGACACAGAACTGCTCTTCATGCTTAGAATTGTTCAGAGCATTCACTACTTTTAGATATAACGTTTTATTGTACTTAATACAAAAGAGAGCAAAGTTTCAGATGTGTGTAATTGAAAATACTCATTTGAAAATACTTCTTCTGACAATGGTGTCAGAAATTGGGGAGGAAAGGAGCAAATCTTGGTTCACAGAGTTTACAATCAATTTAAAAATAACAAGCCTTCACATTTGGTTTTTAAGCTTCAGTAACAGTAAGGGTACTTACTGTATACAGTACACACTGTTCCCTTCATTTTTTTCCAGAGTAAAATGAGCAAGTGTCAGTGTAGTGGTTTAGGACCACCACAGTTTGAAGAGTAAATGCAGCTTAGGGAGCCACGGTTTTGGCCTATTTTCCATGTGTCTGTGTGTGATGCGTACTTGAGGGACATACAGCTTCTGTATCTTACTTCACTGGCTTTTACTCTTACTTTCCATGCATGAGCGCGGGTTTGGATATTTTTTAACAATTATTTTTGAAGGTTCCTTTAAACACTTCTACTTCATGACCACTAGAATTTATCTTTCCCTTTTCTACCTCAGCCACCAGTGGTAAAAACAGAGATGGTAACAATTTCTGATGCCTCACAAAGGACAGAAATCTCCACCAAGGAAGTCCCCATTGTTCAAACTGAGACCAAAACCATCACATATGAGTCTCCACAGGTACAAAAACTCAAGATTTGCACTATTTGAATCCCCTTTCTTGTTTAGCATGAATAATTCTGTTTTTGGTGTCTTCCCCTGTTCCTGGCTTTGACATAACTTATCACACATCGCACCTGTTTGAACAATACGGCTAGCCCTGTTGCTGTCTTAGATTTAGACAGCTGCACTCAGTCCCAGGTACCTAAAGAGAAACCTCAGATAGAGAAGGAGAGGAAGTACATGCTGGTGACCTGGTTCTTCCACAGGCGTGCACGTTGTTAGTTACGACACAAGCCCTATCCTGTTACCACGGGGCCTTTCTGGCCTGTTGCATCTAAAAATGCACATTCTTGGGAATCAGATGATCTTGCACAGCTTACGAGATATATGATATGATATGTAGGTTTGTAATGTTATAAGCTCCCTGTACTGACTTCATGAAGGCGGGCCAAATAAATTCAGATTTCTTTCTGTCTTTAGGGGCACCCACATACTTTCTCTCTTTTACCCTGGGTCATTTCCCTTAGACATGTGTGGCGAATTCCATGTAGCAGTCCAAGTGACTACAGGAACCAAATACTTGATTTTCAGCTCTTACAGGCTCTGGTTCTGCAAAGATGTTTTTAGATGAGAAAGCTGGAGAGATTGCTTAGATTTATGGTAAAAGTACTTTTCACACAAGCATGAGGACCTGAGTTCAGATCCCTTGTCAAAGCTGGGAGTAACACATACCTGTAATCTCAGTGCTGAGGAGGGGGATCTGTGGGCACTGCGGCCAAGTTCAAATTGGTAATCTTCAGGTTCAGTGAGAGATTCTGCCCGAGAACCAATGTGGGGAGGAGTTGAGGAAGACACCTGACACTGTCCTCTGGGCTCCACAAACATATGCATACAGATATCAACAAATAAAATGGAACAAAAAGGTTCATCATTTCAAAATGGCCTTTGCAAAAATGTATGCAATAAGTAGTTTACCTTTTTCTGGTAGGATTGCATCGTGGTGAAGATGTCAGGTCTCAAAATAGTTGAAGACCGGATAGATATGTATGCAACATTTATTAAAACAGTTTCTAGCATGTCATCTGTATGTGTGTGTGGATCCCACATAAGAGCAGGCAGACTTCTTGTGGGCAGAATGAGAATGTTGCTCTGACCAGGTCTGCAGTGTGGTTAAGCCCCTCAGAAAGGGGATCGGGTGCCTGAGGTGAGTTTGAGAGACGCTTCCTTGCGTTCCTGTCAGGAAGTAGGCAGCTGTGTCTGTGATTCTCACATAACTAAGCTGTTAATTTGCTTTGTTATTTTTCCTGGCAGACTCTATAGAGTCTTCTGCCCCTTCTAGTGTTAAACAAAGTAGCTCTTTTAAAAATGTAGACAGCGGCATAATGTGCGTATGTCCACACATGCAGTGTTATTACGTGCTTTCATATACACACACTCATGAGATGTCAACCATTGGAAGAACTTGGTACGTTTTACAGAATGTATTGGAGAGAAGTAACCAAATCACGAAGGTTCAGTCTGTCCTCAGCAGGTGCCATTACTTAGTATCCTGAGAAATGTTTACCTATTTTTACCCACCTGTGCTTAAAAACGGTAGCAAAGCCAGCACTTCTGGTCACTGTGGAGACGTCTTCCTCTGGTCCTCGGGTTCTTTTTCTGGCTTTTACAAATGCTCTTTACTCTCGTACGACCGACAGCCCCACTCCTCCTTCACTCTTCCTCTCTGACACGGCTCGTCTCTCTCTGTACACCTCGGTCTTCACAGCTCTGTTTCCAATGCCAGCTGCTCTCTGGACCATGAACCACAACATGCAGAGGATAGGAAGCTAGGACCTCCTGCCAGTGTGGAAGTCTTAGAAGATGCATGCTCGGGGGGGCTCTCTGACAACATGGACGTTAACAGTGGGGGGGCTTTTCTGACAACATGGACGTTAAGCGTTACTTTGTATTTTTCCTCCAACTGTCCAAAGATTGACGGCGGGGCTGGTGGTGATTCGGGCGTGTTACTGACCGCACAAACCATCACATCTGAGTCCGCGTCAACAACGACCACCACACACATCACCAAGGTAAAGCAACCTAGGGGAGCCCTAGGGAGAGGATGGTACATGGCAAACAGATCTTTCCTGTGTCGCTCCTTTGCTTCTTTGCACACTTCTAGGACAGACGTAGACAGTGCCAGCGGACTGAAATGTCCTTCTGAAAGTGTCCAGGAAATCAGGCTCCAAAGACAAATTGTTTCAAACCAAATTTCAGTTTTGTAAAGTACAAGGGGGTAAAAATATGACTGGCTGTACTTAAGACAGCTGCATAGACAGTAGTACTTTAGCCAAACTGTGAAACTTCTCTCGCTTATTTAAATCCAAGTGTGTAGACCTGACATTTACCCAGAGCCTTTTCTAAGCATTTAATACTGTATCAGCCCTAGTCCTCAGCCTGACAGCATCAGCTAGCTGCTTCTGGGGTGTGGATGTCGAAAGACCACGGTCACTGCAGACCTACTGAGACCCTGGGAGGAAGCGTCCAGCTGTCACTGCCGCACATCAGTGCATTCAAGGCTGACTTTGCAGCATTTCATTTTGCTTCTCTTTTCACATTGCATTAGTGCTTAATGGTCTTAAATGTGTCTGTTATACCCTTTCCACCCATGCTTCTGGACAATAAAGAAGCAAACAAAAATAGCAAGAAATGTTGTAAATTAAAGGTGCAGTATGTGTGGGCGCTCACACTGTCAAGTCGTAAAGCTTGCAATAAGCAGGTCCTCAGTTAAGCGCCACTCCCTGGGGCTTGGTATGTGAACTGTGAAGGTCGTACAGGTTACCTGTGTGCTTTCTCAGGACTCTGCTATTGGCTGTGTTCAGTTTCAAGGATCTCAGAGGGTCTCCAGCAGTAACGCTGGGGAGGCCATTCGTTCAGGGCCTCTGTCCTTCCAGTCTGCATAGCCTCTGCAGTGTGTTCGGTCCGTGCGCACAACCACACAGGGAAGCAGTCATCAGCTCAAACCTTTAGTGAAAAGCTCATTTGCTTTCCTTATCTTAAGCAAGTATAAGTATTTTTCCTTAATTGCACTGAATTGAATGAACTCACGGAATGAATTTGTATGACTGGAATCAAGCATCAAAACTGTAGTATCAAACAATTTCCTAAATGTAAAAACCCATCTAAAATGCTTGAAACTCTACAAATCCCAAAGTTTTTTCTTCTTTCTACTTTTCCCTTTTCAAAAATTGGTCAACTGATAGGGAAGAAACTTAGGGAATGTATCCCAACAGAAAAACTTAGATTTTAAAATGGCATCTGGTCCATTTTAATCTCACCAGAATGTGGGTATTTTAAGGGAGGTTTGCAATCAGAGGACACGTATGGTAATGTAATAATTCCAGCAGTAGGACTCTGTGTTGAGTTGAGAAGTACAGCACAGAAAATATCTGGAGCCCAAGTCCTGCACTGCTCTGGTCTTAAGATGGTGACAGGTGGAAGTCGGGCTTTACCTTTTTTCTCTGATGGCCAGCCCCGGTTACTGTCCATTCTTCTCTCTACCTTAGACTGTGAAAGGTGGGATCTCAGAAACACGGATTGAGAAACGCATTGTGATCACAGGAGACGCGGCTCTGGATCATGATCAGGTGAGCGCCTTTCCCGCCGTGTCTCTGTGGTGACTTCCTGGTGCAGCCTGGATGGAGTCCAGTTCCCTTGTTAGAAAGGATAGTCACTGCTGAGCCTGGAGCACCCCGCCCTGTGAGAGGTCCTAAGCACATTGGCATACAGTAGGATGTATTGTTCATCACCCAACTGCAGTGACTACTTGTAAGGTAGCGGGGACTTCTGGTCACCAGTGAAGGGATTCTGGCTGGCCTGCTTTAAAGTCGTCACACATTTTAAAACAAATGGCAGTTAGTGACAGTTCCCTAAAAATCAAACAACAAAACAAAAGCCACCAAGATTTCTTATGCCTAGTTGTTGAATATTTTCAAGGCATTTTTGAGGCAAAGGAAAAAGTTAGGCAATTGACTACTAAGAATTTTTCCCTATTATAATTTGGGATAATAGAGGGAAGAAAAGATTATCTCCTATCTCTCTCCTCCTCCTCTTCCTCCTCTTCTTCTTCCTTTTCCTCCTCTTCCTCCTCTTCCTCTTCTTCCTCTTCCTCCTCCTCCCTCCTCCCTCCCTTTCTCCTTTTCTTCCTTCCTTTCTAGCTCTCTACCTTTTTTTTTAACTGATTTTTAAAAGGAGAATGAGTTTTTTGGTTTTTTTTTTCTTTTGTTGTTGTTGTTTTTGTTTCTTTCACAACTTCAAGAAAGGAAAGGAAGTTTTCAGTGGGTTGCATCTGCTGGGGAAGAGGGGCAGTGGTAGATACAGCTTTGAACACAGTGTGGTGTTAGATGTAAAAACTGCGTGCTTGACATTTTAATTACATGTTGTATAGTTTATGGGGCTTCATTTGCTTGTTGGTTTGTTTTGGTTTTGGTTCCTGAGGGTTAGAGATAAAGTTGTGGATGCTCAGTGTGAACTTAGGATGAGGGGTTCCTGGGAGGCGACTAGTACACTCACCATGGGAAAGAACCTTGGGTTGGAAGTGAGGCTTACAGTCTCCCAGACAGAGGGTGTGGTCCACTGTTGCCCTCTAGGATCTGGACTCCGCTGACCTGGAGGTGGAGCTTACCTGACTCTTCATTTCCCTCTGGGTTTCTTGTTCAAGAACCTTTTGGTAACTTCCTTCAGCATTGTAAGCAGGAGGGTGAAATTCTCCCAGCCATTGTTTCTTTAACTCTCTCCTCAAAGAAATGCAGGCCTCACTTGCTTTGTAATGACCACTCCCCAGTAGCTTAGGTTCAGTGCTTTCTTTCACCTTTTAGCCTATTTGCCTTGAAAACTCACATTTGTGTAGCATTGCTTGTGAAAGGCAAATACAACAAATATGAACCGTATGGATAGGAAAGTAATAACACAATCCTAATTTAGAAGGATGACTCAGCAGCCTTAACTGTGGCTGTGAGACCATGCCATCTCCCCATGCCTCAGCACTGCTAAAGTGAGGTCCAACCTGGACACTCCCCTCCAGAGACCCACGATAGGTTCGCAGTCTCCTTAAAGCTGTTCTGGGATCTTTGGAACTATGTAAACTTAAGTGAAAATGGCTTTCTCGGCAAACACCGATTCTGGTTACATAGTGACCCTGATATTCCATTCGCACCTGTTCTTCTGACTTCCTTGTGTAGGAGAAACCTCATTGGCTATCCCTTTATCGGAGGGAGACTCAAGAAGAAATGCCTCCTCCCATCGGTAGGTCTGAGAGGCCTGCTGCCCTAGGACCAGCTCGGAGCTCTGTGCTGGCCACGACCCCTGCTTCATCCTGCAGCACACAACCATAGATACTTTTCTGAACGCATTTCCTCCTAGTAAACAGTTCTCCGCTCTTAGGAGACTGGAGTAGAAGGAACCTGGGCTGCAGAGGTGGCTCAGCCGTTAAAGACTGGGCTCACAACCAAAAATAGAGTGGAAGGAACCCAAGAAGTTCAAAACTAACCGACTCTACCGAGACCCAGATTCACATTTTTTTCCTGTGAAATTGACAGTGATATTTTGTCATGATCTTTATTGTTGCCATAATTATGTCTTTTCAACATGTTACTGCATTTAATTTCTTGAGTTGATATAGAATGAAAGGATTACAGGCATGATTTTAGATACAGGCTGAAAGGGTGGCTCAGTGGTTACAGGACTGTGGCTTTTCTTCCAGAGGACTGGGCTTGCTTCTCAGCACCCATTTGGTGGATCATAGCCATCTGTAACTCGGGTCTAGGAGACCTTACACTCTGTTCTGGCCTCTGAGGACACAGCATACATGGGTACACAGGCACACATGCAAGCGAAATGCCCTGCACGTTTAGAGAAACATCGGTGTGTCAGGCCTTGACGAGGGCTCCTGCTCGTCCCCTGTGCTGGTTAGCTCTTCTGGGTTTAATGAGCAAAGCTCTGGGATGTGCTCCATGGCCTTACAGCAGAGAGAAGCTGCACTGGGATCCGACGGTGCACAGTCCCGCAGGCAGGCTCCGGCAAAAGAAACGCCGAGCTGCTCGTTGCTGCTTCCAACGACATGGTTTCCTTACGCAAGGAGGAGACCTGTATCTTAGAGGAATTTGGGGGTTTTGTTTTTGTTCTCTTTTAAGATTCTTTCCAAGACTTTGTTCTTGTGTGGTTTTGATTTCTTTATTTTTCCCCCAAACCTTCTTTACAAATAAAATTGTCAATAATTAAGAAAGGTATGTCTCTCAAAACTGGGGTCTTTCCATGTTAACATAGTTTGCTCTCTGATGAGACAGAGGTATTCTTTCTCCTTTCCTTGTCCATGGATGAGACCGTGAAGCAGTGCTATTGACACTGGATCCTCTTCACTTGCTGCTAATGATGGCCGCAGGGATTTGAGAAACAGCAGCTGACCTTTGGGTCTTCAGATGCAAATAAGGGCCTGCAGGGAATTAGTCCTCCTGGTCTTTCTCTTAGTGATGGTTTTTATTGTCATTGCTGCTCTTTTTTTTTTTTTTTTGTCTCCTCTAGGTTTATAGACATTTTTTTCTATTAATGTTTTAAATTAGATTGCAAAGACTAGGAGGCCTGGTCCCATGTCTTGGAATTTCGAGCTCTTTGTGTGGTGGCTACACTTTTGGTTGACATCATTACATAGGTAATTCATACAGCAAACCTCAAAATGATCTTTACTGCCTTAGTCTGAGCTTCCAGGTAAGAGTTATATAAGGCTCAGAGAAAAACCACGTTCTCCTAATGTGAGTGCAAGGACAGTACCCAGTGAGCAGGGATATCAAAGCCAGCGAGTTCTCCATGCATCACTCCTTGGAGGCATGCAGGAAGGACAGCAAGTGTAGAAAATGGCAGGTGTTGTCAGAAATGAGCCGTGGCCCCGATTCAAACATCCCCGTTACTGCAAGTGAAGACACAGGGCCGTTTGCTGGGACTCTGTCCGGTTGGTGAAGGTGCATGTTCTCCACCATCTTTGGGCGGAGACGTATGCTCAGCTCACACTTCCTTGTTCTTCTGGCCCTGGTAGGCGCTGGCTCAGGCCATACGGGAGGCCAGAGAGCAACACCCTGATATGTCGGTCACAAGGGTGGTAGTGCACAAAGAGACAGAGTTGGCGGAGGAAGGAGAAGACTAAGGTAAGCCTGGCCACCATGGCCTTACCTGACTGCTCTGTGACCCTGTGTTACACCAGTGTCTTTGCTTTCCGTGGTTTGGATGGTTTTCTCTAGATTCTTGTCCTCTACGTGTGCCTGCTCAAGGGCGTATGATCAGAGTCTCCGGTCTGCTGTCTGTCCAGTGCTCATGGCCTCGTAGAAGCTGCGAGCAGTGGGCCTTTATGTTCCCTCTCTCGTCAGGTGTGTCAGTGTCCACAGGGACTGTGAAGGGTGGTGCTGCCACCTGTGAGCTAGATTTGTTATGTGAGAGGTCTGTCTTTAAAACCTACACGGTAAAGATTATCTATCGAACAGTGAGCTCTAGAGAGAGCAAAAAGCTTGTACTGCCCAGAAGTTTAAAGCTTTAGCTGGATCAAAGGGTGGACGTGATGGTAAATGGCATTTGATATGACAGCAGAAAAGGACTAATATTCTCAACAAACTGAGAACCCTAGTAAAGAAAATGTAAACACTTGTGGAGAAAAATGGACTGGTGATTACACAGGTTAAACCGTGTGAAAACGAAAACCCTTGCCCTGATCCCATTGCTTAAGTCATAAGAATTACAGGTCTAATATAACAGTTTTCACCCACGTGGTAAAAATGTGTGTTTTGAGATTGTGGGAAGGAACCATTTTTATTTACATACTGTATATTTTATTTCTTAGAAGACAATTTGGAAAATCCTCTCTCAGAGTATTTACATTATAGTTACCTCCCTGTAAACTACCTTTAAGATTTTAATAAGGGTCAGTGAGATGGCCCAGCAGGTAAAAGCTCTTGCTGTCAGCCAGACGACCTTGGTTGCATCCCTGGGACTCACTCGCCAGATGGAGAGAAACAACTCCCTCAAGTTATCCTTTGACTTTGACATGTGTGCTATGTCATGTGTACCTCACACAAATACATACATGTGCACACTAAATAAACAATATAAAAATTAAAATAGTATATTTGCTTAAATACTTAGATGTTTGCCGAGACTCCCCTTCAGAAGTATCATGGCTGTTAAAAAGCCAGTCAGATCTGTCCATGAGGAACCTGGGCATAACAGTAGCAACACTAGTGTTCATACCGTAAGGCCTTTAACATCAGACCAACCCACACTTGTAGCATGACGTGAGGCACTTAAAATGACCCATAGTACGGAAGACGTTCGTGCACTCGCTGCTTCTGTGTGATGGCTGAGGAGCCCCCGTGGACTGCGTGAATGTCACAGTTGCCTCATGGGGTTTTACCAAACAGCTTATCACCAAGAGTGCAGGGTGAGATCACTTACGTCTGTACTTTGAGCAGTCAGAGGGCGGATGGCTCACAGGAGTGACAGGCCATGGAGCGTTTACTTACCTTCTGCCCTGCCCAGTAAGAGCACTTGCCAGTCCATCTGCAGGGAGTGAAGACCTGTGCCAGCTCACAGCCTCAGCTCTGACGTTTTTATTGTGCTAGTTTAGGGGACATAAAACACAACTATGATTGGAATTGCAGCTCCTTCCACTAATATCTTTTTCTTTGGTTCTTCGCCTCTCATATTTCTTCTGTGAAAGTGGGAATAGCCAGAAAACTGAAAACATTTCTAAGAACTGCTGCTCACCTTGTAAAAGACCCGTTTTCTTTTTCTCCTGCTCATTTTTTTTATTTACTTTTTATAGGTCCGATTGTTTGCCTGCATGCTTGTTATGTTGTACCTTATGCATGCCTGGGCCCTGCATAGGCCAGAAGAAGGCATTTCATCCTCTGAAACTGGAGTTAGAGGGGTTATAAACCAATATGTGGGTGCTGGGACTGAATCCAAGTCCTCTGTAATGGCAGTGAGCACTGTTAATAATTCAGTCAGCACTCCAACCTCCATTTATTGATTTTTAATACTAATTCTCTATGATGTCATATGCTACAAATACCAAGTTCATGGTGTTTTTATTCATTTTAATACTCATTCTTTATGTTGTCATATGTTACAAATGTGAAGTTTATGGTATTTTTATTGATTCTGAGTACCAATTCTTGATGTTATATGTTACAAAATGAGGTTCATGGTTTTATTGATTCTTAGTACTAATTCTTGATACTATATGTTACAAATAGGGGGTTCATGGTGTTAGAATTGATTCTTAATACTAATTCTTGATACTATATGTTACAAATAGGGGGTTCATGGTGTTAGAATTGATCTTAATACTAATTCTTTATGTTGTCATATGTTACAAATGACAGCCTGAGGTTTGTGGTGCTTACTTCATTATTAATGTAACTGAATTTACAAGCTCCTCATATAGCAAGTATCAAACTACCTTCACTTGCCTTTCCTGCGTGCTTAAAAGCAGTGGCAGCCGTCCAGCAACTTACTGGGAAGCTGGTCCTTTCTATGCTGAAGTGTCTCGGCTCAGCTGCTTGTGTGGAAGGTGTGCTCTGGCACTTGGTTCCATTGGTTCCTGTGGATCTGTGCCTCGCTGCCTCGCTGTCTTGATTCATGCTAGCTCTTGATAGTCGATGTGTGTCCCCACCTTTGTTCTTCTTGTTTATTCTTTATTGCCATATAGATGGTTTAATCAGCCTGCTAATTCAGTCCTGAGTATTTAGTTTTCTTTGTTCTCTACCTTTTCCTTTATTTTTTTTTTCAATGTTGGAGGACAAACCGGGGCTGCAGATGCTCGGTGTCTGTGACTATGATGGAGCACAGCTTGTGGGGAGAGGGTTCATCCGATTCACACTTCCACAGCACTGGTCATCATCAAAGGAAGTCGGGGCAGAAACTTGGAGGCAGGCAGGAACTGATGAGGCTGTGGAGGAGTGCTGCTTACTGGCTTGCCCCTCATAGCTTGCTCAGCCTGCTTTCTTTTTGAACCCAGGACCACCAGCCTAGGGATGGCACCATCCACAATGGGTCGGGGCCTCTCCTATTAATCACTAATTATGAAAAATGCCTTATAGCCAGATCTTAGGGCAACATCTTTTCAATTAAGGCTCCCTCATTTCTGATGAGCGTAGCTTCTGTGAAGTTGACGAAACAAATCAGCCAGTACAAAAGATAAGGTGGGAAACTATTGTTGCTCCAAATGTTATCCATGAGTCTTCTTATGTAGAAGAAAAGTGGGGCAGTGACTGTACTTCCGGAGGAACTGTGTTTGCATCCCTGGACCCACTTTGGGTAGCTGCTTATCTCTCCAGCACCAGGAACTTCAGTGCGGATTCTGAGCACCTAGATGTATGTCTCTTTTTAAATGAAAATGGAATTTTTTCATATAATATTTTCTGATTATGATTGCCCTCCCCAAGCTTCTTCCGGCTCTTCTCCACCTTCTCACCCACTCAAATCTCTACCCTTTGTTTCTCTCCTTAGAAAACAGTCATTAAAAAAATAAATTGAAACAAATAGTACAAAACAAACAATAAAAAGGAGCAAAAAAAAAAAAAGCACAAGAAACACATACA
This sequence comes from Rattus norvegicus, assembly GCF_021556685.1. NCBI lineage: Eukaryota > Metazoa > Chordata > Mammalia > Rodentia > Muridae > Rattus > Rattus norvegicus. The sequence continues at coordinate 21,102,774 of NC_141534.1, read as the reverse complement.
GATGCAAAGACACATTTGCATATACAGAAAACCCATATAAACAAAAGTTGGAAACCGTTTTATAAACAAACAACAAAATAAAAATAAAACCTCTAAAGATACAACTGAAATTTTTTTGTGTGTGTGTTGGCCGTCTGGGAAGGTGTATAGTGTATGTACCCAGTGAGACTTCATTCGAGAAAATAACTTTTTCTTTTGAGAGCAGTTATCATTTGGAGGTACCTTCTGGCTAGGGGTGGGACTCGTGTCCCTTCTCTCAGTACTGGGACCATACCTGACTTAGACCTGTGCAGCCCCCGTGCGTGATAATGTCAATCCTGCAGTGTCTAGAAAGCTTGTTTCTTTGGTGTCTTCCCTACTGGCTCTTAAATTTTCCATCCCGTCTTCTACAGAGGTCACTGAGCTCTGTGTGGAGGGGTTTGATGGAGACGTCCTATTCAGGACCAAGTGTTCCCAGGTCTCACTTCCTGCACACTGTCCAGTTGTTGGTCTCTGTGTTAGCATCTAGTTCAAGAGAAGCCACTCAGATGACGGCTGGACAAGGCACTGATGTGCGAGCGTCGCAGAGTGGTGCTGGAGTCGTATTGTTTCTTTAGCAGGGCAGTAGTCTTAGGTTTCCTCTTACACCCGTTACCCAGCTAGTCTTAGGTTCTTGACCGTATGAGCAGCGTTGAGCATGTGTTTCATCTCATGAAACAGGCCTTAAAAACCAACAGTCAGCCAGCAGCTGGTCACTGCCACAGCTTCTGTGCCACCACTGCACCTGCGTGTCCTGCAGGCAGGACACCTCTGTAAGTCAGGTTCGTAGCTGATTGTGGTGCAGTCTTTTGGTAGTGTGCAGAGTACCTTCCGGTACCGTGGGCAGTAGCCCGTGAGGGGGGAAGGCTCTGTGTAGGCAGCAGCTTGGCTTCTCCAGGTTCAGTGAGGTGTGCAGCTGTTGTCGGCAGCGGGCAGCGGTGCGGCTTTGCATCAGCTTGTGGAGGGCGGCCACTACCTTTGGCAGGAAGCTGTTGTGATTAGGGTCCCTTAGCAGCCATCAGTTAGGTGTAGCCCATTCCTGACACTGAGCTTTCATTTAGGGGCGAGAGATGGACACCTGGGCCTTTGTCTCCTCCCATTGGTTGGTGATTTATTTAGATTTTTTCACATGTGTATATATTTTAAGGGACTTCTACTCTAGTAGGCTTCCACATGACCCCTCAAATGGCCTTCAGTTTGAGCTGTCCCTCTCTGCATTTCCTTCGTCACCTGTAACCCTTTCTTCCCCACCCCATTTGATCTCCCAGTCTAGTCTGCCTCCCCATTCCATCCATAACTATTCCGTTTGCTTCTCTGTCCCCACACTGCCCCTTGCTTTGCATTTATATGAATTCTAGCCTGCTTAACAAGACGTAACAGGTAGTCTTTACACACATGTGCACACAGACCACTTTGTCTTTATGGGTCTGGGGTACCTCAGCCAGCTGGACTTATTTTTCCTAGTTGTTTCCGTTTACCTACAAAGCTCATGATTTCATCCCTACCTGTCTGTATTATACTCTGTAAATGTGCCACATTTCTTTACTCATTCGTCTGTTGATGGACATCTAGGCTGTTAACAGTCTGGCTGTTATTGGTAGAGCATCAATGAACGTGAGTGAGTAAGGCTCTCTGTACACAGACGTAGAGTCCTTTGGCTGGGTCCTGAAATAGAACTTGTCCTGTCTTCCTAGGAACCTCCACACTGATTTCCTAGTGCCTCTACAGACTTGCACTCCCAACAGCAGCACAGGAGCGCTCCCTTTTAAATACATTCTCACCTGCAGGAGCCGTCATTTGTTTTACTGATTGTGACCGTTTCGATTGGTAAAAGATGTATTTTCAAAAGTAGTTTTGATCTGCACATCTCTGAGGATTAAGGATGTTGGACATTGAAGCACTTCTTGGTCATTTGAGTTTCTACTTTTGAGAATTCTCATTTAGATCGATACCCGATTTTTTTAATTCAAGTTTTTCTTTTCTTTTTTTTTTCCTTCATTCAAGACAGGGCTTTACTGTGTAGCTGTGGTTGGCCTGGAACTCATGCTATAGACCAGGCTAGCTTGGAACTCAGATAGCTGCTTGCCTCTGTCTCCAAAGTGGTGGGATCAAAGGTGTGGGTTACCGTGCTGCTGATTGGCTTTCCTTGTGTGCAGTTCTTTGAGTTTTTCATGGATTTTAGATATTAGCCCTCTATCAGATGCTACTTTTTTCTCAAACGATGATGTCCTTTGCCATACAGAAGCTTCTCAGGTTTACGAGAATCCATTCATTAATTGCTCATTGGTTCTGTGCTTTCTGTGGTCTTCTGTTCAGAGTTCTCCTATGCCAGTGAGTTCAAGACTCTTTCCCACTTTACCTTCAGACACATCCCACGTGCCTGGCCTTACATTAGGTCCTTGATTCCCTTGCAGTTGTCTTGTGCAGCGTGAAAAGACTGGATCTCTGCAATTTCCACACACCCCACCCTGTTTGACCAGCACTATTTGTTGGAAGATGCTTTTTTTCTAGTGTATATTTCTGACTTATTTATCAAAAATTAGGTGTCCATTGGTATGTGGACTTATGGCTGTGTCTTCAATTTGATTCCATTGATCAATGTGAGTATGTGTGTGTTTTTCTGCCACACCATGCAGTTTTATTATTACAGCTCTGGAATGCAACTTGAAAGATGGAGTCAGATGCCTCCAGCCGTTCTTTTATTGATTGGGATAGTTTTAGCTAGCCTGTGTTTCGGTTTTGGTTTTAGTTTTTTTGAAGTTGAAAATCGACCTCACAAGTTCTGTGAAGAACTGTGTGGAATTGATGGGGATTGCATTGAGTCTGTACATTACTTGTGGTAAGATGTCCATTTCACTATGCTAATCCATGAGCATGGGAGACCTCTCCATCTGCTGGTAGCTTCTTTGATTTCTTCTTTTAATGCCTTCAATGTTTTTATTATAGAATAGAGTTAACCTATGATATATACTTATGCTCTATGGAAGGTGCTGTTCTCTGCTATCTTTCTCTGTTCGTTTGTTATTTATAGGTAGGAAAGCTACTGGGTTTTGTATGTTAGACTTGTATCCTGCATTTGTTGAAAGTGTTTCCTAGCTGCAGAAGTTCCCTGGTGGACACTGTCTGTCATGCCACCCAGATAAAGACACTAACTTCTTCCTTCCATTGTGCATCTCGGTGTCTCCTTCAGTTGTCCTGTTGCTCTGGCTAAGAGTGCTCTAGTTTATAAGTGGAATAGATGTGGAGAGAGTGGACATCCTTGTCTCGTTCCTGTTTATAGTGGAAACGCTCTGAGTTTCTTTCCACTTGAGTTGATGTTGGCTGTGGGCTGGTTGTTAATGGCCTTCGTGTTGTTGAGGTGTCCCTTGTATCCCTAGTTGTCATGCTTGACCATACAGAACTTGCAATTTCAGAAATAGTTGTATTGTGTCTTACATGAATGTTTGTTCTGTAGATCTCTGATTCTATTACTGCCTTGCAGTAATTGAATTTTCTTTACTTTGAAGACTTTGTGTTAGTTTTTCATTTTTCTCTTTCATTATTTTGTATAAAACCCATGGTTTTGTCTTTATTCAGACTCCTCACTGGATAGCACTGCTTACAGGCAGTATTAAATGCTTTTAAAGCCAGTTTTCTGACTCACCTTCTGGAGCTCAGCAGTCTCAAGGCTGAGACGTGACCTCAAACCTAAGCTTCTGCCTCCAAAGTGAGACCACAGCACTTTTCGTCTGCAAACCTGACTTTTTCTCAGCTGCTCCTCGGATGCCCCTGGGGAAAGTAAAGCTGATCTCTAAAGCCATGAGAGCGAAAGGTTAAGTAAGCATGGAGACAGTGCGTGCCCTTAAAGAACTTGACCTCCCAAACTCTGAGATACCTGATGAGACTGAGAAAGTGATTCAACTGAGGAAAAACAGGGAAAGCAATGGAGACTACCACTTTATCAAGAGCAACTAAAGAGAAGGAATAATATATAAATCTTGATTGTTACTTAAATATAAAATGAAATGTAAAAACATTGAAAGAGAAATCTTGACCTTAAAGAAGCAGACCTATCATGTGTAGCCACATTGACTCACTTGACCATGGAATTAGACCTATCATGTGTAGCCACATTGACTCATTTTCATATTGGCCAAATGAGGGGGACAGAGGCTTGGGCACAACTGTAGTAGTTAGAAACGTTTGCTAACATTGCACAAACCCAGGGTGGTTCTTGTTTCTGTGACCACATTTATAATACATAAAATATAACCACAAGCTTAAAGCATTTGACCTGTAACAAACTGTGAAGTGAAGATACCAATGCCTGTCAGTTTGTATTGATTCTGTAAAAATACAAGACAGAATTCTGTCCTGATGAAAAAGGTCAGGCCGAGCTGCACACATGTAATCGGAGCACTTGGGAGGTAGAGGCTGGGAAGATCTCTGTAAGTTTGAGGCCAGCCAGGGCTACACAGGGAGACCCTGTCTCAAAAAAAAAAAAAAAAGGGAAGGAAAAAGAGGGCTGTGCACTGAAGATGTAACTCCATGGCAGAACCCTTAGCCTAACTGCTCTCTCTTTGTCCACACCAGTGCAGGACAGATGTCAATGGGTCCATCCTTAGTTTGGATGCTTAGGTCTTAGGGACATGTGCTGTGTTTGCACGCAGGAGCGCAGGTACAACTCGAGTTAGTGCTCCTCCGTCTGCAGTGGGATCCGTTAACTGATTGTAAGCTCACCGCAGGCTCAACAGTAGTTAATGCATTTGACACTGAAATGTAAGTTTCTTAGAATCTACAAGCTGCTTGGAATTCTGGAAGCCTGTTGCTTTTTGTGATTTTACTAGAAAAATTAGCCTTTTATACCCCTTTTTGTGATTTCATTGTAACCAGATGGGAGTAAAGGACTTTTTAATGTATTTTTTATTTTGTTAAACTGAATAGGTTGAAGATTTTTCTCTATTGTCTTCAGTTTCATATATTCCTAGTTTTCCCATAATATAAAAACATAATTATTTATTCTCATCTTCAATTTATAATATTTTTATTAAACGTTTTTAAAAACCTAGAGAAAAATGCCATGAAGAGTGGTAAATGCCATCTCTTCTGTAGACTTTCCGACAGTCGACACCGACCTTGTTTCTCCCTCCAGTCTTAAAAAAGTGCCTAACCGTTGTGCCTACAGCAGTATTTCAGTGGAAAGAGGGACTAGACAGCCGTGGCAGTTGTGTTGAAGAAATGATGCATTCTTACCAGGCAGAGCAGAGATACTTGGTTTCAAAGTGCAAGATGGGGTAGCCAGGCCAAAGGTCACAGATAACCTCGGGAGCAGTTGATTGGTCACCATCCCCCACTTTCCTCTTTGGAATTGCCAGCCAAAAGACTTTGCTTCCATTGATCTCCCTGCCTGGGCTCAAGCAGAAGTGCTAATGAGTAGTGAGATAGCCCAAGGGAGACAGCAGGTGGGAAACAATGGACTTCATCAGTCACCCCGCCCTGGTTAATCAAGGTTCTAATATCATCTATGCTGCTTCTGAGTAATGGGGAGTAGTTTTTCCCTCTCAAAATAAGAATTTTATCTGACCAATACCTTGTACATTCTCAGTTTATTTTGGGATTGGTATGTTCTGGAAAGAACATTAATGTCCACTGTCCTCTGTAATTAGCACATTTACCAGAATTTTTGTCAAGCTGACATAGAATACAAAACAGTTACAGTAAAAACCCTTTGCTAGCTCAGGGATGGTGAATCACTTGTTCTCTGCTGTCCGCCTTTAATGGTGGGCTTAGGAGTTTCCCAAGACTGTTGCCTTTTTTTCCGATGCTCACGTCCGGTTTCCTTGCACTTGCTGGTCTTGCTTGGATCCCTGTGTGCTGACTCACGGATCCTTGTCTGTAGGCCTTGTGGCTCGCACAGGCTCTGGGCCTCCTTTCAGGTTCCAGACTTTGTAGTATTATATAACCACTTTTACTCTTTTGTTGCTTTTAGCTTTTGTTTTGTGACAAGGTGTCGCGTTGGCTGGTCTGGAGCTCAGTGTGTAGATCAGGCTGGCCTCAAAACCAGAGCTCCACTTGCATCTGAATGCTAGGGTGAAAGGCGTGGGCTGCCACTGGGCATCATTGGTCCCATTCTGTGGCAGGAGCTCAAGTCTCATCCCCTCTCATGATGACGCCTGCTCATCGCCGTCTTCCTCAGCCAGCCAGACCTGGGGTGCTTCTGCCCAGCATTCTGGCCTCGGTTCCTTCCTCTTCCCCTTCAGCAGGCTCAGCCACTGAAATTGTAACAAGGTTCTCTTTCAGAATATGAATCCAACTCTGCCAGACGTCCTCAGGAGGAAGGGGAAGTAATTTCATCTTCTCTGTTTCTGATCTTCACCCTCTCACTCTTGACTCCCCTCTGCTCCCTGGCTCTGCACTCTGCTCTAGATTGTTACAGTTGACTTTTCCCATGAGCCTCCTCTCCCCCACACACCCACCTTTATTGGCTCAAGTCTGTACTTTCTACTCTGGTTAAGAAGAGACCTGATCCATCTTACCCTTATTACCGTGTGCCCATGCTGACGGTGTTGCCTCTGTACTTGTCTTTCATTCACTCCAGTCTCCTTACATAAATCTAAGCCCATCTCAGGACGTAACTCTGTGCCTTCTGTGTCTCCTCGCCTGTTCTCACCACCTGAAGTCACCACCCGTTCACCTCAGTGAGTAAAGAGCAGGCAGACCTTCCGAGGCCGAGCTTAAAGCCTGCATCGGATAACTTTGATTTTTATAGTTGGGGTGGGGCTGGGGTGGGGGCTTTACCAGGGCTCCTATGTCTCACCTCTCCGTTAGGATGCCTGAAACCAACCAGTACTGAACCTCCACACGCTGCCCGCTTTGGTGCGTGCTTTTGCTTTTCAGTCAAGGGAAACCTGCTGGGACTTCTTAGCAAATCTGAATTGTCGACATCTCTGCTCAGGCACTTTGAGACTATTAATAAGAAAACGAGAGGTTACTAGAAGGCAACTACTGAAATACTGGGGTGTTTGACTTAATAACCAAACAGCTGCTAAGTGGAGAATGGCTAGTGCCCTGTGCAGTACTCTGTGCTGGACAGAGGAGGGTGTGCTCGTACAGTGGGTGGGGCTGGGCGAGAGACCATCCGTCTTATGTTTCAAGCTTTAGCTTTGAGTTTCTCTTGTGTCTGTGGGCCACAGTTGGCTCTGGGGACCTGCAGCTGTAGAAGGGCAGTGGATACTTGGCATTGCGGGCGTCACACTGTACATGCTGTCTCCTTGGCGTTAACGAAGTCTTGCTGCCTCTTCTATTCTTGCTGGGTTTCCGGGAAATTTAAGGCTTCTGGGTTTGCCTCATGCTTGGCTTTGGTAGATACACTGTTTCCTGTTAAAGTAGGCTGATAACTATGATTACTAGGTTGACAACTTTGATTGTTTAACTTTGTTTCTAAGCTGCTGGCTTTGGAATATTTAAGATGTATGTCTTTTTATTCTTTTCTAGAAAGTCTTTTTTTAAACAACATTTAACTTCATGAGTCTGAAGAACTTTGACCATTCCAAGTCTTAACGCCACACCACTACTCCAGCAGCAAAATTGTACTCCGGCAATGACCAGAAGCCTGAAGAATTAAAAGCCAACAGCAAACTGTACCTTAACAGCTCTGGTCTCTACTCTCCCATACATATCTAATATATTATTGTTTTATAACCACTTCTAGACACCCTTGCTCCCCTATTTTTCTTTCTTTCCCTGCTGTCCTTTTTTTCTTTTTTTTTTTTAAGTCTTTGTTTTTTATTAGGGATTTGTATTTGTTTCCTGTCCCTACCTGCTTTTTTTGACTCGTTTGATCAAATGACAGTGAACAAAGCCAGCCGGGCTGGTAAGGTGCCGTTCACTTGAACAGGTGCTGTTATGTGGAAAGGAAACTCTGTAACTAATTTAGATAGCAATTTTCATTCTTCAAGATTGTTTCCATTCAACTCTTACAGCGAATATTTAGTTTTCAGACTGCAGTAGTTATACTGCGTGAGAACATATTAATACCGATTAAAAGCATTTCTTACATCTTAAAATTTTTCTAATATTAGGAAGTTTCATTATGGATGATTTTTACATTGACCATTGACCTTCCAGTCCTATGTCTTTGTACTTTATTAGAGTCCGAGACTCTCTGGACTGGAGAATTACGAAGCTCACTGACCGGGTCTGTGTGAGAGACCGTCGGTCCGCAGTGCAGTGCTTCTCAGACATGCGCTTTGCCACAGCATTCCAGAGCAGGAGAACTGCTCCATGTGCCCTTCCTGTTACTAAAAGAAATCCAGGCAGCTTCGAGCCTTAGAGCTTCCTTTCTTAACCTTCCCTATCCCAGTTCTTCCCATTATCGGAACACTTGAGTAGAACACTCGCTTTGTACGAAACTCCTCTGTCTCCATGTAAACTGACCCTCTGCCACTGGGCAGGTATTTCTGAGATAGTTTGAGGACTCGCAGCTTTGTGGATGCTGGGGAGACCAGGTTGGGGGACAGTGGGGATTTGGTTGTAAGAAAGCTGTACCATGTAAAGCTAACACCAGAGCTGATAGGGATTTATTAACTGTATTGAACATTTTCTCATTTGCTTTTGACTATGTATAGTTATGACGCCTGATTAGATTTATTGCAGCTTCAAGTTGTGTTAAATGATATTTTGCTTTATGTAATACTGTTAAAAAATAAAAGTTTGTTTATTCTATGAATGTGTCACCTCTCTTTTCATAAACATTAAAGAAATCAACTGGAGTGCTATTTTTACAAAATACTTAAAACAGTAGCATTTTAAGAGTGGCTAAGCTCTGTTTTATCTTTTAATTTGTTACTACTGCCAGCCTCGATGAACTAGCGGAAGCTGTGAAAAGTTTTGCAGATCCGGCATCCCACACACCAGAGTCCTTGCACTTGGGTAAATGATGCTCTGGCTAGTTACAGGGTTTAAGGGATGGGCTGCACCGGGGAGGCGGCCTCCTCTTCCCTGTGTGCCTCAGGCGATATCTCTGTGGCACAGTTTGTGCCTTGTGTGCAGCCTTGTGTCTGCTGTGTGTTCACGGAGCACGGAGCAGGCTGCTGAGGGACCGCATCCGCCGGTGACTAAAATGTCTCACTGGGAGCGTTCACCAAGCATACCACCTTATGGACCCACTGGTGTTTTAAACATGATACAGAAAATGGTCAACCATACGCTCTTTTTTTAAAGTGTCACACAGAGTGTCTTTCTGTAGTCATTTAAAATGAGCACAGGAACTATGTTTCACAAGACTGTCTTCTTTGAGATCTGTTCCTACTAAATTATCTCTCAGCTTATGAAAGGCCTTTCTCAGGGTTGGGGATTTAGCTCAGTGGTAGAGCACTTGCCTAGCAAGCTCAAGGCCCTGGGTTTGATCCCCAGCTCCAGAAAAACAACAACAACAACAACAAAAAAAAAAACCAAACGAAAGGCCTTTCTCACATTCTCTGTAATTGTCACAGAAACAACTGTCTGCAGAAGCCTGTCTCAACTAGCCAAGCCATGGGGATCTTAAGAGACCAACCGTGCTTCTGTAAATATACTTCCCATCACAAAGTCAGGGGATATAGAGTCCATGTTTAAAAAATCATCTGTCTCCCCTTCCTGTGGCAGTGGATGAGAGAACTCTTTTGTACGTGTATCTAATGGTAATAGCAGTGGTGGAAAGGGCTTCTAGATTAGCCATGGGTGAAGCAGTGCATGGCTCAGTTTTACTCTACTGAGGCAGCAGGAGCAGGACGCCTTCATCCCATCACTTGCTAAATGGCAGGGTAAGTAGGAAAGTGGCTCGAAGCATTTCAAGGTACAGGTTTGAGATTTCTAAGTAGAAAGAATGTTTCTTAAGTCTTAGTCTTCCTGATTGTAAACACAGATCTTACAATGCGTGCTCTCTGCTCCATTCCCTTTGGTCATGCATGCTAGGATCCGTACCGCACCCTGACACTGGTAACTCGGGATCTAAAGGAGGAAAGTTTATAGTCTCTCCAGTTCAGAGGTTACAGTCCGTTATAGTTGGAGGGGCACAGGGGAGCAGGTAGCAAGCATGTGTCAGAATCCTCTCATAATGCATGGGAAAGCAGTGCATCAGGGGAGGCACCATGGACAGGGACAGTGTCTCACTTCTGCCAAGCAGGGCCCACCTAAAGGCTCTATCCAGAGCTGAGTAAAGCTGGGAGCGGGGCGCTCAACACCTGCCCTGGGGGGGACATTGCAGATTTGAAGCACGACCTTTATGATTTTTATCTGAAGTTGTGTTTAACATTTCTAAATTATGACAAGTTACAAGGTATGAATTTGGATGTCTAAGATACACTTTTGCCAGAGAACTTGAGATTTCAAGAAAAATTTATTGACTTTTCCACTGCTACTTGGAAACACCGGAATCCCTGGAATCGTTAACCATCACCTTATGGGTAAGAGACTGCAAATACTGCCTTGGAGGACGCGAAGTGTTTACCTTTGCCTAATTTTCTGACTTACCAACTCGGTTCAGGGTATGAAGTAGCCACAGACTTGCAGTCCATTTCTAGAAGTCTTTTGAAGGAGCATCTTGGGCAACACCAAACTGCCAAATGCTACTTCAGGAAACAAAACAACAACAACACAGCCCAGCAAAAACGCTTTGGAAAACTAACACAGCCTTAAAGCTGCGCGAGTGTGGTGATGTTTGCCTGTAATCCTGGCACTCTGAAGGACTGAGGCAGGAGGACCATGAGTTGTCTGACTTCTAGACCACATACTTGCGCCCCCTGCCCCCAAGCTTTCGTAGCTCTATAACAGTTTTTAGTTCTTTTCATTGACGTACTTCAAGAGCCATTGAAGTACACATTGAAGTTTTAATACAAGAGTGGAGTTGAAAACTGTTAACACCTACTGGATACTTCTTTTAGATAGTAGACAGGAATATTAGCAGTAAGGTGAGTTTGGGATAGAAAAGAGGAAGTCCCAGGATGAGAAGATTTGGGGTTGTGGGAAATAGAAGTGGCTCCCTGGGGATTCGGAGCATGGAGCTGACTTTGGGGTGATGTAAGGAGACTGTGGTCTGAGTTAGCTTCGGGTGATGTAAGGAGACTGTGGTCTGAGTTAGCTTCGGGATGATGTAAACAGACTGGTCTGAGGTAGCTGCCAAAAGCTGTGAGGACTGAATGAGATCTAAACTGACATTTGAGCAAAGGTTCGACCCTGCAGCTGCTGACTGTCCTCGGATTTGCCAGGGCCTTCACTGAGTTGGTAATGAAACCCTGGGGACTTTTCAAGACAGACAGCTAACGTTTTTTTGTAACATTTACTTATTTTATGTTATGGGTATTTTGCCTGCACGCACATGCATATCCTCTGGAACCAGACTTACAGACAGTTGTGAGCTACCATGTAGGTGCTACGAATGGAACCTGGGTCCTCTAGAAGAGCAGCCAGTGCTCCCAACCTCTGAGCCGTCTCTCCAGCCAACTAATGTTTTTATAAAAAGCACAGGCATATAGTTTTGTCAATTCTTCGCTCTCATGTTCACCATGAACACCATGAAGCCATCCTGTAACAATCGATCATGCTTACTGTTCAAAACATGCGTGTTCGAGCTCATCTGTTACACAGTGAAGTGAGTGGTCAGTCAGGCAGCCACCAAAGCACAAGCTCCGATGTCTGAAGTTCCTATTTCTGGAGGAAAAGCAAGCCAGCTGATTCTGAGCCCCAGATTTGGCTGACAGCTGCCCAGTCTGGGACTCTGCTGTGTCCTGTCTCTCAGACCGTTCACACAGCTTTACACAAACTGCTTCCACTAGGAGCTAAAGATCCTTCCCAGAACCAAAAGAATAGGGTTACTTCTTCCACATGGCATGAACACTTAGAAGTTACCCAACTCTGGAAGACCCAACAGTCTCCATAGAATTGAGCACTATTAAATGGAGAAACAAGTGGTGTCAGTTGATCTGAGAAATTTTGCAATGTGTGTCAACAGAAAGCTCACTGGGTGCCTGTGAAGAATTCCAGGGTGGGGCTGAAAGGAAAAGGTGGGAAACACCAGGCCACTGAGTGAGGTGTGGTGATTTTCAATCTTTACAGTCTTGGATGACTGTCACTGCCAAATTTGGTGCTTAAAGAACAACAACAACAAAACAAACCAGATGGTCACACTGGCTATTTCGTAAAACCACTCACCAATGGAATCGTGTACAAAGGGTGGACTTTAGCCAGGGTTGGAGACTGCTGGGCATTTGTTGCTATGAACTAGACAACTATGGAGAGTACAGTAGTGTACGTAATCTGTTTAACTGCAGCCTTGAAGGACGTGCCTTCCGTCATCTATGTTCTTTAGAGCCCAGTGAATGATACGAATCCTGCTTCTGAAATGCTGACTTTCTGCTTAGAGCTCCCTGGTGTTTGGGTTTTGCTAAACAAACAAACAAACAAACAAACAAACAAAAAGACCAACTTGAGTTGGTCTCCTCGGGGGATTAGAGGAACACTTGGCTTCTCTTTCTTCCACACATATCACCTCATCAATATCTCTGCCACAGGGAAAGCTTCGTTGGTGATTGACCCATAGCTAATACTGAGATTCACGTGCTTGGTGCCACAGAGATGGGTTACATTAAAAGCTGGGGAAAGGAGAGACACAAGGTCAGGTCTTGAACACTGTCTGAAGCTACCATGTTTCAGACTAGCTAGAGGGCCAAGTAGAAGGACTCGTGGACAGCATCCACTGGGCTCCCTCAGAGCACCATCTTTGGCTAATTGTTTGATTCCTCTCAGGGTTTCCTTACTCTTAAAGGGAAAATTATATGAGATTTCATAGAGTAAGTTATATGGTGAGACCTAGGAATTTTATTTTAAAAATATTCCCTGCAAAGTAAATAAACATAGTCACAGTGAAGGAAAACTCATGGAATGCCTAGTACATTGAGCATGTTAAAGAGAAGTTATAAGTTCATGGTACTTTCCAAGGATCTGCCGTTAACATGGGCTCACACGGAAGTCCTCTGGTAGCACCTGATGTGTTCACTGTTCTTTCTCGTTGCCTGGTGGTTCTGTTGACTGCTGCTCTGTGACCTTTAATTCATGATGCTTTGTCCATTGCATGATACCAATCATCACCTTTGTCTCATTCTCTTGTGTGGGGAAGAACCAAACTTGTTCTGGTGACCAGACATCTGAGCTAGTTGTTCTTCAACTGAAAGAAAAAAAACACTGGTGAATTTGGAGACATCTGAGAGCCCGTTAGGAGCTACTGGCCACCCCGTGAGTTACAGAAGACCGGGTGTCTATTGTAGAATCTCACCTTCTTTGGCTTCCTTTAAAAAGTTGTATTAATATTTTCTCTGTGTGTATATGCATGTAGTCATGGACATGGCACAGCCCATGTGGAGGGCAGAGGACAACAAGGACTGGTCTGTTCTTCCACCATTTGCTCCCAGGGATTGGTCCCTGGCCATCAGGCTTGGTGGCAAGCACCTTTACACACTGCACTGTCTCTCTGGCCCTCCTCAGTCGCTCCTAAAATTGTCCCTGCTTAGGACAGATGTCACTGAATTAAAGATCATTAACGTCTTGTTTAGTGTATGTTTAGGTTCTCATGTCCAGTAACTGTGTGTGGGCCAGGGGTTGGAGGTAGAGGTATTAGGAAAACAGAGTTTCTGCCCTTTCTCCTTTCCCAAAATACACTTGGGAATATGCCATCCTTAGACAAGGCAACTCTTTTACTGGCAATTCTTGCAACTCTCCAGAGCCTGTGAATTCCTAAGTTAACACCGCTCTTTAAATACTAAAATCCTTAGGCAGCGCACTACTTATGCTGATTTACTAAACCAGTGGCATTTTCCAGTCCCCACTTTCCAGATCTCTAACAGCAGCACAGCCCCTCGCTCATCCCTCCCACCAGTGACCTACTCCCATATGTTTGCCTTGCATACAACCTTCTCGCCGACCGCCGATCTTCAACTAGTGTGTCAGCAACCAAATTTGACTTTAACCCTGAGATCTCTGTTAAGATCTAAATATACATTCTGTAGATGCTTCTGGCGCACGCGCGCACGCGCGCGCGCATACACACACACACACACACACACACACACACACACACACACACACACACACACACACACACACACACACACAGAGACATACACTCACAAGTATTTGTTCCTGACAGCAACCTACATTGATTTCCAATGCCATGCGTATGAAATTGACCTTGACCATATTCTTGGTATCTACACCAAGTTATGGCATCAATCCCTCAAGATGTACCTGGTAAACATTCTACCTGGCTTGGATCCTTCCGAGATCCCTTACTTAACATACTTAGGAAATGCTCTGGGTTTTACATGAGGATATATCCAGGCTATGTGAGCCACAGTACTTAATAGTCAACATTTGTTCAGCAGTCGTGTACCAGATACCCTGGGCTAAGTTTGCATGTGTTTAACTTGTCTAATTCTTGCTGTGACATAAATTGGTCACTTCGTAATTCATGAGTGAGCAGAGAGAGACCATGATAATGCAGTTTTCCCCAAACTACAGAAACGGATGTATTCAGGATTTGATACCAGGGTTTGATAACCTGACTTTAGAGTCTGTGCTTTCAGCCACTGGGTTACATTGCTTTTCCACATAGATGATTTGCTATTTCAAATATATTCCTTTGAGATAACCCTGGACTCAGATTATGAACTCATTGAAATAGTAATTTCTTCCAGAAGTGTATAAGAAGTGCTTTAAATGCAGGACTAAGATATACATTAGAGAGCTGAAGGTGGGCAGCCCAAATAGAAGAGTGAAAGGAGACAGCTAAAAGAACAGAGACTGGGATGAGGGAGATGAGCTTAGCCAGCTGTGGTCAGTCATCCAGCCAGTGACAAAACTGTTCACTCTGCAGAGAATAAGAGAAGTGGAATTTGCCTTTGCAAAAAGAGCTTGCAACTGGGCTATCAGTTTAATCCCTGAAGTCTTTTGGGGAGGATGTGCAGATTCAGCAGGTGGTTTGGAAAGCATCTGAGTTTGTTATGGAGAATTCTGAAAGCAATAAGGATTTTCTTTGTTGGGTGAAGGTAGAGTCTTCCTGGCATGGGGTAGATGTTTATGTGAATTACCCTCCCTAGGACTCATTTGTGTTTCTTTTATATTAAAATATCAACCCACCCAAAGCTTTTGGAAGCATTCTTTCCTTATTTACAGACTTCCCACAGTTGCCAGTAAGTTTATTTGCTTGACCCCCCTCCCCCCACAAGAAACAAGCAAACGATGCACTCAGCTCATAGGAAGCCTGCCTGGTAGTGTGTGGACTGAGAAGGCTAGCACTGGAGGCAGGCTGCTGAGATTCATCTCTTGCCTACTGCTTTCCAGGCGAGTCACCTTGGGGTGGCATAATTATTCTAAGACAATTTTTTTTCCATCCCATCCTCATACACTTCCCATCCCATCCTGAAGTGCCCAGTTGTCTAACATTCTAGGAAGCTCACAAGCTGGTTTTCTGTTTTTCTGGACTTCTGGGGTTCTATGAACACACCAGTTAATCTGTCAATGTCCTGCTCTTTATAGAAGCAAAATGGGAATTGGTACACTTGTAGCTCTTGGTAGAAGATAAACTATATGGCATTTGCCTATATGTTTATGATTTTGAAGTGGATGTTGTTAAATAGGGGTACAAACTGGTGATGTTTTAATCTGTGGCCTAAGGATCTAGTTTGCCCTCTTAACTGCAGAGGGACCGGTACTACACACTCTTTGGGAAATGACTACAGGAAGAACTACAGTTTTTAAGCTACAGGCCAGAGGCAAGACTTCCACTATGTTTGATAACTGATGCACACACTTGTCCCACTGTAAGAAACAGTGCTTCCACTGTCTCCAGCTTCCCATACTCCCTTCCCTGCCCACAGCCTGGGTACACTTTATTAGGAGCCAGCAAAAGAGAGTGACAATGAAGAAGGTGGTATATTTCACCACTGGGTGGTCCGTAGGTGTTCAGAGGATCCTGCTTGGTGACAGGTGACACTTTGGAAAAGATGTAGAAGTAAAAGATTAGGGTTTAGATTTGGCTAGGTTCAAGGGCAGAATTCGGCCTTAACTTGGCCTGAGGCCAATATCAGAAACAAAGTTAACATCTCTGGTGTTAGGTTATTTTTTTTTTTTTCTGATGAATAATTTTGGCTTTCTAAATGCAAAGTCGTTTCCTCTTGAACTAAAGTTTTTATAGTTGAAAGTCTATCCCAGTGCCTAGGGCAAACCAAAGTACATAGTAGTGCTTTACTTTGGTTTGCCACCAAAAATTTACCCACACCCACTGTGAGGTCCTAAAGCTCTAGGGCCAGATGGGGGCTTTAAGAACAGAACTGTGGATCCTTCCAGTTTTTGCCTGTACCTGGAGCTAAACTGATCCCACAGCTCTCTGTACCCAAATCTCATGGGGGGGAGAGAGGGACTGTCAGAAGTGCGGACATTCCTGAGAGCACAGGGGAGACCACCACTTCTGCTCACATTCCTGGCATAAGAGGAACCAGTCTGGAGCCCTCTGGACACAGGAACTGAGGAGCAGTCTGGGACAGGATCCTTCCAGTTTCCACTTGGGCCCAGAGCTGAGCCTGTGACACAGCTCTCTGTACCCAGATCCCACTGGGAAAAAGCCAGTCTCTAGGAGTGCTGACACAGGCTTACAGATAGAACAGCTAACACCAGAGACAACAAAATGGGGAGAGGCAAGTGCAGGAACCTAAGCAACAGAAACCAAGACTATTTGGTATTATCAGAGCAAAGCACCCACCAAATATCCCACCAAAGCAAATACTGGATATCTCAACATACCGGAAAAGCAAGATTTGGATTTTAAAATCACATCTTATGATGATGATAGAGGGCTTTAAGAAGGACATAAATAACCCCTTTAAAAAAACACAGGACTAGGGGTTGGGGATTTAGCTCAGTGGTAGAGCGCTTGCCTAGCAAGCGCAAGGCCATGGGTTCAGTCCCCAGCTCCAAAAAAAAAGAAAAGAAAAAAAAATACAGGACGAGGCAGAAGGAACACCCATTCAGAGCCTGCCCAACATGTGGCCCATACATATACAGCCACCCAATTAGATAAGATAGATGAAGCAAAAAAGTGCAGGCCGACAGGAACCGGATGTAGATCTCTCCTGATAGACACAGCAGAATACAGCAAATACATAGGCGAATGCCAGCAGCAAACCACTGAACTGAGAATAGGTCCCCCGTTGAAGGAATCAGAGAAAGGACTGAAAGAGCTTGAAGGGACTCAAGACCCCATATGAACAGCAATGCCAAGCAACCAGAGCTTCCAGGGACTAAGCCACTACCTAAAGACTATACATGGACTGACCCTGGACTCTGACCTCATAGGTAGCAATGAATATCCTAGTAAGAGCACCAGTGGAAGGGGAAGCCCTTGGTCCTGCCAAGACTGAACCCTGAGTGAACATAATTGTTGGGGGGAGGGCAGTAATGGGGGGAGGATGGGGAGGGGAACACCCACATAGAGGGAGAGGGGGAGGGGTTAGGGGGATGTTGGCCCGGAAACCAGGAAGGGGAATAACACTCGAAATGTAAATAAATACTCAAGTTAATAAAGATAAAAAATTTTTAAAAAATTAAAAAAATAAAGATAAAAAAGTATTAAGGTCATATTATTTTATATTTACTTAAAAATACATATAATACCCCTTCTGCCCATCATTTAAAAAAAAAAAGAAATTCAGGACAATACAGGTAAACAAGTAGAAGCCCTTAAAGAGGAAACACAAAAATTTCTTAAAGAATTACAGGAAAACACAACCAATTAGGTGAAGGAATTGAACAAAACCATCCAGGATCTAAAAATGGAAGTAGAAACAATAAAGAAATCACAAAGGGAGACAAACCTGGAGATAGGAAACCTAGGAAAGAGATCAGGAGTCACAGATGCAAGCATCACCAACAGAATACAAGAGACAGAAGAGAGAATCTCAGGGGCAGAAGATGCCATAGAAAATGATGACACAACAGTCAAAGAAAATGCAAAACACAAAAAGCTCCTAACCCCAAACATCCAGGAAATCCAGGACACAACGAGAAGATCAAACCTAAGGATAATATGTATAAAAGAGAACAAAGACTCCCAACTTAAAAGGCCAGTAAATATAGTCAACAAAATTATAGAAGAAAACTTCCCTAATCTAAAGAGATGCCCATAAACATAAAGGAAGCCTACAGAACTCCAAACAGATTGGACCAGAAAAGAAACTCCTCCTGTCACATAATAGTCAAAACATCAAATGCACAAAACAAAGAGAGATATTAAAAGCAGTAAGGGGAAAAGGTCAAGTAGCATATAAAGGCAGACCTATCAGAATCACACCAGACTTCTCGCCAGAGACTATGAAAGCCAGAAGATCCTGGACAGATGTCATACAGACCCTAAGAGAACACAAATGCCAGCCCAGGCTACTATATCCAGCAAAACTCTCAATTAACATACATGTGGAAACCAAGATATGCCATGACAAAACCAAATTTACACAATATCTTTCCACAAATCCAACCCTACAAAGGATAATAGATGGAAAACTCCAACACAAGGAGGAAAAATATACCCTAGAAAAAGCAAGAAAGTAATCTTATTGCAATAAACCCAAAAGAAAAGAGCTATACAAACAATTCTACCTCTAACAACAAAAATAACAGGAAACAACAATCACTATGCCTTAACATTAATGGACTCAATTCCCCAATAAGAAGACATAGACTAACAGACCGAATATGTAAACAGGACCCAGCATTTTGCTGCATACAGGAAATACACCTCAGTGACAAAGACAGACACTACCTCAGAGCAAACGCCTTGAAAACCATTTTCCAAGTAATTGGTCCCAAGAAACAAACTGGAGTAGCCATTCTAATATTGAATAAAATCAACTTTCAACTGTAAGCTATCAAAAAAGATAAGGAAGAACACTTCATACTCATAAAGGAAAAATCTACCAAGATGAACCCTCAATCCTAAATATCTATGCTCCAAATGTAAAAGCACACATATTCACAAAAGAAACTTTACTAAAGCTCAAAGCACACATTGCACCTCACACAATAATAGTGGGAGATTTCAACACCCCACTTTTATCAATGAACAGATCATATAAACAGAAACTAAACAGAGACACAGTGAAAGTAACAGAAGTTATGAACCAAATGGATTTAACAGTTATCTACAGAACGTTTCATCCTAAAACAAAAGAATATACCTTCTTCTCAGCACCTCATGGCACCCTCTCCAAAATTGACCATATAATCAGTCACAAAACAGACCTCAACAGATACAAGAAGATTGAAGTAACTCCATACATCCTATCAGCTCACCACAGACTAGGGCTGGTTTTTAATAGCAACAAAAATGATAGAAAGCCCAATACACATGGAAGCTGAAAAACACTCTAGTCAATGATAACTTGGTCAAGAAAGAAGTAAAAAAAAAATTAAAGACTTTTTAGAATTTAATGAAACTGAAGGCACAAGATACCCCAACTTCTGGAACACAATGAAAGAAGTGCTAAGAGGGGAAACTCATAGCTCTGAGCACCTCCAATAAGAAACTGGAGAGAGCATGCACTAGTAGCTTGACAGCACACCTAAAACCTGTAGAACAAAAAGAAGCAAATACACACAAGAGTTAGAAAATTTGAAAATTCATTTGGAATAGCAAAAAACCCAGGATAGTGAAAACTATCCTCAACAATAAAAGAACTTCTCAGGGAATCACCATCCCTGAACTCAAGCAGTTGTGACAAAATCGTGATAAGAACTGTATGGTATTGGTACAGAGAAAGGCAAGCAGATCAATGGAATAGACTTGAAGACCCAGAAATGAACCCACACACCTATGGCCACTTGATCTTTGACAAAGTAGCTAAAACCATCCAGTGGAAAAATGATAGCATTTTCAAAAATGGTGCTGGTTCAACTGGAGGTCAGCATGTAGAACAATGCAAATCGATCCATTCTTAACGCCCTGAACAAAGCTTAAGTTCAAATGGATCAAGGACCTCCACATCAAACCAGATACACTCAAACTTATAGAAGAAAAAGTGAGGAAAAGCCTCAAACACATGGGCACTGGGTAAAATTTCCTGAACAGAGCGCCAATGCTCTAAGATCAAGACTTGACAAATGGGACCTCATAAAATTGCAAAGTTTCTCTAAGTCAAAGGACACTGTCATTAGGACAAAACAGTAACCAACAGATTGGGAAAAGATCTTTACCAATCCTACATCTGATAGAGGGCTAATATCCAATATATACAAAGAACCCAAGAAGTTAGACTCCAGAGAACCAAGTACTACTCAGCTATCAAAAACAATGACTTCGTGAAAGTCATAGGCAAATGGATGGAACTAGAAAATATCATCCTGAGTGAGATAACCCAGTCACAAAATAACACACATGGTATGCACTCACTGACAAATGGATATTAACCCAAAAGCTCAGAATACCCAAGATACAATTCACAGACCACAAAAACCTCTAGAAAAAGGACAACCAAAGCTTGGATGCTTCGATCCTTCTTAAAAGGGGAACAAATATTCATAGGATTAGATATGGAGACAAAGTTTGGAACAGAGACTGAAGGAATGGCCTTTCAGAGACTGCCCCACCTCAGGATCCAGCCCACATACATACAGCCACCAAACCCAGACAATACTGCTGATGCCAAGAAGTGCAAGCTGACAGGAGCCTGATACAGCTGTCCCCTGAGAGGCTCAGTCAGAGCATGACAAGCAGAAGCAGATGCGCACAGCCAGCTATTGAACTGAGAGTGGGGTCCCCAATAGAGGAGTTAGAGAAAGATTGAAGGAGCCGAAGGGGTTTGCAGCCCCATAAGAACAACAATTCCAACCAACCAGAGCTCCCAGGTACTAAACCACCATCTAAACAGTACACATGTCTCCAGGTGCATATGTAGCAGAGGATGGCCTTGTTGAGCACCGAAGGGAGGAGAAGCCCTTGGTCCTGCCAAGGCTGCCCCCCACCCCGCCCCAGTGTAGGGGAATGTCAGGGCAGGGAGGCAGGAAGGGGTGGGAGGTTGGGTGGGGGTAAGGGGATAACATTTGAAATGTAAATAAAAAATATCCAATAAAAATAAATAAAAAAACATAACTGTGTTCTTATGAATGGAGTAACAAGTAACGAGATTATGTGTTATTTTAAAAAGTAATTTGGATCTGTCTTTTAGGTGTATCCCTCTTGCTATGGGACCACAGAGTCTGTATTAGCAAGCGGTACCTCAATGGGGCCATATGACCTTGGACCTCCCTATCTTCAGAAGTATGAAAAATAACTTTCATTTTTTAAAAAAGCTACTCAGTCTGTGGTGTTCAGTCATAGGAGGAGAAAACTGCCCCAGGCAGATTCACAAATATTTGTCGAATGACTGACAACTGGTTGCTTTCTAGAGGTAGGATGTAAGTTCAGAGGAAGTTTTAAAACTGTTTAAGGGACTTCACTCACAGACTGGTCCTCGTGGTATGAGGTTACCAGTGCTACTGCCCACCTCCTGGGTTTAATCTTATCTGGAAAGCTGAAAGTTCTGAGAGGGAAGGGATATACTCATGGTTTTTGAAAATCCAGGATTAGGACAAGCTCATTAGCATGTCAGACCATGGAGGGCTGTCTTGGTTAGGGTTTACTGCTGTGATCAGGCACCATGATCAATGCAACCCTCATAATGACAACAGTTAGCTGGGGCTGGCTTACAGCTTCAGAGGTTTAGTCCATTATCATCAAGGCAGGAACACGGCAGCATCCAGGCAGGCACGGTGCAGGAGGAACTGAGAGTTCTACATCTTCATCTGAAGGCTGCGAGAAGACTGGAGGAGGGTCTTTAAGCATATACCCACAACCACACACCTACTCCAACTAGGTCACACCTATTCCAACAAGGCCACACTTCCAAATAGTGCCCCTCCCTGGGCCAAGCATATACAGTCCATCACAAGGGGTAAAGAGAGAGAAGGGATGGAGGTATACTAGTTATGTGCCCTCTGTGGCCACACGCTTCCGAGCACTTCCCCATCTGTTGACCCACAGATGTAGCTGTATAGTATTTATTGTGACTGGATCTCCTGGTAGCTTCCCGGGGGAGGCATTAGGCATCTGTGCTTAGGACAGATGGAGGTCACTATGCGACAGTTACAGGGTTATGTACACATCGGGCAGTTCTGAACTGAGCAGTGTGGTCCGCAACACTGTCCTGACTGGTTTTTATGTCAGCCTGACACAAGCTCAAGTCCTCTGAGAAGAGGAAGCCTCAGTTGAGAAAATGCTTCCAGAAGATTGGACTGTAGCCAAGACTATAGGGCAGCAGTTCTCAACCTGTGGGTCCGAACCCCTTTGGGAAAAATTTCACAGGGTTGCTTATCTGATATTCTGAACATCAGATATTTACATTATGGTTCGTAATAACAAAATTACAGTTATGAAGTAACTACTGTAGGACATTTTCTTAATTAGTGGTTGATTGGGAAGGACCCAATCTATTGTGGACAGTGCCTACCCTGGGCTAGTGGTACTGGTTTCTATAAGAATGAAGGCTGAGTGAGCCAGTAAGCGGTATCGCTTCATGGCCTCTGCATCACCCCCTGCCTCCCATCCTACCTAGTTTCAGTTTCCGCTTTCCCTTCCCTTAATGGACTGTGATTCAGGAAAAGTCACTCAGATAAGCCCTTTCCTCTTCAAGTTCATGGCGTTCCGTCACAGCGACAGGCACAATAACTAAGAGAACACTTGGTCTGCGCTGCCCCTGAAGCAGTGCAGGGTTGCCTGGCCACACTTCCAGCTGCAGGGTGGTCTTTCCAGGGTGTTCTGAGGAGCGTGATTTGCTTAGACCTCAAACTTATCTAAATATGAGGTAAAATACTGTGTACTCACTCGTGTTTCTCATGGTACAGATGTTTCCCCGGGGGATATGAAAAGCTGTGGAACCGAGCTGTCATCTTTTTATAGACTACATCCAATCTATTGTAACTGTTGAGCAGAGGCCACTGGGAGACTGAAATCCAAGAGGCTTTTGTGATCCGTTTGCCTCCTTTTGTGCTTGATATGTTTTTTTTTTGGGGGGGGGGACTGTACATTGTACGGTTTATCTTGCTAAAGAGGCAGCTGGAGATAAAACTTAAGTATGTGAAGAATGCAGGTCCTTGACTGACACCCACTTCTCTTCTCCAGTGTCAGTGGGAGCCTGGGCATCTGTGGCTGGTCATGGTCGCTACAGCAACAGCGAAGGGCCTTCTACATCGAAATGTCTGTAGCCCCAGGCAGAGAGCCAGTGTGCAGGATTGAAGGACACTGCTGCAATGTTTGGGAGTTATGATTTTCAGCTCCTTCTTTGTTCTTGAGTTTTTCTGAGGTTTGGGAAACTTAAATATCTTGGTACAGAATTTCTACAAGTCTGATCTTGAGGACAGGGAGGGGACTGACTTTACAAAGAAAAGGATTTATGGTGTGGGTTCTGTAGAGGACACTGCAGTGTCCCTTAATCATCCTGCAGGAGATTGTTCATAAAAATGAGACAGAATGAAAGGCTACAGCAGTGGCTCTCAACCTGTGCGTCTTGACCCCATTGGAGCCCAACAACCCTTCCACGAGGGTCACCAAAGACCACTGGAGAACACAGATATTTCCATTATGATGCAGAATGGTAGCAAAGTTATAGTTATGAAGTAGCAATGAAAATATTTCTATGCTTGAGGGTCACGGCAACGTGAGGAACTATGTAAAAGGGCCGCAGCTTTAGGGCAGCTGAGGCTGCAGAGTTCTCCTGGAGGCCCTGGTGGGAAGCAGATTCTGTGATGCAGTCTCTGTCTTCTAGGGGTTCCCTGTGTCCTGAGTCTCCTTTTAGAATGAGAGTGCCCCTAATTGTTCTGCTGATGCTGCCTGTTGTTCGTAATTACTTAAGAGTAACTTGCTTGAACTTGGCAAGTTTTTGTAGAAGAACAGAGACTTTGCAACCGTTTTTAAGATGGAGTCTCATCCTGTTGTCCAGACTCAACTCAAATAAGCAAGCCTCCTGCCTCAGCTCCCTGGGTGCGAGAATTACAGCTATGCACAACTATGGCCAGCTTTCAAATTTGTTCTTTCAGTAGTTTAATATGAAACTACCCAAATTAAGAAGGGTCTGATTTTTAGTGACATTACAAAAATAAGCATTAACCTTTACAGCATCTAGAATTTAACGAAAACCAAATGAACACGCAGCCTCTTAATACACAGCCCAGCTTCAGAGCGAACCATCTCAATTCAGGACCAAAATGCCCATAGCAGATCACCTTATGCTTATGAATGTATTCTGTGGGTTTTTATACGCTGTGTGTGTGCATGTGTGTGTGTGTGTGTGTGTGTGTGTGTGTGTATATGTGTGTATATGTATATATGCATGTGTATATGTGTGTATATATGTGTGTGTATGTATTGTGTATATGTATATATGTGTGTAGATGTGTGTATGTACTGTGTATATGTATATATGTGTGTAGATGTGTGTGTGTATGTATTATGTATATATATATATGTGTGGGTAGATGTATGTGTGTGTATTGTGTATATGTATATATGTGTGTGTGTATATATATATATATATGTGTGTGTGTGTGTGTGTGTATGTGTGTGTGTGTGTGTGTGTGTCTTTTGGGAGATTTCTGCTGCAGTCCAGTATTCAGTGTCTTGCATTGGCTAAACACTGATAGTACAATGCTTGAACACTTCTTTAGCAGAAGTTCAGAGGCAGAAGAAGGTATATACACATGTATATGATCATGGGTATGCACATGGGCAGAGCCATGAAAATGCCTGTGTGTATACTATAATACTGTCTTGACCCGCTCTATGCCTCATGTCAGCTTGAATCACTTGTGAGGTTTTGGAGATTTATCTTGTGAAGGAAGCAACAGAGATTGCTGGTGGGATTGCAGACTGGTACAACCACTCTGGAAATCAGTCTGGAGGTTCCTCAGGAAATTAGACATAGTGCTACCTGAGGACCCAGCTATACCACTCCTGGGCGTATACCCAAAAGATGCTCCAACATATAACAAGGACACATGTTCTACTATGTTTATAGCAGCCTTATTTATAATAGCCAGAATCTGGAAAGAAAATCCAGTTGTCCTTCAACAGAGGAATGGATACAGAAAATGTGGTACATCTACACAAATGGAATACTACTCAGCTATCAAAAACAATGACTTCATGAAATTCGCATGTATGAATCTAGAAAATATCATCCTGAGTGAGATAACTCAATGACAAAGGAACACACATGGTGTGCACTCACTGAGAAGTGGATATTAGGTAAAGAGCTTGGAATACCCAGGATACAACTCACGGACCACATAAAGCTCAAGAGGAAGAAAAACCAAAGAGTGGATGCTTCAGTCCTACTTAGAAGGGGGAACAAAACAATCAAGGGAGGTAGAGGGTGGGAGGGACTTGGGAGGAAGAAAGGAGAGAGAGGGGAAAAAGAGGAGCAGAATCAGGTATGGCAGGAGATAGAGGAGATGCACAGAGGGTCAGGAAATTGAACAGAGGTGTATAGCAATGGGGGATGGGAAACTCGGGGTAGCCACCAGAAAGTCCCAGATACCAGGAAAGCAAAAGCCTCCCAGGACTCCACAGGGATGACATTAGCTGAAATACCCAACAAAGGGGAGGGAGAACCTGTGGATACCATATCCAAAGGTTAGACATGCCCACCTGTCTTCCCAGTTGAGGGATGGGGCCATCCACCCATTTCCAAAATTTTAGCCCAGAATTGCTCCTGTCTAAGGAAATACAGGGACAAAGAGTGGAGCAGGGACTGAAGGAAAGGCCATCGAGAGACTGCCCACATGGGGATCCATCCCATATGCAGACACCAAACCCCAGACACTATTGCTGACAGGATCCTGATATGAATGTCTCCTGAGAGGCTCTACCAGATCCTGACCAATACAGATGCGGATGCTTGCAGCTAACCATCAGACTGATCACAGGGACACCAATGGAGAAGGACTGAAGGAGCTGAAGGGGCCTTATCTGGCATCAATGGGAAGGGGACCCTGGATCCTATGAAGCCTCAATGTTGCAGTGTAGGAGAGTGCCAGGGTGGGGAGGCTGGAGTGGGTAGGTAGGTGGGGGAGCACCCTCATAGAAGCAGGGTAAGGGGGGATAGGATAGGGGGTTTGTAGAGGGGAAACTGGGAAAGGGAATAACATTTAAAATGTAAATAAATAAAATGTCCAATTAAAAAAAAAAGATGTGAGAGTTGTACAATGAAACAGTTCCCAACTGGGACATCCAAATCTCTAAAGTCCCCCAGCGGCAGTCAGTGTCAGTGGGAGCCCAGTGTGTGTGAGTGACAGTAGTCCTTATGGGGGCTATCACACACACACACACACACACACACACACACACACACTCACACACACTCACACACTCACACACACTCACACACACTCACACACACTCTCACACACACATACACACACACTCACACACACTCACACACACATACACACACTCACACACACACTCACACACACACTCACACACACAGACACACACAGACACACACACATACACACACACATACACACACTCACACATACACACACACAGACACACACTCACACACACACTCACACACACACCATACACACACAGACACTCACACAGACACATACACACACACACTCACACACACACACCATACACACACCACACACACACACTCACACACACTCACACACACACTCACACACACTCACACACACTCACACACACACTCACACACACTCACACACACACTCACACACACACACACACACACACACACACACACACACACGTTACATAGGGAAGGAAGACCGTGAACAGCATTAATTCCTGTGAGTCTGATGCCTTGAGAGATAAACAAGCAACCCCGTGTCCAATTTGGTGAGTCACAGATGACGGTCTACAGGGAACCACCGTGAAGGCGGCCCTGTAGCAAGTGGACAAACCCTACGTATCTCGCAACCTACAGAGTCGAAAGTATCAAACTTTGCCCAATTCGTCAAGAAAGGGCTGGGGGAGAAAAATCTGTCAATGAAAAAGATTTATTTCTCCAGCTCCCCAGAGCACACGCAGGCTTTGCTGTGTTTCAAGGATGAACCAAACCCTTCCTTGTGGGGCATCACGCTTACCTGACATCAGTTTGATCCTGAAGTAGGCGATCAGGAGGAGGAGCAGCAAGGTCACAGGCAGGAAGATCCCCAGGATCAGAACCGGGCCGGGGAGTTCCTGTAAGAAGATCGCCAGCACAGAGCTCATGGCCCCCACCACTGGGACCGGCACAGGGATCCTCACTCAGGACCGGCCACTTGCCCCTGGTGTGTGATAGTCCTTCCCGGGAGTTCTGGCCTTTGCTCACTCTTTTCCATGAAACTAGTTGTGGACTTTGCTCTAGCTTATTAGTGGGGTGACTTCTGGAGCACCGTAGGCAAGTTACTCTGTAACTCAGCCACAGGGTGTAGAAGAGTAAATCTCCCAGGCTGTCCTGAGGTGCATCTCTGTCTGACAGGAAGGAGGATGATCCTGATAAGCTGAGGTTAAACAGCTGACTTCAAATACCCTTCTCACTGTGTGTTCTTCCCATAGAGGCCCAGCCCCAGGAAGAACTCTTACTCTGCTTCCTAAATCTCAGCGCTAAACATGACTGAATGGTCAAACTAATGCACATAGTTGACATAACAAACACTGGGAATGAAAAACACTCTTCCCACATGTGAAAACTGCCCAATTGGTCCTGTTCTGAGTGCTTCTCTGGAGGGCACATTGACTTACTTGACAATCACTTAATTCTTCTAGAGCCCAGCCTTTGGTCTGGAAGTCGGGTCTGTGGAGCAGAGGTCATGCTCCCTCCCCTTTCAAGTCTAGAGAGACACAGATAATAGCCACAGGTGAGTGGTGGCCCAGACAATGGCAGGGCTTTTTTCTGGCTGCTGTAGCTTACATTCCTCTTTGCTCACACTCGCCTTGGGCCTGAATGCAGGATAAGAAATGGCAATAAACTGGCAAATGCCAAGGTTCACACCGACCTACGACTACCATTGAGCTGCTTTGAACCAGCTTAGTGGTGAATTTCCAAAGATACTAGACTGCTGAGGCTAATTAAAAGACTCATTTCTTAACTCAAAGGATCTCTAGAGACTTTGGAAACTTTTTTAATGTGCATTGGTGTTTTGACAGCACATATGTCTGCGTGAGGGTGCCAGACCCCTGCAACTGGAGTTACCTGCAGTTGCAAGCTGCCACGTGGGTGCTGGGAATTGAACCCAGGTCCTCTGGAAGAGCAGCCGGTGCTCTTAACCACTGAGTCATCTCTCCAGCCCCAAGACCTTGGGAAAGTTTGAGGGAGATTGGTAACCACACTCAGGGCTTCATTCCTGGCTCCTGTCCCCTCTCTGTCCCACCCCATAGGCTGCTGCTGGTGGGCAGCTGACAGAGTCCACCTTAAAGGATTGCTTTCAGTACCCATCTACATTCTTTTACATGGGACTGTGTGGCCATGCAGATAAGCTCAGGTTGAAATCCTCACCTTCACTAAAAAATTCAACTGGAGAAGGTAAGTGGGGGGACTTTCCTGGCATAAGTGACAAAGTCAGAAGGAGAGTGTTGGAACACCAGGATTAAGACTGCCTTCATTGAACTTTCCTTCCCCTCCTCCACAGAGGGCTGCTGCTGCTATGATTCTTGTATATTTTCTGTTGAGATGGCTCTTTGGTGCTCATTCAGCTGGGCTAGGATGCTGGTTTGTAAAGTGTCAATCTTCAGAGAGCCTTCATTAACTAGAGGCAAGCAGGTTCGGTGTTAGGCAGCTGCTAGGATGAATGTTCTGTTTCCACCTACTCAGGGAGGCTTACCTGAATGCCTAGACTTAGTTGAGTGTGGAGAAGCAGCAAATGTGAAAAACAACATGTAGCCCCAGATGCACATAGAAGCAAAGCTCTGGGGTAGGACTGACTAATTCCAAGGAGAGGAAAGGGCTGTCCACGACAAAGTGTCTGAAGCCTGAATAGCTGAGGCAGTGAGGCTCAGACACACACAAGCCAGAAGCCTGGCAGGTCTGTGGAGGAAGGGAAAGAATGGACAGGTGCAGAAAGACCTGTGAGGAGTTGAAGCTGAAAAGAAAAGGTGTCGGAGCTCCTAGATTCTCTAAAGCCCTGCTCAGGACAAAGCTATGTGGACAAAGGAGGCCACCAAAGGTCTTTGATTGTAGACTTGAATGGACTTAGAAAGTATTTGGCAACCCTTTAAGGAACAGAAGATGAGCTAATCCTGGCTTCGTATGTCTCAACATGGACCCATAATGCAATGGATATGAACTAGAAGTTAGCAAGGGTGGGAAGGAAAAGGGGACAGAGAGATAAAAACAGTCTTCATGGGTAGAGGTGGATCTTACCAGTGCCTCCAGCCATTGTGGTACCTACTCTCTGTCTGGCTAAGCACAAGTTTATGATCTCTTTTGTTTTGTTTTTTTTTTTCATGGTAAACCTATAAAGAACTTCATTTTACATGTGGAGAAATGAGGGCAGAAGCCTAGCCTATGTCTCATCTCTTGTAATCTAGAGAGCATGTTCTCATCCATAATGTCAAGTCTGGCCCACATAATGGCAATGGCTAGGAGATGGATATAAACTTAGACCTGGCCCCAAGCAAGGTGACAGGTTTGGGTGAAAAAGATACAGAGTTGTGTAGATGTTATACTTTAAATGGTGAAGAGTCAGCTGTCCAGTGAGGACCAGGTAGTAATAGAGATTAATTAATTAATCAATTAATCATACATCCTGGTCACTGCCCCCACACAGAGTCCCTTCCCTTATTCCCTCTCCATTCTCCTCTGAGAGTGTGGGGTCCCCCTGGGTATCTCCCCACCCTGATTCATCAACTCTGCAGGATTAGTCTCATCTTTTCCCACTGAGGCAAGACACGACAGCCAAGTTGGGGGACAGATTTCATAGACAGGCAGCAGCCTTAGGGACCACCCCTGCTCCAGTTGTTTGGTGACGTCCATGGAGACGGAGTTGCATATCTACTACATATGTCCAGCCCGTGGATGCTCTTTGGTTGGTGGCTCACTCTTTGAGAGACCCCAAGGGTCCCAGTTAGTTGACTCTGTTGGTCCTCCTGTGGAGTTTCTATCCCCCTTTGGACCTGCAATCCTTCCCCCAACTCTTCCATGAGTTCCCAAGCTCTGTCCAGAGGCTGTGGGTCTCTATATCTGTCTCAGTCAGCAAACAGCATGTTCTTTACCAGGCTTCTTGCTATGGAGTCATAACCATTAGCATCACTAGAAAAATTCACATTGGTGGAAATAGAAAAGAGTATCAGACAGGGGATTAAAGTATCCTGTCCATTTCCTTGGGGACAAATGCTCCCTCGGCTGACCTTACATGAGATAAGCCACAAGCGATTTATAGAAGTTGATATTTAGGATAAAATTCCTGACTGTTGCTGTGCTGTCTCCTACAGAAGACTCTAGTGACAGCTGGCCAAGAGTCTCTGTAGCTAACTCTGACCCACGGACGCCAATGCCAAAGCCAAAGCCACCAGGCATCTGACTTGGGTTCTCCCTGAGTTTGAGCCATGGAGAATGACTCCTAGCAGGCTGGAGAGCAAGGAGAGTTCTGAAGTTCATCAGTAGGAGGCGACATAGACTGTTTTCTAGAGCATCTGATATGAGCAGCCATGTAGCAGTAGCCAGTTCCAAAAGCAGAAGCAGAGACAGGGATAACAAATATCCCATGAAGTGGTTTGGTTTCATCATGTGGGTGATAGTGTGATGGAATGGAAATTCTCTCACAATGGTAAGTCTGCTTGGACAAATAGGAGAGCCTGCGTTTCTTTCTCGGACTCTTGGTGACTGGCCCTCTGAACTTTGCTTATTAGCCTATGCCAATTAAAGTTACATCGCTTGACAGCGATCCCACAGGACATACGAAATCAAGGGCTCTGAAATGAGGAGAGGGTTGGGTTACAAGTAATAGAATGATCTCTGCCTTGTGGACTTGGACAAAAGCCAGGCTTTTGTCATTCACATTTGAAGGTGACAGATGTTTATTCTGGTTTTGGCATCTACTTCAGAAGCACTGGTTTGGCCACCACGAACATTTAAGGACAAGACAAAGTCCTGTCCCTCCTGCACATTGCAACAGACTAACAGTCAATCAATAGACAACAAGAGATAGCTGAGTAGTCTCATGGCCTCAAGTACAAACCTAAGAACTGCACATACACAGTAACTTATTTCATTTTTATTAAGTGTTTTTGAAATAGAAGCTGCATTCTGTGTGTGTGCATGTATGAGGGGGGAGAGATTCCTGTGTGCATGAGCATGATCATGTGTATCCATGTGTGTGGAGGCCAGAAATCAACTATGGGTGTTGTTCCTTATGCACCATCTACTTCAATTTGTCTGTCATCTATCTATCTATCTATCTATCTATCTATCTATCTATCTATCTATCTACTATCTATCTATCTGCCATCTATCTACCATCTATCTACCTCTTTATCACATATCATCTATATCTATATCATCTATGTATGTATGTATGTATGTATGATGTATGTATGTATGTAGCTATCTATCTATCTATCTATGTATCTACCTATCTATGTATCTATCTATATATCTATATATCTATGTATGTATGTATGTATGTATCTATCTATCTATCTATCTATCTATCTATCTATCTATCTATCTTCATCATCACCACCACCACCACCACCACCACCACCACCACCACCATCTATTTATTTCTGAGACAGAGTCTCCTACTGCCCACAAATGCACTAATTAAGTGATGCTGACTGGCCACAAATTCCCAGAGACCCACTGATGTCTGCCTCCCTAGCTCTGGGGTTATAAACATACACTACCACAGCTAGATTTTTTAAATGGGTTCTGGTGACTGAACATGGGTTTTCATGCCCACACAGCAAGCACTTTACCATCCAAGCTGTCTCCCTAGTCCCTGAGACAGGATCTGTTTCTATCACTACCATTTTAGAAATGGAGAAGCAGTAGAACCTAGATTTGAACCCATAACCTACCAGTGACCCTGTACATACTACTATATACTCTTAACCTCTTGGAGAAATACATATATGATGTTGAATAGTGTGATTTTCTGCACTAGGAGATGAGGGAATAATGGTAAGTGCTTGATTTAGATGCAACTGTCAGAGAAGGTATTTTAACATCTAAGAAATAAGACATGTGGTTCATTTTCAGTTTAGGGTGTGCCTGGAACTCATCACAGAATCATAGATAAGCAAGAGCTTCTAGGCTTCTCTCTTCCCTAGCCTGCAGCCAGCACCTGCTTGTCTCAGCACTCAGGCAGTTGAAAAGCTGCAGGCAGTTTGCTACACGATGGATCCCATATTCAGAAAGAAGACAATGTTCCAGCCCAGGGATATTCATCAGATACAGATCTGTGCTCTGAACCAATAGGGTAGGAACCTTGGCATCTTAGTATTTCATAGCTATGAAGAGACACCATGACCAAGGCAACTCTTCTAAAGAAAAACATTTCATTTGGGGCTGGCTTATACTTTCTGATGTTTATAGTCCATTATCATCATGGCAGAAAGCATGGCAGCATGCAAACAGACTTGGTGCTGGAGGAGCCAAGAGTGCTACACCTTGATCTGTAGGCAGCAGAAGTGAACTGTGCCCTATACTAGACAAAATTAGAGTATATATATATATATATATATATATATATATACATATATATATATACACACACACACATATATATATATATAGTCTCAAGTCCCTTCTCCAGTGACACAGTTTCTTCAACCAGGCCACACTTCTTCATAATACCACTCCCTATGGCCAGGCATTCAAACATATGAGTCAATGGGGCCACCACACTTGAAGTAGTGGCTATCTGATTTAAGTATGAAGACTGTGAATACTATATCCTTCTGAAGCAGGAGTTTCTCCCAATCGGGGACTTGAAAGATTTATTTATTTTATGTATATGAGTATGTATCTGCACGTAAACCTAGAAAAGGGCTCCAGACTCCATTACAGATGGTTGTGAGCCACCATGTGGTTGCTGGGAGTCAAACTCAAGTCCTCTGGAAGAGCAGCCAGGGCTCTTAACCAAGGTGCAGCACCAGTCAGGGACTTTGAAAGCCAGCATCTCACAGAACTCAATACACCAACCAATTTTGTCCTTCCTCCATACTGGTGACTGTTCTGCAGAATTGAATAGTAAAGACTTTCACGTTCAGTAGTCTCTTGAGTTTATTACTAGAGAGCGAGTCTTTCTCCCCACTGTGTTAGTCTCCACAGCCTCTATGACCAGATGCCAAAGACTAGGCTTGCTTCAGTGACAGGGGAAGCTGGAAGCTGGAATCCACAGTTGAGATGCACGAGGCATTGTTTCCTACCTGGGTTCCCTGATCACCATGGTGCCCACATGGGCTTGTCTCCTTTGTGCATGTATGTCTAGTACTTTGTCTTTGAAGAACAAAGTCCTGCTGTGTTGTAGCTCTTAGGACCTCAGAGAACATTAATTACCCCCACCAAAAGTTCTACTATCTCCAAATATATCCTCATGTAGGGGACAAGGAGGTTAGCATATACATTGGGGGTGGGGAGACTTTGATCCGTACCAGAAAGAAATTTAAACATCAGTCCCCTTTCCCTTTTCATGGCCTTCTCACAACCCTGGGATATATCCATGTGATGATAAAGTTTAAAAAGTATTTTAAGCTCCAGAAGTTTATGTTTGTGTTTGTTATTGTGTGTAGGGTGAGGCTCGTTTGGGCAGAGGTGAGGTCAGAGGTCAACTTCCTGGAGTTGGTTCATTCCTTCTAACTTTATGTGGGTTCCAAGGGTTTAACCCATGATGCCAGGCTTGGGCTATCAGCGCCGTTGTGCTGTGAGCTGTCTTGTCATTCCATGGGTCTTTTTTTTTTTTTTTTAAAGATTTATTTATTTATCATATACAAGTACACTGTAGCTGTCTTCAGATACACCAGAAGAGGGCATCAGATCCCATTACAGATGGTTGTGAGCCACCATGTGGTTACTGGGAATTGAACTCATGACCTCTGGAAGAGCAGTCGGTGCTCTTAACCGCTGAGCCATTTCTCCAGCCCCTCCATGGGTCTTTTAAAAAACAATTTATTTGTTTGTTTGTTTGTTAATTTTATTTCACATGTATGAGCATCTTGCCTGTATACATGTGTATCACATGCATGTCTGGTGCCTTGGGACAGTGTCTAGTTGTATAATAAACAGGGTAGTTCTGGACAAAGAGCCTTTGGGACTGGAGTTTAGGATGGTTGTGAGCCACCATGTGGGTGCTGGGAACCGAATCCAGAACCTCTGCAAGTGCAACAACTATACTCCTACTGCTGGGCCATTCCTCCAGCCTCCCATTCCCGTTGAATTTTAAAGTTTAGCAGAAAAAAAGAAGAAAGGTTTATCTGCTGCAACTAGTTATCACCCTGCCTCCCCTCGCACAAGTGCCCTCATTTGGAGATAGGAATGAGGGGTAGATGTGTGAGGGGCATTTAATCTCTCTGGGGCAATTTGTGATGATGTTTGCATATTATTACATAGCATTTACCTGTCCTGATGCCAGAATGGCTTCCAGAAACAGTCCTGCTTCCAAGGTTCTGACTCCTGGATTGTGACTCAGTAGGACAAACGGTCATACTGCAGTGAATATATCCCCTGCTCCTGACTTCTAAAGTACAGGTGAAGCAGGAGATTAACGTATTCTGAGGGTATGGAGCCAGAAGTAAGTCCGGAAAATGTGTCAAACACTAAGTAGGCTATTGGATTCTCATTGATACTCAGAAAGTTCTCTCTTGTGTAAGCCAATATCAGCAGTGTGTGTGTACACACACACACATGTGTATATATATGTATATATCTATATATATCATGTAAGTTGTATGAAATAGAATTTGTTAGAAATCACGTGTTTGAGGACAGAAAGTGGAAGCTGGCATACTATAGCTGTGAGTTCTACACGGTTTGAAGAATTTCCACTGGGGAAGATGTAAGCCTGAGAAAATAAACACTCCAGCTAGGAGAAATGTCCACTTCTCGTCTTTCTGAAGGAAAAACACCCAGCTGAAACAGATAGTATAAGCTAAAGTTTACTTTGCAAAGCAGAGTAAGGAGCAGTGAGTTCTGGGTTTTGTTTCCATTTTAAAATTTTTTAATCTTAAAGATAAGATCTCTTGTACAGACTTGGCTAGCTGGGAGCTTGCTAAGTAACACTAGCTGGCCTTGAACTCAACATAGAAGCTAGGCTGGTCTTGAACTCACGAAGACCCACCTGCCTCCACTTCCTGAGTGCTGGGATTAGAGGCCTGTACCAACTGCTGACTAACATTTGTTTTTACTTTTAATTATGTCTCTGTGGGAGTGTGTACACATAAATGCAGGTAGCAATAGAGGCTAGACGAGGGTGTTGGATCTACTGGAGGTAGAGTTGGAGGTGGTGGTAAGCTTCCTGTAGTGGGCCTAGGAGCTGGACTAGATCTTCTGTAAGTGTAGTGTGCACTCTCAGCCACTGAGCCATCTATTTGCTCCTGTGCTAAGGAGTTTCTAAAGTGAATTTTTATAACCTATATTATAACCTATAGCATATTCATTGGGTGAATGTGACCCTTTTTCTCTCAAATCCTGGGCAACTAGATTTTCCTCTTAGGGTATTTCTTCTGGAGAATGGGAGTGGGGGGGAACAGGGCATAACCGGCTTTTTGATAGGACTCACACATGATAATTTTAGTTATTGACTTCTGCTGTATTGACAAGAAACTAACTACAGCCTCATGGATGTTTAATCATAAAAGGTCAGGGGGCACAGTCACCAAGGTACCATGGTAGCTCCTTGGACCTCTCATGTCTAACTTCTCACCAAGTCAATAATAAAAGTTCAATGGATTACTATAGAAATTAAAGACAACAGCTATAGAGCTCAATGAAAGATACAGCCATTCAGAAATAATTTTAATTCCTCTTTTAGATTAATTTTATATGCTTTTCCAGATTATTGGTTCCATAAAACTTTCAATGTAATGGACGGAAACTCCCTGGTGAAAGCTAGAAAATGCTCAAAGACTGCTGGAGGCCTTGGGACATAAAAAGAATTATTGGCTTGTGCATTTCTAAAATTGTAATTTGGGGACCTGGAAAGATGACTCGGTGGTTAAGAGCAGTCACTTTTGATGCCCTGTGCCCACACAGAGCTGCAAAACAATCTTTAAGTCCAGTTTTAGGGGATTCAGTGCTAACTCTGGGTTCTAAGGGCATCAGCCATGCAAATGATATACAGATATACATTCAAGCAAAATACCTGTGCACATGTAGCAAAACAAAAAAAATGATAAAAGCGTGTAGTTTGCAGTTACATATACTAACGCATGCAGTCATAGACATTTAAAGCTGAGGCAAAAGATCAGGAGTTCAAGCTCAGTCTGAAATACACAGTGAGGGCTGGAGAGGTGGCTCAGCGGTTAAGAGCGCCCGACTGCTCTTCCAGAGGTCATGAGTTCAATTCCCAGCAACCATATGGTGGCTCACAACCATCTGTAAAGAGAACTGATGCCCTCTTCTGGTGTATCTGAAGACAGCTACAGTGTACTTATATATAATAAATAAATAAATCTTAAAAAAAAAAAAAAAGAAATACACAGTGAACCTCCGTGCCAAGGAAACAAAACTTAAATCAATAAAATAATAATTTGCTGTTGTTTCTTGGTCTAGGCAAGTGTTCGCTCTTGCTCTTGCAATTTTTGGTTTATAACCTTGTTTCCTCTTTAAAAAATCCTCTACCTTGAACTGGATAAGCTTCAAAATACCCACAAACTGGGTCGTGTTACAATTAAGAAGAATATTGCTTCAAGAGTAAACCCTAGCTGAAATACCAGAGGACCTTGCGACTCATTTTGTGAGCTCTAAATTTGCTAAGTTTACTTCCTTTTTATTATGACTTTGGGAGGATGCTGACCTCCTCTAATTGGTTTCTCTGGCTACTCGGGAGCTCCTAGCAATCATTTTTAATGTAGCACACCCAGCCAAGGGGCTACCCAGCAACAATGTCCCTGTTAAGTGGAGGGTGACAATATGCCAGAGACCTCACAGCATATGGCAGAGAGAAGCTTTGCCAGCGATAGGATTGAACTAATGCACGTTCCGTCAACTCTGTGGTATCTTTAACTCAGAGATAAGATGGCTGATTTTCATTGTTGGCTTGACTGGGTTTAGAATCACCTAGGGAGTTGCTGAGGGCGTGGCTGTGTCTGTGAGGGCATTTTTGGAGGGCATTAAACTCTCTGAATGGGGCAGAACCCTCCCATAGGCTCTGGGCTTTGATTGAACAAAATGGCGCTGGCAGAACCTGACATGCTCCACCCTGCTCTCTGACCTGCCCAAAGAGAACGGCTCTCTTCTCTACTCCCTCACTGTGATGGACAGACGCCTCCTAGGATGTGAATCAAGAGTTGGCTCCCTCGGGCATATTCACCTGAGCAACAAGAAAGGTAAGAATACTCTCAGACCAGTCTTTTGTCTGATACAGTGTTATTCCTAAATGCACATCCCGGGTAAAATAACACGATGCCCTTATGCATAATCAGAAACATATAAATCGAAATGTGTTTTTGGATAGACAGAATCTTATTTCACAACCCTTTTAGATAAACATCCTTGCTACATTTGTAATACTCCTACAATGTTTTCACAGAGCTCAGGCCCAAATGTTAATGAAAGACACACATCTGACCACTGGCTTTCCTGAGGAGTACTCTGTCCCCGGGCTGTAGTTTAGAGGTTCCTTACCATTATGGTCTCTCATTAGCAGGAACGTATAATGTGAAACTTTGCACTAATCCTACTGGTGTCCTACCAAGCCATCTCCAGAATTTTGCCAAGGTAATAACAGAAAAATAACAGCTGCTTGTCCAAAGAAAGTAGGGACCCATTTGTCCTGCTCCTGGAGGCAGCAGGGAGAGAGTATGCTGTCAGTTGCTCAGATTTAATTTTGAATTGAGCTAAAATAAGCATCAATATACATCTCCACCTGCCATTTACTCTCCTTGAATTTACTGATTAATTTACTCTCGTTTCACCCTGATGCAGCCGGGCTGTGATAAGTTGTAGCCATCTGGAAGTCCTATTTTATCTTCCCTTAAAAGCTGTAGAAACAAAGACATTCTTTGCCAGCATTCAATCCAGTTTCTCAGAGTTTCTCCTCCTCTCCTCCTCCTCTTGGGGAACAGCAGCAGATGTCTGTCCAGACCCTGGATTCCTGAGCCAGCTCCCAGGTTTCGTGATGTATCTAAGAAGCAAAGGGCTCTTCTGGTTCAGATTTGGAAGGGATGACTAACAGAGTCTGTGTGTCAGAATTAACAGTTTGGCTATATAAAAAGAGTTTTGCAAAGTACGGCCACTTCTATAAAGCAGTATTTATAGATGTATATTAGCACGAATCACACAGAGACAAAGCTCTTAAAGGCACATGAAACAACATTGCTAATATTGCCTTAACTCTTAAAACTGGAAACACCTCTTAGTAATTGCAGTATTTTTCCTTCATAATATTCTCAAAACAATTAAAGGTATTACCCCCCCCACATATAAAAGAATAATAAAACTGATATAAAAGCTCGTTTTATTTAAAGGGTAATGTTTTTGAAAATTCAACTTTATTGAGGTATAGTTTCCGTACAATAAAATACACACGTCTGTGTGTTTCCACTTGAGCCTTGGCACGTTTGTATTCATAAAATCACCACCGGAGCGAAGATAGCACCATTTTACCATCCCCCTCAGATCATCTCTGTGTCCAGGTCGTGAACAGTCAGTCCCTCTTAGCTGATCTCAACAGCACCAGCACCAGGATAATTCTGCTGTTCGATCAATAAATTCATCCATTGTAGAATTTCATAAAAATGACATCTTGGGGTTGGGGATTTAGCTCAGTGGTAGAGCGCTTGCCTAGCAAGCGCAAGGCCCTGGGTTCGGTCCCCAGCTCCGAAAAAAAGAAAAAAAAATGACA
This sequence comes from Rattus norvegicus, assembly GCF_021556685.1. Taxonomy (NCBI): domain Eukaryota; kingdom Metazoa; phylum Chordata; class Mammalia; order Rodentia; family Muridae; genus Rattus; species Rattus norvegicus. The sequence goes on along the minus strand of NC_141534.1, from coordinate 21,063,648 downwards.
TCTTGGCAGATTTAGGCTTTCGGCTGACTTTTGCTTAGCATTGTTGGGAACAAGTAAAAGAACCTTATTCTAAGTGCTACCATTTCGCTTTCGGACTCTGTTTAATCATAGGGAGAAACTAAAGTCAAGGTCCCAGGCCATGGGGCAGCTGGGGACTTCCCTATGGCTGAACAGGTTCTGTTGTCAACAGTTGTCTAGTCCAGACATCTCAAGGACACTTCTCCATCTTGCTGGCGGGGTCCAACAAGTTCATGTTCCCAGGCCCAGGCATCTAACCCACTCCTTGTCCTCTTATCACCTAATGAGCTCTGGACCTAATGTCTAGGAGAATGAATTAAGGACCTTGAAGCCAACATCCAATGGGTACTCCGTTGTTTAACCTATATCAAAATATAATTGGATAACACTGCCGCTCCCCCTAGCTCTCCCACCTATAAAAATGTACAATCTCCCTTTGGGGATGCGGTTCAGAGCCCGAACTGTCCATCTCCCTGAGCACTCAGAACATAAAGCTTTTATTTTTAAGCTTCTGTCTCTAATAGTGAGTTTTCTCAGCTTCCACCCTGAGCCCAACAAGCACAATTCGTCCCTGTCGCTGCATGTTTCAGTATTTCCTGTTTCTGTGCTGAGTGGAATTCCACTTGTGTAGATTCCGTAGCCCTGTGGAGATGTTATGTCTGCCTGATTTCCTGTTGTTGGATAGATATGTACATGGTCATGTATTTTTCCCGAGTAAATACTTAGTAAAATTGCTAACATTCTGGTGATTGTATGTTGTAAAATTATAGAAAATAAAATGCTGTCTTTTACCCCAACTAGGTCTGGCACTGCAGGGCTCCAAGATATCTGCTAGATATCTTGCCAGAAGCACATCCCAATTCCGTGGTGGCCCAGTGTCTCTAGCCACCACAGACTCTCTTACACACACACACAACCCAATAATCTTTGATCTGATTGATAAGATATAATTGCCCACTTTAACATGTAAAGTCTGGTACACATCCATCCCTTAAGAACATTCGTAACAACCTGTAAAAGTATAGCGTAGAACCTTAACGCCAGCTTCCAAATTGTCTCTGCCGCTACTCTCCGTCTACTCCTCTCTCCTCTTCCCTCCCGCCATCCTTCCTTCTCATCCAATAACAGGCCTCCTTCTATCCTGTACTGGCCCTCACCTGTATTTTACAAATTCAATGGGGAGAAGGTTCTGGTGAAGTCACCTGAGTCCTGAGTATGTGACTAGGCAGCAGTCCTTGGGGCAGTGGAATTAGCATCAAAATACAGATAACTCCAGGGCAAACCACAAGTGTATCTTTAACCTTATGAGAAATGGCCAAATGACTTGCTCCACATCCTTCCTAGCATTTGTTGTTCGAAGTTTTTTTTTTTTTTTAAACAACAGGCAAAATCAGTCAGCCTTCTCAGTTTACTCTGTGTGAAACATGAATCCCATTTGCTGGATGTGCTGTGAAGGAAGAACATTGAGATTTGAGGTGACTATCTGTCTTAATTAGGGTGTCCATTGCTGGGAAAAGACGCCATGACTAAGGTAACTCTTATAAGGGACAGCATTTAACTGGGGCTGGCTTACAGTTTCAGAGGTTCAGTCCATTATCATCACGGTAGGAAGCATGGCAGCATCCAGACAGGCATGGTACTGGAGGAGGAGTTGAGAGATCTGCATCTTTATTAGAAGGCAGCCTGTGTTCAAGCAGCTAGGAGGAGGGTCTCATTGCCTAACCCCACAGTGACACAGTCCCTCCAGCAAGGCCACACCTCCTAATAGTTCCAGTCCCTGGGCCAAGCATATTCTAATCACCACACTGTCATTTCTCTAGCTTTTGCTTCTAGCTCAAATGTCTCCAAACCTTTATCTGACAGCCTGGGGCCTTGCTTTTCTTTTTTTGCAACTATTTTGTTCCATGACACATGCACATCTATAACAGAAATAAAGTTTTAAAACAAGTTTCTATCCAAGGTTTTTAATCCTTAAATATCAGAGGCTGGCTTCTCTAATTCCCTTGGGGGGTGGTTTTCTATTAAGAAATTGAGTACCTTTGATTATCAAAGACTGTGTAGATACATTTTGGCAGGCCGTTTTTGAAGGCTGCTATGCTCAGTACTGTACCAATAATGCTGGCCAGGCCATTTTGAAGTTTAATATTTAAATTGAGAACTGTCAAGTTATAGCACAGACAGCTTTTTAACTTTGTGTCACGGAGAATGCCACGGTATTTAATATTTAAAGATGATCTGTAGACAAGAATATTTCCTATCATATGGAAAACATATTCTGTCAAAGAATGCTTTCAGATTCTTCCATAAGTCAGTTGTATGGAGGAGATAAAATATGCTCGGTAGTTTGTGTTTCATTATTTATGGTAGTACTTGAAAGCATTTCATGTTCCTAATCTCCTTCACACTTGATTTTGTTCTTTAGAGAAAAGACTTTGAAATTTTTCTACCTTCATGCATGCATATTTAAAAAATAAAGTGTCTTGTCATTATAGTAGCTCAGATTTGAAACCCAGACAGCTTATTAGGTTTATATTTACATTTCCACAGAAATAAGTAAACAAATTGGATGGAAAAATGAATTTCAAGAGGGACAGCATGTGACAGAATTTTAATTGGTAATTGATATTACTGTCTGCATAAGAAATTCAGCCACATAGCTTTATGAATTTTTGATTGTCTTAATATAAATATTAGCACAGCTAAATTTGAATGGATCTAATATACACAGAGAGTACTCTTCCTTAACATCAGCAGCACTCAAATTTTTCCCAAGTAAAAGAGGAACATTTTCTAGGCTGGGTTTTATATGATGGTTATCATAGAAACTATGGCCTCTAACCTTAATGGGATAAAGATAGAAAACAATAATAGAGGTAAAACCAAAAAAACTAACATTGTGGAAATTAATAACACATTTTTTATATTTACTTTTGTGAGCACACTATAGCTGTCTTCAGACACACCAGAAGAGGGCATCAGATCTCATTACAGATGATTGTGAGCCACCACGTGGTTGCTGGGAATTGAAGTCAGGACTTCTAGAAGAGCAGTCAGTGCTCTTAATCACTGAGCCATTTGTAAATGAACATTGGATCAAAAAAGAACCCACGAGCGAAATTAGAAAATACTGAGAGATGAGAAAAAATGGAAATACAATATACCAAAACTTAGAGCTGGGCTTAGGGAATTTGTAGCTATTGGCACATTAAAAAAAAAAAAGAATAAGGCAAACTCAAAGTGAGCTGGATGGACTTTTAAAAAATGAGAGACATGGTCTTGAGATAATTAAAAGAAAAGTGAGCTGGGAAGGTGGTGCTGGCATACATGGCCATCTCCGCAGGTAGACGGGGGATCTCAAGTTCAAGGTTACCCCAAGCTACATAGAGGGAAGGAAAAAGTTCAAGGCCCAACCAGGGATAGAGTCACTGGGAGTGGATAGAGTACTTGCCTTTGGTGTGCAAAGCCCTAATTCGATCCACAGCCCAGCAACAAACCAACAAGAATGATGACAATAGTGTAAATAATAAATGAGAGATCAATGTGGGGATTTTACTGCCTTTTCTGTAGGAACAGAAAATGACCATAATAAAGCACTGTGAACAATTGCTTATATATATATACGTCTCACATAATCTAAATAAAGTGGAGGGAATTTTAAACATACTGAAGCTACCCAGGAAAAGGATGGAGAACAGGAATGGCGAGAAAGGCTTTATGAGGCAAGATTGATCAGGAATCTGAAATCTGAAAATAAATAAATAAATAAATAAATAAATAAATAAATAAATAAATAAATAAATAAGCTAGCGAGCCCTGGAATGAGAAGGTTCTACTGAATATTTGTCTCCATCTGATAACTAATTTTCTCAAACTCTTTCACAGAATGAAGGAGGCATGCTGAGACTAGCATGATTCTGATACCAAAACCAGAGAGAGGCACTATTAAGAAAAAAAAAATTCTGTGAGCCAGTTGTTTCCAAAAATCCTCAACAAAACACTAACAACCAAATTCAACTGCATATGGAACGATTATAAAACATGTGCAAGTAGGGCTTACTTCTGCAATTTCAGGGATGACTCCACAGCATACAAACTTCAGTCAGGGCATCTTGGCATGTTAACAGAATGAAGGGCAACAGTCATGTGATCACTTTAATAAACATGATAAAATTCAGCACTCCACAAATTAAAGATACAAGGACTCTTCCTATCCTAACAGCCACATGGGAAAAGCCCCCAGCAAACATCATACTCTGTGTTGAATGACTAAGATTCTCTCTCACACCAGGAATTAGTCAAGGACACCTGTTCTCTTTGTTTTTGGTTCATGTACTGTTGGAAGGGCTAGATAGACCAATTAAGGCTCAAAAAGAAACAAAATGAATCTAAGTTTGAAAGGAAAACCCAAAGTAACCTCTGTTCTCAGATGTGGTGGTTTCAATATGTTTGGCCCAGGGAGTGGCACTATTAGGAGGTGTGGCCTTGTTAGAGTAGGTGTATCCCTGTGGACATGGGCTTTAAGGACCCTCATCCTAGCTGCCTGGAAGCCAGTCTTCTCCTAGCAGCTTTCAGATGAAGATGTAGAGCTCTCAGCACCTTCTGCTCCTTGTCTGCCTGGATGTTGCCATGCTCCTGCCTTGATGATAGTGGACTGAACCTCTGAACCTGTAAGCCACCCCCAATTAAATGTTGTCTTTATAAGAGTTGCCTTGGTCATGGTGTCTGTTCACAACAGTAAAACCCTATCTAAGACACCAGATACTATGGCAGGACATGGGAAAAGTCCAACCATTCCATAAAACAGTCCCACTAGGTTACTAAATGAATTCAGTAAAGATATGTATAAAATCCAAAGTTAATATACAAAAATCTGTTTTCGTTTTGTATATTGTCCTTGGACTATCTAAAAAAGGAATTATGCAAACACTCCCTTTTTCCCATTGGGGAAAAAAATCTAAAAATAAATTTAGCCAAGGAGATGATTAAAAGCTACAAGCCAATGAGGAACAACATTAAGACGCAAATTAATAGAAAAGAATATGATGTGCAAGACTAGAAGGACTTGTATTGTTATAGTGGCCATGCCGCCTACAATCATTGGTAAATTCAATGTAATTCTTGTGAAAAATCCAAGAGCATTTCTGTAATAGAATGGGTAAACAATAATAGTAGCATTTGGGTGAAATTTTAAAAGATCCCAAATAGCTAAAGAAGTCTTGAGAAAGAGCAAACTGAAGGCATCAAGCTTGCAAATTTCAAATGGTAGAACTATGGCTATCAAAGCAGTGTGCTATTGATGTAAAAGCACACAGAACAACTGAGTAAATGACCCCAGAAGCAAATGCACATACAACACAATGAGTTAACTCTAGCAAGGCATCAAGACTTCATGGCATAAAGTGTTCCAGAGGCTTCAAGTTCAAGATACACAAAGAACTTCCTGAACAGAAAGGAAAATTAAAAGTCTTATTTTAAAATGGAAGATAGACTTCAGCAGAATTTTTCCAAAGAAAACATAAGAATGGTCAACAAGTATATGAAGAAATCCAATCCACTATAGAAGTTTATCTTGTACTCATTACAAAGACACTGTAATAAAAAATCCCACTGTATATATGTGTGTATATATATATATGTATATATATATATATATGTATATTCTTATTACAATGACATGGCAATAAAGAAAACCCACCCACTATATGTGTGTGTGTGTGGTGAGAAAGAGGTAAATATATATCATTTATAAATAAATTAATTCAGTCTATAAAAGATATTTGTATTTTCACAGTTATTGCTGCATTATTTATAACATAGATATTGAAATAACCTAAATGCCTATTGATGGGTTGATGGATAGAGAAAAATGTGGTATGTATGTAGAAAAGAATATATTCAGCCTTTAAAAATGTAGGAAATTGCTACGGTTAATGTTGATTATCTCCTTCAGTGGATTGAGGTTAGTAAAGTGTACCTAGAGTGCCTTCAAAGTTCTTTCCAAAGATGCTGACGTCATGAGGTCTCTGACCTAGACAATGGTTAGATCCAACTGTAGGTTCAAAATTTGAATGGACTATTGGGAAGCCAATTAGCTGTGAAGGGTGGGGACTGATTTGGCTATGTAGGCCACTGAGCATTCCCTACGGGCCTCCACCTTGCCTTGGCCCCTCCCTCCGGGCCCCTTCCTGCCGCCGCCCCGCTCCGCTTCCTGTTTGTGTGATGGACATCCTGTCTTCCATGCAGCACAGAAACCTCTGAAATGATTAGGAAAGAAAATATTTCATCCTTAAACTGTCCCTGCCAGTGTGTTCATGGTGCTGTATGCTAGCATTTGTGACAGAACGGTTGAGCTGGGAGGCACACTATGTTAAACAAAATAAGCCAAGGACAGATAGACAAATGCACGTGCTGTTACTTATACATGGAACCTTTGAAAGAAAAAGACATAAACCAGAAAGTAGGTGGCTTCAGGAGCTCTGGTGTGGGGAATAGGGAAATAACTCTGTTATAACTTGACTGAATAACCAACAACAATTATACACTTGAAATTTGCTAAGAGCAGATCGTATGTATTCTCTCTCTCTCTCTCTCTCCCTCCTCCAACACAACACACACATAGACACACACACACACACACACACACAATTCTATCTAACACACACAGACACACACAGACACACACACAATTCTATCTAACACACACACACACACACACTAATTAAATGAGGCAGTAGGTTCACTAACTTGATTGTGGTAACCTTAACAACATGTGTGTATACTAAATCATTACATTATATTCCATAAATATATACGTTTTCTATTTGTTATTTGTCCCTCAATAAAGCTGCATGGGAAAGACCAGTGCTTCACTAGGATCATCTAAATCCCAATTGTACTGTTATTCCTGGGGTCGGGGGAGAGTTCCACAGAAATTAAAGGCAGAAAATGAGGTGAGTGTTGTCCACTTACAAGCTGTAGATAAAGGACATATAGGAAAGGACACTGAAATGTTTGGCGCTTTAATGACGCACTTTGGTTGGCCAAGATCCAAAGGAAACACCACCTTTCCCAAGTGGATGGACATGAACAGGGTCAGCGCCAACCGGAAGAGAAAGGATGAGACTGGCCACTGTCGGCCTGGAGGGTGCGGGCAGTGCCAGAACCTTCCAGTGTAACAGGAGGAAGGACCACACACACACGGAGTCTCTCTAGCTAATTACTCTGAAGCCTTGAATTTCTTACCAGCTGTGGCATTCAGTTTATTTAAACAGAACTTAAAGATTTTAAAGCCACGGCTCACGTTGTATCCAGGGAAAGGGATGGAGCCCTGCCAATGTGAGTTCTGGCCTGTGAGGTACTTTCACATATGTTGTCTCACTTAAAAGAATCCCTAAATGGTTCTGTTTGACAAGACAAGGAGGACATTGTAATTGCCAGAGAGGACCAATTGGACATGCCTGCTGAAGATTTGCTGACAGAAGTTGACAGATTCCATTTGGGCTTCACTGGGTTGTGCAGCTGCTAAATAAGTAGTGTGTTCATTAGTGTGAACACCTCCTGCCCTTCTGTTTTCACTCCCCTGCTAATCTTCTTGATCCATTTTTCCCTCCCTCCTTTAGTCTTGGTTAGCACAGTGTCTCAGTCTACTGCTCTCTTTCCAATTCCCTAAAACTCACTGATCGCACAGCTCTGCCCTCAATCAGGGCCTCCTCTGACAAACTTCAGTTCTTATTTAATGGGCTACAATCAAGGACACAAGGAAAGATCTGGTATGCAAGTGTTTTTACATATGCTTCAATTTTATTTCTTTTTTTTTTTTTTTTTGGTTCTTTTTTTCGGAGCTGGGGACCGAACCCAGGGCCTTGCGCTTCCTAGGTAAGCACTCTACCACTGAGCTAAATCCCCAGCCCCTCAATTTTATTTCTTAAAGGGGAAATAACTTTGTAGAAAAACAAGATTCTCTGTCTTGCGTCTTGAGTGCGGCTGTGATAGTTAATTTAGGTCGTCTGTTTAGTAGGGTTAGAGACATTTTTGAGTGTGTCTGTGAGGGTGTTTCCATCAAAGATAAGCAGGGAGGATTTGTCTTCAATGTGGGCAGCACCACCACACAGGCTGGGGTTCCAGATTGAATAAAAAGAGAACAGCATTTATCCTTTTTGCTTCCTGGCTGTAGTCGTGATGTGACCACCCTCGTCCAACTTCCAACTTGATAGATTCTGTTCTGCAATGGGCTGTCTCCCTTTGAACAATGTGTCAAAATAAAATCTTCCTCTGGCAAGTTGTTCCCGTGTGGTACTGTCACAATGAAGGTCAAAGCAATGACCTCATTGGTAGAGGAAATGGGCTTGAGTGAGAGAGGCAAGGGAGGAATAAAATGCTTGCCGGTTAGACGGAGTGCTTTTTCTTCCCTTTGTCAAAAAGATTGCTTAGTCTGTATAATAAAGTGAATAAGTATAAGATGTGACACGTGACAGACAGGTGCTTTGCCTTTTGGAGGTGCAGGAGAGGGAGAGAGGAGCTACAGGCACCTATAGAAACAGAATCTAGGAGTCACCCCACAAACCACACAGACACCGATATTAGTCAGTCAGGGATAGTTTATTGAACACGCACACCTAAAGACTGATTGATTGGGTTGAAAGCTGTGTGCTGGACATTTCTCGGGCCCCCTTCTAAAGGCTAAAACCACAAAAATCACAATGAGCTCGTAAGCAGGTGCTGGAAGTGTTGCCTGGTGGTTGGTCCTGACTCAAGTCATTTGAGACCTGACAACAGTTCATATTGACCTTTAATTTGATGGATCCTAAGTGAAGCTTATAGTTGTGGAATTTCTTAAGATTAACAAACCTCATAATATACAGAACACAACAAGGTATATGGTCAGCATGACCCTGCTCTGAGTCAAGATTTTTCTGTGTCAGTGACTGGCAGGCCTATTACAGCAACGACATCGAACAGCTGGCAGGCATGGAACAAAATGGCTACAGCTATGCTAGGTGGGTGGGCAGGTCTCAACAAGTAATGTGTTCAGGAAAGGATGGATTTACAGGATATCGTGAGAGTAGAAAGAGGGCCATCCAGGAGGCAGAGGTGGGAAGATCCACTGTTCTGGATCATGAAGCGACTGGCTGGAGCTCCTCTCAGCTATGTGAAAATATATGTGCTTTAATCATGCTACGTAGCAGCGTGAGAACAACTCAGTTAGCACTGCGGCCAAGAGTTCTCCTTGTGGGTTGTTGAGCCATAACTGGGTTGTGGTCTGATGCCGTGGGGCTCCAGAGAAAGCTTTCTGAGAGAGCGGGAGGTTGGGGAACTGAATGACTGACAATCACACAAACTCTGGATGCTTTCTTCGTTCAGAACTCTGAGCTGAGTTCAGACTATTATGACAACCATTTACGCCCGTAAAATGAACCAGAGGAGTCAGTGTATTAGGACCTAAGACTGAAAAACTATATTGTATTTCCTTTTCCCCTTAACTCTTAAGTAGAGCGTCATTTATTACCTTCATTTTTATCCCCCCCCCACCTCTCATCCTGTTTCCACTTCCTGGAAGTATTCAAATGCCCATATTTGTTTGCCTTCCAGCAGTTGTGTTTTTCTTGAAGAGAAACCATCAGACCTGTGAATGTGTGATGAATAAAACAGTCCATCCAAAGCAGTCGCAGAAAACAAAGTGTCGTGGGTGTCTCAGGAGCAGATCCTCACTGAGAGCTGCTGACAGACAGCACCAGGCTGTGGGAATAAGAATGAGTTTGATTAAGGACCACGGTGTCATGCAAGCAGGGCGTAAACAAGTCTGACTAACCTAATCCTCCACCTCCAACGGGTCTCATCAAGCTTCTGGACTGAAGAAGGGCTTATTGAGTATCTTGTTACAGGGCAGATAAGATGGCATGCTGGATTACTCACACAGGGGCAGGCAATTGATGTATTTGTCTATTCACTGAATCACTAATAAGATCCAACAGCTTTAACCCTGCAACCATCATCTGCTGTTTCCCAGTGACCACGGAGTGACTGGGAAGAAACCAGCTTCTAGATGGTTCTTGAGTACTCACCGTGCCTTTCCTCTCTGCTCATTCTCCATTAGTTTTCTCCAATTATGTCCTCTTTCTGCATCAGTGGCACATAAAACAAGCCACAGGGGAGTTTTCTTATCAATTATATTTAGAGCGAAGTGTTTGGTGTTGCTATTACAGGTGTGATAGTACAAGTGTTTGCCTTCTGAACCATTCGGAAAGGACCAGTCACTGTTTGAAATAGAGTTAACATAGCAGAGCCTCCCATACAGTGTTTTAATGGTGTCCATTAATATTGTTCAAGTGTGGGATCATCCGAATATTGGACACTGTGGGATAGACATTTGAAATAACCAGAGCAAAAGCTCCTGAGAGTGAGAAAATCGATCCCTCGTTAGAGGCGTCTTTTCCGATCTCCTGCTTGCTCACCACTCCCTCTGCCAGCCTGGTTTTAATATGTCCTTCACCTTAGTGCTTGTGTATTCTCTCGTTGAAGACCACAGCTACGGATAGTGTACCTTGGGAAGGGTTTGAGGACCCTGGGCAAGGCTGAGATTTGACTAAATAAGAGTCTTCACATGTCACAGAGTCCTTGAAGACTCAATGGAGATTCTTCCATCCCTGTGGGATTCAAGAATTACGGTCCACATATTTCCGGGGCAGTCAGACCACACCTCTGGGGTTCTCAGTCTCATAAATGAGAACTTAAGAGCACAGGAAGCTTGAAGACAATCTTATTAGGTGTGAAAAGAAAAGAAAACAACAAAAGTAAACAAACAGGGCAGCCAGGATGTAAATCTCAGCAGCCGCCAGGAGGAAGAGAATGGAAACAGAAGAAAAAGAAGCCATATAATCTGAACCAAGTGGGCACGGAAGCCAGCCGTATAGTGAGATCATCATAGAAATGAGGGGAACTTTAGAGAAAGGGGAAGGGATAGCGTAGTACCAGAAAATGCAGGCATAGGCTCCAACCAATATCTGGAAGAAAGAGGCAGAAAAGAAAAATGAGAACTTAGGCCTTTCTGAATCAGGACTTAGAAAGTTAGGCAGAGCCCACAGGACCTCACAGTATGAACTGTGCTAGGGGTGGGAATTAGGAGAAGGGAAAGTGCAGCATCTCCTTAAAAGACTAAGCTGTCTGCCTAGGGGTGGTGCCTTAACCAGGTTGCTGTGACAACTGGACTGAAAGACAATAGCATTTCTCAAACTGACATAGGCCTCACTCTTGGTTACTAAGGAAGGAGCAGCTTTCCCGTAAGGACCTTCAGTCCTTCTCTGATGACACGCCGTGTACTGGTGTGACAATGTGAGTATGCTTGCCCTGGGAATGGCACTATTAGAAGGTATAGCCTCATTGGATTAGGTGTGTCACTGTGGGCATGGGCTTAAAGGCCCTCATCCTAGCTGCCTGGAAGTCAGTCTTCTCCTAGCAACCTTCAGACGAAGATGTAGAAATCTCAGCTCTTCCTGTACCATACTTGCCTGGATGATAATGGACAGAACCTCTGAACCTGTAATCCAGCCACAATTAAATGTTGTCCTTATAAGAGTTGCCTTGGTCATGGTGTCTCTTCACAGCAGTAAAACCCTAAGATAATTGGAGACAAGCAGTAGTATTTGTAAATCAAATAGTACCATAGTGAGAAAAGCCAATGCCATGGGCTTACTTTTGTGATAAGAGAATTCTTAGGATTTCTTGGATTCTTAAACTTTATGAAGATGAAAAAATATATATATATACATACATATATGTATATATATATACACACACACATAAATCAAAAGTACTCTAAGACATCAATTCTCAGGCTGTCTGAGTATTTATTTATATGTAGGACATGACTTGGAGAAACAATGCAGAACGAGATGTAAACCATGAGATCAAAGCTACAGAGCCTGGCACATGCCTAGGGGACCGTCCTAAGAAAATATTGGAAAATGGAAATACGTTTTGAAATATAACTGATCCAAAAGTGGGAAAAGATCAGGGTTTTGAATAAATAAGATAGAATTAATAGGGTTGGGGATTTAGCTCAGCGGTAGAGCGCTTGCCTAGCGAGCGCAAGGCCCTGGGTTCGGTCCCCAGCTCCGAAAAAAAGAAAAAAGAAGAAGAAAAAGAAGATAGAATTAATAAATAAATAAAACATTTCTGTTAGCTGATATTTCTACAAGTCTGTGCTTATTGTACAAGATTAAGCTCTCTGAAGGACACCCACTTTCGATGATGTCATTGACAAATCCAGGATAGAGACTTGTTGATGGGAGACCCCAAACTGCTTTGATGGTTTGCCTATATATGTGGTGTCCTAGGCATCCCCAGGAAAATTGTAAAAATAGACACTTTAGTATTTTCTGAACGTACACTAAAGAAAAGTGAGTCACTGGAGTTACAAGTAAGCAAAGGGGACATTTAAGGCGTGTGAGAACGAAGCTAGCACTGCTTATTGGGGTGGTCTACTCTGTTCTTACTTGGAAAACGGAAATGCCCTCTGCGAAATGCCCTCTACGAAATGCCCTCTACGAAATGTCCTCTGCGCAGTTCTTCTTATTTTGTTTGTCAAAGTTCAGCAGGTCGTTTTAAATCTGCACGGCACCCGCACTGCCGTACAGAGAGAGGCCCTGGACACCTTTGCATAGATGGGCTCCAGGCTGCATGAGTCTGGAAAGGCTGTGCTGTAGGCTGAAGTCAGAACAAGGTTCCCTGTGGCTGGGCACTGCGTTAGCTTGTATTCACGACTAACTTTCACACTAGGGAGAACAGATCGAAAAGGCTTCCTAGCGTTTTTCACGTCTTACAGAGCTTTTAATAATGCTAACTGTTGGACAGAAATAGTCACTCGTATCAGCCCAACTTTCCTTTTATATGACACTCCTCTCTGTTTGGAAGAAGTAGAGCCCTGGTTCTCAACCTTTCTAACACTGCAACACTTTAATACTACTCCTTTTGTTGTGGTGACCCCCAACCATAAAATTACCTTTGTTGCTACTTCATAATTGTAATTTTGCTCCAGTTGTGACTCATAATGTAAATATCCATGTTTTCTGATGGCCTCAGGGGACCCCTGTGAAAAGGTTGTTTGACCCCTACAGGGGCCACTACCCACAGGTAGAGAACCACTGGTGTAGATTATGGCCATAGATGTGATTATTTTATTGTTCATAGTTATGGGACCAGGGCTGGTGAGGTGCTGGGGAGATGGCTCAGACAGTAGAGGAATTTTCTGTGCACACCAAAAGCTCTGAGTTCGATGTCTGGAACCCAGGGTAGAAGGAGAGAGCTAACCCCAGAAGGTTATCCCCCGATCTCCATAAGCTGGTGTGGTGGGTGGCGCCCAATTCTTAGCCCAATAATAATAGCTTTTAGAAGCCTGTTTTCCTTTGCCCCCTCAGCCCACAAAAATTTAGGAGAGACAGAAAGGGTGTGGATTCAAATGGGAGGGGGCATGAAGAAGATCTCAGAGGCGTTGTGGGAGGGGAAACTGTAATCAGGGTATACTGTGTAGAAAAAAATCTATTTTCAATAGAGGGGAGAAAAGATCTTCAAATCTTCTTTGGACATTTTGCTACATTTCTAGAATGCAAACGTAACAGAGATGATGTCCATTGTCCAGTCTCTTGAGCTTAAGACTGCAGGCTGTGCTCTAGGGTTTTTTGTTTGTTTGTTTGTTTTTTGTTTTTTGTTTTTTTGTTTTTTTGGTTTATTTTGGCTTGCACTTATCTCATTGTATGGGCTACAGAGTCTATTTTTCTTTAGTGTGAAGAAGGAAATCACCTTAAACATTTCTGTCTTCCAGGAAGGTACTTGGTGAAGAGGGCAGATGTTATGGGGAGGTTTTTTCTCTATCCCTACCTAACTGGAGTCCTCTGAGTAAGTAGGATAGAACTATCTCTCAGTGCTCTCTCTCTCTCTCTCTCTCTCTCTCTCTCTTTCTCTCTCTCCCTCTTCTCCTCCTCCTTCCCTCCCTCTCTCCCTCCTCCTCCCTCTCCCTCTCCCTCTCTCTCCCCCTTCCCTTCTCCTCCTCCTCCTTCCCTCCCTCTCCCCCCTCTCCCCTCCCTCTCTCCCTCCTCCTCCCTCTCCCTCTCTCTCTCTCTCTCTCTCACACACACACACAGACACACACTCACACACACACAGACATACACCCAGACACAAACACACCAACACACGGATAGAAATAACACACTCACACACAGAGATACACAAACACACCACACCAACATAGATTACACAGACACACACACACACAGACACATCACACACAGAAATAGCACACACACATAGATATACAAACACACCACACAGTCATAGTACACACACACACACACACACACACACACACAGAGAGAGAGAGAGAGAGAGAGAGAGAGAGAGAGCTGGCTGTCTCTGGGTCCCTCAGTCTCTTTGACAGGTCCTGCTCTGCAAGGCATTTTCAAAGCAAGCATACATTTTTCCTCTCTTTCCTGATTCAGTTTTCTTTTTCTCATTATCTTGTTCAAAGTGAAAACTGTTCTCTAGGCCCCGTTTTCCTTTGTGTGGCTGGCAGGACAAGAAGCTCAGTGGCATTTGGCGTTGTGCTCAGACATCTGTGTCAACTGGAATACCATCCGTCTTCACTCTGACTTCTTCCTAGAGTCGTGGTGGTGTGGGTAGCAGTTTCAAATGGGCTCATTCTCATTCATGAATGAGCTTTAAATTTTTTCTTCACTTGAGATGAATATATTAATGACACTTTTTTTCTGTCAGAGTTCTGGTAAACCCTTTTGTTCATTGATACACATTTTTCCTAGAATCTGTGGAGGGAAGAAAGATGTGTGTATGCGGTTTTACGTGGGAATAATGATGCTAGTATTAATAATGTAGCCAACAGCCAGCAACTGGGTGATAATCAAGCTGGGACTCAGGGCTGACGTAACTGAGCCTTTATATGGGTAAAGGAAGCTCACTTCAGTTCTGGCTCCTTGTTTATGAGGAAAAGATGGTCGCCTGTGATGATCCAAAGTACCTTCTTTCCCTCGTGTGATCCACTCCATCCTCCTTGTTATTCTGTGAACAGGCCACCTGCACTGTATCGGAGGGCTTCCTCCTTTTGCCTGAATTCTTTGCCTGCTTACACCCTGGCGGTCATCATCAATTTCAAATCTGTGTGTAGTGCTTAGTATCCTGTGGTGGTTTGAATATGCTTGGCCCACGGGAAGTGACACTATCAGGAGATGTGGCCTTGTTGGAGTAGATGTGGCCTTGTCAGAGGAAGTGAGTCACTGTGGGGGTGAACTTTGATGTCCTACGCTCAAGGTGGAAGAGAGACGCTCCTCTTGGCTGTGTGTAGAAGAGTCTTCTCTTGGCTGCCTTTGGATCAAAATGTCGGTTCCTCCAGCAACATGCCTGCCTGGACACTGCCATGCTTCCTGCCATGACGGTAGTGGACTGAACACCTGAAGCTGTAAGTTCCAATTAAAAGTTTGTCTTTGTAAGAGTTGCCTTGGTTCTGCTATCTCTTCACAGCAGTGGAAACCCTGACTAAGACACTTCCTAACGACATTATCCTTGAATTCTTTCCCTTTTCTTTCTTTTTCTCATAAAAGTCAACCAACATAAAACTGCTAAATAATGATGCTTAAAAAAATTCACGGGGGCTGAAGAGATGGCTCAGTGGTTAGGAGCACTGACTGCTCTTCCAGAGGTCCTGAGTTCAATTCCCAGCAACCACATGGTGGCTCACAACCATCTGTCATGGGATTCAATGCCCTCTTCTGGTGTGTCTGAGGACAGTGTGCTCACATACATAGAATAATAAATAAATAAATCTTAAAAAATTTCACTTATTGTGTTAATCATTGCCTGCCCTCCTTGACAAACGTGACAGATCTTTGGAGTTAGATGCAGTGAGCCATTCGTTAATGCTTTTTAAAGGAGATGCATGGAACATGGAGGCCTTCACTGCCAGTGGTCCCTGTGTGATCCACTCCCTACCACTATCTCCTCTCCTTTATGATGCCTTTTTATTTCTTACCTGAAATAACTTACCTTGTGTCAGTAGATCTCCCAGAGAACACCCGCTTTCCCAGGACCACGTGTAATTGTTTTTACATCCAGCATTCACATTGCATTACAAAAGCAGTTGATATCCATCTGTTCTGTGAAAATATACATCATGGCCAGTGTTGAATACAGAGGGATTTATCATCAATTCCCTAGGTGTGCATCTCACTCTGATTTCTAATGAAACAACATCACGGCCTAAGCAACCTATAAAGAAAAGAGGGTTTTTGGGTTTGTGGGTCAGAAGGGTCAAGCCTAAAGGGCCTTGTCTGGGGTGACTGTCTTGCTTGCAGGGCTGGTGGGAGGCAGGGCAGCTGGCGTCTCATATGTATGTCTTCTGGTAAAGCTAGGTGTTCACTGGTGTCCAGTCAGGGGTGCCAGTTCCTAATGGTGCTACCTGATCTGAAACATCTCTCGACCCTATGGCTAGATTAGGTTACCACGCTCCCCCCCTTAACACCTGAAGGTGAGGATTTAGTTCAACATGAGTTTTGGAGAAGCCAAATAGAGCTTAAACAGTAACAACGAGTGACTCACTTCATACTTCTTAAGTAGAGCTATGGGCACAGTTCAGGGTAACTTGCGCTGTAATTTCCAGGTCGTGGGCATGTGTTGATGCCTGGGCAGGTATCTAGGAATGCTATTGCTTCACTTCTATCTTAATAATCTGAATAACAGCATCTTTAATATCGACATGGAAAAACTGCTTGTTGGACTGTATAAGATATCTTTTTGCCCATCCAGGAAAGCTTGGAGGAGTTTAATCATAGCCTTTGCTCCCGGACATCATCCTCAAGTGGCTCCAGACGAGGCTCTCTTACACTGTGTTATTCTACTTCCCTGTCTAAGTCCCTGCCATAGTACACTGTGATTTGTCTCCTCACTGTATTGTTAAATTCCATGAAGGGCTAAATTAGTTTTCTGTGGCTTCCATAACAAAACGGCCACATTTAGCTGCAGAAAATGACAGAGACCCATTCTATCACCATTCTGGAGGATTTGAGTTCTGTTTCATGTCCTTCCAGAGGCTCACGGCGAGAATCCCTCCTAGCCTCTTCCAGGTTCTGGTGGTAGTCACTTTCATATCACTTTCTTCCTGCATGTACATTTCTGTTTCTTCTTGTTGTATAAAGAGCTGCCATCTGAGTCTTCAGTTTTATACCTGTAATCTCAACATCCAAAAGGGGGAAGCAGGAAGATTGTCATGAGCTGGAAGCCAGCCTAAGTAAGAGTGGGATAGCCTCTTAAAATCACAAAGCACAGAACTTTCATTGAATTTATGGCCCATCCTAAACCAGGAAGCTTCTATGTCGAGGTACTCTACTGGATAATTTCTGTAGAAACCTTTTTTGTTCCAATGGATGTTAGCATTTCTTCTAGGCTCCGCCCAACAGTTACCTAGCAACAGCTAGGCAGGAGCGTGCCTCCGATATAAAGACTGCTCTCTCTCTCTCTCTCTCTCTCTCTCTCTCTCTCTCTCTCTCTCTCTCTCTCTCTCTCTCTCTCTCCTCCCTCCCTGTTTCCCTGTTACTCTCTCCCTATCCCCACCCCCCTCATCTCCACGTGTTCCCAGCTGGCCCCTTCTTTCTCTCTCTTCTTTCTATCGTTCTCTGTCCCCTTTCTTTCTGCCTCCAATCCCTTTCCTAAACCCCCTTCCCATGTCCCAATAAATTTCATTTTATACACCCCATCGTATGGCTGATACCTGGGGGGGGGGTGCCTCAGGGTGGGCCCACTAAGGTACCCCTTTCCACCACATCATGCTACCGCATTACAAAATATTCTTCTGGGCTCCTGGAGGACGTATCTCTAAGAAGGCCAGGAATCCATTGTATGTTTTAACTGCCAATCAGCCAAAGTATTTCCTGTAGGTAGAAAGGTTCTTTTTTTTTTTTTTTTTTTTGTTCTTTTTTTTTCGGAGCTAGGGATCGAACCCAGGGCCTTGCGCTTCCTAGGCAAGCGCTCTACCACTGAGCTAAATCCCCAACCCCGGTAGAAAGGTTCTTAGGTGACAAAGTGGTACTCAATAAACAAGGGGAAAGAAGGAGGCTTCCTGGGATAAAGTAAAAAAAAAAAAAAAAAAAAAAAAGGAGTCTCGGGAAAGAATGGAAGGTCAAGCTGGCCCTAGAAGGCTCCTTAAGATAGAGCCTTAGGAAGCTTCGCTTCAGGAGAGACATTGGTGAAGGAGTGCACAGAGGCATAACACGGGACAGGTCAACCAAGTCTTCCTGGAGAGTAAGAGTGTAATAGACGAGAAGGAGAAGGTTGCAGGACTCCTGTCCAACTTCAGTTTTCTTTTTAGCTAACGATGGGCAGAACTCACTTTTGCCTCTACTGATTCCCTCGCCCCTTAATAAGCGTGATCGACAGCGATGTGGGAACTTCCCACACCAGTCTAAGTAGGTCCCCACTATTCTGCCTTTTATTAAGGCCAGGTCCACCGAGTGTCAATGGCTGGTCATTTCACAGCACAGATCACATCTTAATTTTTTATTCTGAGTTTCTCTACTTTTCTCAAGATGGTTTTCCTTCTCTCAAATGTCTCTTTTTATTAAATGCCTTTCCAAAGCCATTCCTATTCCTTGTCACATTAGATTTTGCTCCTTAAAAGTATCTGGTCTCAATTCAAGTCTAGTTCTAGAAATTTCCATGAGGCTAAATGCTCCTTAAAATGGAATTACCACCATTTGTGGCTGACTCTTCGCATCGCACTTCAAACGAGTAAAAACACGTATTGTTCCCTGCTCTGCAGACATCACTGGAATTAGTTTAATGATACTTCTTTACACAGCCTCAGATGCTGCTGTTCAATTCAGGATTAATTATTTGAACAGCACAGTAGAGAGCAGCTCAGAGGAATATCCGAGCAAGTGGCTCATCTTTGGATTTACTTGTTACTCCAAATATCCTTGAAGCTTCAAAAGACCCTGAAGTAGGAAAGTCAGAAGGGTTCTTAAACCCAGACTGAAGTATAAGAGCTAATTAGAAAGATGTCTGGGGACCGAATCTGGGATTCATGCTTTGGATGTTAAGTGTAGTCCAAGTGGTATGCCCAAACACAACATAATAAAATAAAATTAACACACACACACACACACACACACACACACACACACACACACACACACGAAGTGATAAGAAGAAAAACAAATTTAAACAAAACCTTCTTTTTACTTGGGAGAAATAGGTTTCTAGTCTGGCATTACTTACTGTCTACTTCAAGGAACACCAAAGGATACAGGAACTCTTTTACAACGGATGTCGAAATAGTCACTCAATTATTTAATGTATCACTGACATGTAAAAACAAAGGGTTTGACATTAAACCCCAGGTTGTGTGTTTTCTCATTGAAAGAAGAGAATAAAATTTACTAAAAGTTATAGTGGAGTGTTAATTAATACTCAAATATTAATTCTCCATTTTTTTAAAAAGGAGCACAATACAGCTGAAGAGCAGAAGTCCTTTCTATGTGTTTGTATCAGTTAAGGTATGATTGTGTGTGTGAGTGACCTGGACTAGCAGGGCATTCTTCAGTGGCAGGTTCTGAGGAGGAGGAGGAGGAGGAGGAGGAGCAGCAGCAGCAGCAGCAGCAGCAGCAGCAGCAGCAGCACCACCACCACCACCACCACCACCACCACCACCACCACCACCACCACCAGGGATCCAGGGATGAGAAGAATGGTGAGGACAGGAAAGCCAGGGTCAGGAAGCCTTCATGAGCCAATGAGTGAGCTCATGACTCACTCCAGTGGGAGGAAAATAGGACAAAAGCAAAGAGCTGTTGTAAAATGGGACAGAGTGAGCAGGATGCTAACCAAGCAGTGTTGCACAAAGGGAACACAGGATGTCTCAAGTGTGCCATGGATTAAGCGCACCGTGGCCTTGGGTCTGATAACAACAGCCCTTTGCGGGTGGGAAGAGTCAAGTTCCTAGGATCTGAAAACTCAGCCTCCCAAGGCCCTGGCCCAGGCCATCACTGGTCTTATCAAGTGTGTGTTTCTGGTTTTAGACAGGAAGTTCCTTATGCATACATATCAGGGCCCCAGGGAAAGGCACAGACAAGACTGGCCATTAGCAATTCCTCTCTGCTTCACCCAACAGCTATCTAGCAACTGTTTGAGTCTCCTCCCACCAGGAGCCAGGCATATAAAGACTGCTAGGCTTCTCTCTCTCTCTCTCTCTCTCTCTCTCTCTCTCTCTCTCTCTCCCTCTTCTTCCCCTCTGCCCTTCTCTCCCTCTCCCCATCTCTTCTCCCCTTCCCTCTCCATCTTTCTTCCTCCTCTCCCCCTCCCTCTCTCTTTCTTCCCCCTCCCTCTCCATCTTCTCTCTCCTCCTCTCCACCTCCCTCTCTCTTTCTTCCCTTTCTATCTTCTCTTTCTCTCTTCATCTCCCCCTCCTTCTCTCTCTTTCCTCCCCTCCCTCTCCATCTTCTCTTTCTCTCCTCATCTCCCCCTCCCTCTCAATCTTCTCTCTCTCTCTCTTCCCATGTGTTTCCAGCCAGCCTCTTGCCCTGTTCACTCTCTTTCTGTCCTGCTTTCTCTGTGTCCAGATTTCCCTGCCTCTACCAGTGTTTCTAGGTCCTCTTCCCTTCCCCCAATGAACTTCCTTTTGTACTAGGCCTGTCATGTGGCCCAAGGTTCTGATTCCCCAGGGAACCACCTTGGCCTGGCCTACCAAGGCACTCCTTCCAGGAGTATTGTACCATGTTTTATACAACACAACACTGGTCCCCAAAAGAAGAGTTGGGTACATGACATACTTATGGGAAGTTACTTTTAGGAAGGCTTCCTAAGGACTAACATATTCGTTCTTCATCATGATCAATAGTCATTCTAGGCACAAGGTCACTCTGAGGTCTGAAGACAGGAAGGAGTCTATGGGTCATAAAGGTATGGGGTTGTTGTTTTGTCTAGTCCCCAGAATGTGACATTTTTACAAGACCTGCATCCATTTTTAAAAAGATTTTTCCTTCATTTTTAAAAGAGAAACGGAACGTTACCTGTATGGGTTGGGTCTTTTTTGTTAGTAACCAAATGATATCACTGACTGATACACATATTCAGTAATTCTAATAGTACTTCTAAAAGGTAGAAGTTTTAAGGTTGCCCCCTCTAGACAAAAGTTTAGAGCAAAAGAAAGAAACTCGTCGGGCCATGGAACTGCATGTTACAGGAACTAGCTGACCACAGAATGAGTAATTACACCAGCTGGTTCAGCAACTTTCTCCCAGGAACTAGCTGGCCATAAAGTTAGATTAAAATCTTAAAAAACAATCTTGAGAAACAGGAAGCTTCTCCTTGTGATTTTTCACTGGTATTCTCGACATTTTCCAATGACGCCATCTCTAGCCCCTTGAGTTGTGGTTTCTTTCTTTAAATACCCCTTCTCCCAGCTACTCAGGGTTGAACTCCTCTACCCCTGCATGGGATACGAGTCTTGACCCCAGTGCACTGGTTCCTATCAATAAACCTCATGTTATCAAAGCAAGGATGGTCTCTTGTGAGTTCTTGGGGGAGTTGCATCATCCCAAGACTTGAGTGAAGGTCTCCCCACTTTGGGGGTCTTTCACTTCAAAGGTTATTTTTGAGTTAACTCCCCTTAGAGTCACATATCACAGATTTAGAATATTTAGGGAGTTTGCCGAGGCCATACGGATATTTAAGTGCCTTAAAATTTGAGCCCAACTCATGTCAGTAAGAGCTCAAGTTCTCAAGTCATCTGTTGTACTTGTGACCTAATCTGAAGGCTTGATGCAGAGGCTGGGCTTGGATCCGAGGTCTCCAATGTTTTCATTTTGAATCTCAGTTATCAAAATGTTTCTCAGAAGATCCAGGAGGAAGCAGGCAAAGAACATTGCTGACTATAATCAGAGCATATAGGAGGTTGACACATGCTCTGAAACCATTTGTTCAGGGCACGATAATCAAAAGAGAAGTTTTCTAAAAGAAGGAGAAGCCAAGGGCAATAGCACCAGAAGAAATGTCTTGGCTCCATTACGTGCTACAGCAAATCTTTGGAACGCCCCCGAGACCTTAATGCCATGATGGAAATACCACTCAGGCCTTGGAACTCAGCACATAGGCAGAAACACTTGCCAAAGTGAGAACAGAGACCTAATTCATGGACGTCCATAGTTCTGGGAAAACTCTTGAATGTACTTCCACTTCTGGCTAACTGTTTTTGATGACTGAGACGTGTCAGTCCAGGATGTGGGGTGTGTGTGTGTGTGTGTGTGTGTGTGTGTGTGTGTGTGTGTGTGCAGCTCTGGCACTGAGGTGCTCTTCACAGTGATCTCTTGCCCAGTCAGGTGCTCAGGTTCAGGTGAGAGGGAGAGAACTTGGGCAGGGAGGGGGAACAGCTTTTGCTGCCCCCAGTTGCTGGTCCTCCTTTCTGCCGCTGCCGCTTCAGTTGCTCAGGTTGTGCTGAGCCAGCAGGATACTGACTAGCTGGTGAGGGGTGCTCTTAAATACAGTTTTTTTGGATGGATCAGTGTCTGATTGCAGCTACTTCCTATTGGTTTGGCCTGAGAGCTTGGGAAGACATCATCTACATATTCATGGGGCATGGTCCTGCTTCTACGACTGATCTGTCCTACGTGACCTGTGGTCACATCTTCACCTGTGGAGGAGGGGTTTAGGGCATTGTCCTACATGACTGGTCTGTCTCAATTCTCTCTACAGGGGTCCATGGAGGGGGTACTACACGAGACCCTGATATCCTGGGAGAATGGGAATGCACTTGCTGTTCCTTTTAGGGTCTCCTGGGGATTCTACCTATCATTGCCCACCACCCCACATGTGTGAGTGTGTGTGTGTATGCATGCTTGACATTCCACCCTGGGAAAGGCTTAGAACCACACTGGGGGCCTGAATGCCCAGTGTAGTGGTTTGCTGGGTAATAAGACTTTCTATTGACTTGATCCTATATCCAAGTAATCTCTGATGGATACATCATGACTTCCTGCATGATCTAGGTTAGGATTTGCTGAGATATAAGCTCTGCTTTTATAAGAGTTGCCTTGGTCATGGTGTCTCTTTACAGCAATGAAATCCTAAGACAACTTCCAAGATTCCAACCATCACAGTCTGATACAGAAAGACTTAGATGGAAGGATTCTCCTGAAGTGAATTGCATTAGAAAGAAGTGCCAAGGCTGGGGAATGATCACTCTCAGAGCAAGTGAGTTCTTGCCCATACACATTGCCCTCTCAGTCTGGCTCACTGACTTATAAAAGTATATGGAGAGGGATGTGGCTCAAAGGAGCCTGCAAGAGCTGCTTTGCAGAGCCTATGACTCTATTGCAAGTCCTATAGTGCAGGCCCGGGCAGCTGTTAGTCAGCCTGTTGCTCTCACCTCCCTCCTGCCTGACTTGGAAGAGGCAATGAGCACAACAGAGCTGGAACTCCCTTTTCACAATGAGTAGGAATCTGTTGTTTTCCTTCCTTATAATTTACCAATTGCTTTTCATTACCTTCCTGATGGAGCCCTAACTCGTTGGCCAGCCTCTGGTCCCACCCTCTGCAGTTTCCTGTTCTGAGTTTCTCCCACATCTGCTGCTCATCTTCCCACAGAAATCATTCTCCTTCTGTAGCGTTCTTTTCACATCCAGTCAAGTCCAGACCATTCCCTGCAGACACATCACAACACTGAGATACATTTTTAAGAACATATTTTTTTTTAAGACGATGTTTAAAGTTAATGCATTCATTGACAGTTTCACATGGGTTTATAATGTGTTCTGGTCACACTCACCCCTCCGTTGTCTCCTCTCCCTTCTCTGCACCCTCCTCCCATCAAGCCTCTATCTCATTTTCACATCACTTGTCTTTGTCTTTGCTTTGAGATCCGCTGGGTTTAATGGGTGTGGAGCTATCGACTAGAGTACTCATAACTCACCAGTTATGAGTCAGTCACTGAAGACGATGACTTCCTCCCTACTGTCAGCCCTGGACAGATGATAGCTTCCCTGAGCAGGGCAGGGCCTCGTGAGTCCTCTCAATTCATGACTGAATTTTTACAGGTTCAGTCTTATGTAGACTCTATGTAGGCAACCTTAGCTACCTACATGTGAGTTCATGAGTGCCAGGATCATTGGTCTTGTTTTGAATTTCAGTTACATTGTAGATTTCTAATGTCTGTGCCCCATATCCCAAAACCCTTACCACTCCTGTAAAGGCACCAGTGTAACCTCCTTTTTCTACATTTCTCTCATTATCTCTGGGACGTTTAAGAAAGAACTCTGTCTTCACTTGACATTGGACAATATTTACAATATAAGGTTGTCACTCAACAACCTTGGG
Organism: Rattus norvegicus; assembly: GCF_021556685.1. Taxonomy (NCBI): domain Eukaryota; kingdom Metazoa; phylum Chordata; class Mammalia; order Rodentia; family Muridae; genus Rattus; species Rattus norvegicus. Next base: position 21,039,267 of record NC_141534.1, on the reverse strand, counting down.
GCTCTGTCTCCCAATTATTTTTTCCCAAGTGATCTGACAGAATTGCTCTTTCTTATGTCTCTAAAGAATTTGTTTTCTATAGATACAAATTACAACACCATTATCGGTTACCTCCACACTAGAGAAAAAAGCAAAGAACTCATTCTCTAATCCTTGTGTGGTGGCTTGAATAGATGGCTCCCATACATTCATGCATTTGAATGCTTGGTCTATAGGGAGTGACACTATTAGGTGTGGCCTTATCGGAGGAGGTGTGACCTTGTTGAAGGAAGTTTGTCACTGTGTAGGTGGGCTTTGAGGTCTTAAATGCTCAAGGTATGCCCGGTGGAGAACACATTCAGTCTCCTCCTTGCTGCTTGTGGATCAAGATATAGAACCCTCAGCTTGTTCTCCAGCACCATGTCTGCCTGAATGCTGCCATGTTTCCTACCATGATAATAATGAACTGAACCGTTGCATGTAATTTTACAATCACACTACCTTCCTGCCCAGTGCTCCAACCCCTCTCAGTTTAGCTCCGTAATCAGCCACTGCAGGTCTCACTCAGGTCTACTCAGCTCTGCCAACAGCCACCTGGCTGTTTTTCCCAGGATCTGCGATCACTCCCCAGCCCCTCCTGGCTAGCTTTGCCAAGCCACCAACAACTGCCCCTGCTGTCCTCTTTCTCCTCCTTTCTAAAGTGGGCAACCTTAGCTCCACGGATGGAAAACACTAGACAGTCTTATTATTTTAAAACTAGCCAGAAAATGCAATGGCTGGGCAAAGAATTTCTGCCCTAATCCTATCAACTAGCTTTTGTCAACCTCGTCAGCCCTCGCCAGAGGTGGTTACCATGAACTCTAAGTGTCCCCAAGACCTTACATGAGTGCAGCTTCCTACTCATTCCAAAGCCTGGTCTGAAATTTTCTTCCTTCCCTGTGTTCCCTCTCTTTCTCCTGAGACCGGAGGTCCCACCTTTTTCCTTTTGCCCAGCGATCAGCCTCTGTCTTTTTTTTATTGACACAATCAAGAACCAATTAGGGAAACAACACCTCCCTCTACACTGAACCTCTGAAACCATAAACTCTGCCTTCATAAGAGTTGCCTTGGTCATGGTGTCTCTTTACAGCAACGAAACCCAAAGACTTCCAAGATTCCAACCATCACAGTCTGATATAGAAAGACCTAGATGGAGGGATTCTCCTGAAGTGAGTTGCATTAGAAAGAAGTGCCAAGGCCCGGGAATAATCGCTCTCATAGCAAGTGAAAGTAAGTTTGACTTACCGTAGTCTCAGGGTAGTGAGTCCTTTGTCTGGTAAGGTTGCAGAACCAGCCCTGGAAAATGGTGTGGCAGAGAGTGGTCAGGGCCTTGTGTTCTTGTATATTCTCTGTGAGAAAATATAGCTTTGTGATTCTGGTGAGGAGCTGTCCCTCAGACACAACATGTAGGGTGTGAAGAGAGCTGAGCTCTGGTGGCTACACGGCAAAGACAAGGTGGCAGGATTGGGTAAGTAACACATCAAAGGCTGACAAATGTTTGAAACTTATTTAACACTGAGTAGAAAGATATCTGAGCATTTGGAAACTTGTCATTCTAAATGCTATTTTCCATATTCAGCTTCATAGTGAGAAAGACTCTACGGCAGAATTTAGAAATATCTCCTCCCCTGAATACCAAACATTTAGATGGTGACAGCCCTTTCTCTGACCTTCTGGTCTGTGTCATCATCGGTGTTCTTTCTCATAAATGTACTAAAAGAGTCAAATAAATATAGACTCTTTTACATATCTGTGAGAAGAGTCAGGCTCTTAGCAGCAGCTTCTCAAAGATACCTCACAGTGGGAAGTTCAGCAAATTCTTCTATCTTGAGAAAACAGTTTTGGCATGTCCAACATGTCTCAGCTTCTACCAACTTTCCACACAATCTTATCTTCTCCAGCCCAAAGAGGTTTTACTTCTTCACTTCAGAAGAGAAATTTCTTTAAGCTTTCTTTTAATTTTTAATTATGTGTATCTGTGTGTGACTATGTGTACCTGTGTGAGGGTGCCAGGTTCCCCAGAGATGGAGAAACGGAAGGCTGAAAGCTGTGTGTGTCCTGGGAACTGAACTCGGGTCTTCTGAGAGAACAGGAAGCATACAAACAATTGATCCACCTCTCTAGCTCCCATACAAGAAGTTCTAATCACAGCATTTTTTCATTATAGATGATACAATTATAAGCTCTGAGAACTGGAGACAATACAGAAGTCATGTATTGTCCTGGCAACTCCATTCTGTTTACACTTTGAGAGCAAACTTTTCTCAAAGTGAGAAAACTACTTTATTAATTGCTTGTTTATCTTTTTTGAGACACAGTCTTTTCATACAGACTAGACTACCCTTGAGCCTCAGGCCCTTGTGCGCTGGGATTACAGATCCTACCTGTCCAGAAAACTTCCTTACTGGGTTATACATGCATATTATTTGTGAAGCCTCACTGTCTTCTTTAATACTTCTTATCCTCCTGGGAGCTGGTGGAGAAGGAAGGAAGGTTCTCTGACTGAAGCAGAGCTGTGAGGTGTGGTGCACACTGTGCTTCTGGAGTCAGGAAGACTCTCCCTAAAGCACACACCCAGATCTCCCCAAGGGGTTAGGGGATAATTGCGCTTTTATAATCAAGTCTTAAGCAGATGTAATGGTAGGAGCACCACATAGACTGGAACCCTTCACTCAAGTCCACTTCAGGGAGAAGGCATCGCTCCCTCCTTCAGCTGTTTACAGTCTGAGTCCTATTGAGCTAACATTCAGGGGCCAGAGACCTACATTGTCTTTGAATGCCCAGATCAACATTAACCAACCCTCAGCACTTCAGTCCTAGGATTGGCTCTGAAGCCAGTTAGGCTGACTAAATATAGTAATTCCCTATTGAAGGCTGTGGATCAGTTAATGTTAGAATAGGACCTGAATCCCATGGCTTGGGATCTTGGGATCAGGTTACGATTCCCTGTAGCATCTCCCCCACCCCCACCCCCCGGGACAGAGATTTATGAAGCAGCCTGTAGGGCTGGAGAGATAAATGGCTTGATTAAGAACATGTGCTGTGGGGCTGGAGAGATGGCTCAGTGGTTAAGAGCACTGATTGCTCTTCCAGAGGTCCTGAGTTCAATTCCCAGCAACCACATGGTGGCTCACAACCATCTGTAATGGGATCCGATACCCTTTTCTGGTGCTTCTGAAGACAGCTACAGTGTACTTATACATGAAATAAATAAATCTGAAAAAACAAAACAAAAAAAGCATATGCTGTTCTTGCAGAGGACCCAAGTTCAAATCCCAGAACCCACATTGGAGGACTTACAGTCCGATGCCTGTAACTCGAGGATCCATCCTACGTTTCTGGGCAATTAATAGTGTCGGGCTGTTCCGTGTTCCCTGTCATCTACATCACCCTGAGTTCACTCACATGATGTGAAACCACGGGCCATGCCTCCAAAGGTTACAGAAAGTGACCCTTTTCCTTTGTTCTGGGGAGTCCCATACTCTTGGGAAGACTGCTTGCTGATTGGCCTGGGGATGAAGGTTGCTCCCTGAAGTGTCTGTGGCGTATCCTCTCTGTCTCTCCATCTCTGTCTCCCTCGCCATCTCCCTCTTTTTCGGTCTCACTTAAAAAAAATTGAAAGTAGAATTTTCTTTCATACTGATGTGTTTATAAAGATATATAGAGAGGGGATATGTTCTATGGAGGTGTGCTGAGGTATTGGGGAAGAGGGTGCCTCCACGGGCCCATGCTGAGGCATCCCTTCCCCCTGAGGGACCAGCCACAAGATGGTAGAGTGTAGAATAGAGTTTACTCAGGGCATGGGGGGTTGAGTTGAGAGGGTAGTAAAGACAGAGAAAGGCAGAGAGAGAGAACAGAGAAGTAGAGGCTGGCCATTAGCCCATGGAGAGGGAAGGGGAAGGGAATGGGGAGAGAGCAAGCGGGAGCAAGAGGACAAGAGCAAGAGAGAGCGGAGGTAGCAAGCAGCCCCTTTTATAGAGTGAGTCAGGCACGCCTGCCTGTTGCCAGGTAACTGTGGGGCGGAGCTTAGACAAAATGCTAACACGTACGATAAGCTGTGATTATAGTTTCCCTTTTCCCCAGGTCCTCTCAGACCCTCCCCGACACGGCTGAATCCATCACTGAATTTCTCCCGGTCATTATAATGCGAACAGGCATGGTGAAGCTCCTCTCCACATTTTCCTCAGGAGCCTCCCATTCTTGAGGCCCAGTGGGTGGTCAGCTAACTCTTCACACATTGTGCTGTTTCTGCCAATGCTCTGCGTTTACCTTGAGGCTCTTTAATTATAATAAACCTCAACCTTGAAGAGAATTTATGTGTCACTTTTCCCATTCAGATTGACCACTGTGGCCTTTCTGCTATTTTCTCTTGTAACACTCTCTTATTGTTAAATAAGATGCCTCTGGCTCTAATGTCTGGTGTGGGTGATAAATCAAACGGTCATTTTTCTCCAAGGAAACTCTCACTCTGCGCAAATAGCTTTACTTCTAAAACCCAGAGGTTCTTGAAGGGGTATCCTGGTGTAAAGGGAAATGTGTAACACAGCAGGATTCGCATCAGAACTCAGGATACTGTGATTCAAAGTGAAACAGAGCCTGCTGTTGCCTCAGAGGAAGGCATTTGAAGTGTAAAGTCACATTTAACCAATAATGGACATTCCAGTTTCTACAATCCCACGAGCTGGTTCCGCAAACAAACCTCCGTTTCTGTGTGTACTCATCTGTGTATTCAAGGAGACAGCGAAGAAAGCTACCAAAATGTCCGCTCCACTGTGTTAACATTTCGTCTAGGCTCTGCCCAACAGTTACCTAGCAACAGCCAGGTACATGCCTGGCTTGCTGTTGCTTTCTTTCTCCTCTCTCTTTCTGTCCCTCTGTCCTCTTTCTTTCCCACATCCCCTTCCCATGCCCCAAATAAACTTTATTTTATACTGTAGTAGTCATACAGCTGGTACCTGGCGGTGGGGGGATGCCTTGTCACGAGTCAGCTGAGGTAAGCCCCAAACCCACCCACCTCGTCATGCCACTGCATTACAAAACATAATCACACATGAGTGGGGTTGGATGGGGTGGGGTAGTAATTTTTTTTTTTATTGTGAATAAGAGAGAAAATATCTGGAGGCATCTAGAATAGTCCAGAGCAGGGAGAGAAAGTAATCAGACAAGGCCAGGACAGGTTTGGAAAACAAGACTGTGGAGATGACAAGACATAAAGAACTGGCTCTCAACCTGTGGGTCAGGACCCCTTTGGAAGCAAAAGACCCTTCCATTGGGTTGCTTAAGGTTATTGGAAAACACAGTTGGGGGTCACCACAACATAAGGAACTACTGTATTAAATGGTCACAGTATTAGGAAGGTTGACAGTCACTGGATTAGAGTACAGTAGGAAAGAAGCTCAGACTCCTGGGTGGAGAAAAGGGATGAGGGGGGTGGAGCCAGTGCAGGGGAAAGTGGTACAGGGTGGGGGGCAGGAGGCTATTGGGGGGGGGGCTTTGAAAAGTATAACAGGTACTTGTGAATAGAGACTGAGGGAGTCTGGAGACCAGCATGGGCTTTGCTATGCTGACAGGCACCATGGGTGTATGTCAATAGAGAGAGAGCCTAAGTCCCTTCTGCCAGAGGCAAGGATAATGACTTCTTTTGGGGAGGAAAACAAACAGTTCCTGGGGAATCAAATGGCTTTGGCAGCATTTGACAGCCAGGAATCCTTGAGCTCATTTCTGGATATACAGATGGCCTGAGACCTAGCAACCTATTGACTCTGCTCCTCTGAAGCATTCCCAGTACAGGAGGCAGAGACCTGCCATCCTCTTTTCTCCTGGCTTCAGCAGTAGGTGGGGTAACACTATTTATTATCCCAAATTGTTCCAAATGCATGGCCTCTGAGAGAGAAAGAGGAAACTATTAATGATTCTTTGGAGAAACAGGTAGAAGCTGGGCTTTTCGTAGACAACTGGCATACAGGGCCAAAGCCATAGAGTAGTGCTGTCCCACTCAGTTAGAAGGGCTTGTGGAGGTGGTAGCTGAGACTACTGTATTGTAGAAAAGAGGGGAGAGGTTTTCAGCATAGCCTAAGTGAAGGGTGTTAGTCTCGATGGTCTTCAGACAGGTCCTAGTATAGTCCACATTCAGTTCATCCAATGCTTATCTGTGAGACCAAACTTCTCACAGTAATTGACAAGACTTAGGATCTCTTGACCAATTGTGTGGTTTGAATGAGGATGGCTTGTTTTATATTGGATATTTTTTATTTACATTCCAAATGTTAGGCTGTTTAGGGAATGTGGCGATTTGAATATGTTTGGCCCAGGGAGTGGCACTATTTGGAGGTGTGGCCTTGTTGGAGTGGGTGTCGCCTTGTTGGAAGAAGTGTGTCACTGTGAGTGTGAACTGTAAGACCTTCATGCTAGTTGTCTGGAAGCTAATCTTCTAGCAGCCTTCAGATGAGGTTATAGAACTCTTAGCTTTTCCTGATCCATGCCTGCCATGCTCCCAATTTGATGATAGTGGACAGAACCTCTGAGCCTGTAAGCCAGCCCTAATTAAATGTTGTCCTTATAAGAGTTGCTTTGGTCATGGTGTCTGTTCACAACAGTAAAACCCTAAGACAGGAAAGATTAGGAGGTGTAGCCTTGTTAGAGGAGGTATGTTACAGGGGTAAGTCATACCCAGTCTTGCCCTCTTGTTTTTCTGCTTGTTGTCTGTAGATAAGATGTAAGCTGTCCGCCTACCATTTCAGCATCATGCCTACCTGCCTGCTGTCATGTTTCCCACCAGGATATCATAGACTCACCCTTTGAAACTGTAATCAAGCCCCCAATGAAATGCTTTCTCTTAAAAGTTGCCTTGGTCATGCTGTCTCTTCACAGCAACAGAAAAGAAACTCAGATACCCTTCCTATCGCAGGCAGTGGGGATAGATCTGGGAGGGAGGCTGATGGTGGGGAAGTCAGAATGTGTATGAAGAAGCCACTGGACAGGCAGAAGAAAGGGTCAGGATCTGTGGCAAGTTGAAGGAGGCAGCAGGCATGCCAGAGGGAAACCCTTGTTTTGGAGCACACAGAGTCCTGTAATATTGTAGACCCATACTATTGAGCTGTTGAAAAGAGGAGGCCAATGTGTTCCCAGGGTGTTTCTCATTGGAAATATGAATCATAGGAAGCAGAGCCATTTTGGAAGGCTAAGGACTCTGGTGTAATATAGGAGACTAGCATATAACAGCCATGTGGTGGGGAGCCAATAAAATTCCGAGGGAATAAATGTGTTTTACTGACATGAGGACAGACATGCCAAGGACACCACTGCCTCAGTCACATGGGTATGGAAGCCATGGTCAGAATAAAGATGTTGACAGTGCATGTTGAAAGTGTCAGTTTTCCTGATGACTGCCACCTGTCCCACCTCTCCCGAGATTAGCTGACCACCTAGATCCTGATAAAGACAATAAATATGCCAAATTTCTGTACTATTGCTGATGTGTCTCCATCAGAGTTCATGGTTCACCCAGAGTTCACCCAGCCTTTCTCTAAGCATTTCTGTCATTTACTTGTTCAGAGTCGCCCTATTCAGTCCTAAAGCTATGCAAGCAGCATCAGGAGGCACTGCTGGGTTCAGGAGTTCCTGCTGTGTCACGTGGTTAAGTTTGCATCTGTTTTTGTTGGGGTTGACCAAACTTGGTGATGACCCCAGAATAATAGTTGCTGTCCAGGCTACCACTCCCCACCTCACCTCATGTCTATGGCATGGTACTCTACCAATCCAATGGTAATCTTGTCTGAAGGATCTACGAGTCTTCCTAAGTATATCTTTGTAGTGTGTAGACACATACCAGACCTGGAGCCATGCTATATAGGGTAGGCAACAATAGCAGGATGCCAGGAGGGCAGAAGGAGATATTCCTAAGGTCATAGTGATTGAGTTTAGAGTTGAGGCTGAGATAGAGTTTTTGGCAAGGCTGAGATCCACAATATTGCCACTGTTAAGACTGGAGAAAACTTTGACCACTGGAGGAGGAGCAGAGACTATGCCAGAGCTGGTATGAAAGTCTTGGAGGAACACTGCTCTCTCTACACTGGGAAAGAGTATGGACAACCTGCTGCCCTTTTGTCCTAGTGGTTCCTGGGATCACCTCACTGGGGCTCAAACCATATAAAGAGGTTGAGTCTTGATTGGTTGTTATCGGTGTGACAGATTCAGACCCTGGTTCATTCAGAGGAGAGAGGATAATGGAAGTCAAGAGCAAGTCACATTCAGGGCAGGACTGTAGTACTTTCAACAGGTGATATGCTCTGAAATGGGAGTGTGTATAGAGCTGAAGCTATTTTTACTGAGTCAAACCTTTGGCAGGGTGACTAAGAGATAGATCTGGGGCACTGCTGAGTCTATGTGGATCCCTATTCATGGTTCTAAGAATTATTTTGGAAGAATAGGTTGATAGAATTGGGTCAGCAAGATGGCTGACTGGTAAGTTAAATTGTAAATTCATTCAGATTACACTTGAGGATGTGTTTGTTGGGTGGGTGCAAACTCCTGTTCCGAATGGTCAGGTCCTGACCCAGATGGCTCCAAGATACAGACTGAGCCTTAGAGATCCGCTAAGTTGGGTGTCTCCCCAGAAGAACAGGAATCTCAGTAGTTAGAAACCCTTTGTTCCTCTGTTTCCCTTTCTGCTAATCAGCTGGTAGAAGCAGGATTGGCTGTCTAAAGACCTAGGAGACATCTATGGATCCAAGGTGGTGTGTTTTTGACAAAGGAAAAGGCCAGGTACTACTGCAGGTAGCTGCTCTTGTAGGAGGAGGATAGAGTGAAACCTGGTACTTTGTGGACTGGGTGTGAACTGTGAGATCATTTGGGATCCTCAGAACATGTTGCATCCATGATGGGAGGGTGTGGTCCAGCCCACATCCCAGAAGGAGAGGGTGCTTCCAGGTCAAGTATCTCATCTCTCAACTGAGACAGGCTTGAACTGTTCTAAGGTCTGGGAGCCTATAGTACTACCACCATTAGCTTCACTGGTGTAACCAGATCCTGTCTCAAACATGTTCACCCAGCTCTGGGTAAGTGTTCTTGGAAACGGGCTGAGACATGGAGATCTGCTGGAGATTACTGAACACCAAAGACTTGCCTGTCAGAGTAAGATCCAGATGAGATGATTGCTCCATGAACAATAGTGTCTTCTCTGACAGTACAGCAATGACTGCCACATCCCCATAGGCAGATACTGTTATGAAATATAATGCAGTGAAATATAATGAGGTGGTATAATGTGGTGGTATAAAAGGGTGGGCAGGAGTCCCTTGGTGGGCCCATACTGAAGTATCCCCCTGAGAAATCATATCATGTGACAGACCTAGTGTAAAGAAGATATATTGAGGGGGAAGGGAGCAGGGATCTGGAAAGGAGTAGAGGCAAAGAAAGGGGTGGGGGAGGAGAACAGAAAGAGGGGAAGAGAGGAAGAAAGGAAGAGAGGCTGGCTGGGAACATGTAGGAACACAAAGAGAGAGTGGAAGAAGAAAGCAAAGGGGCTGGGGCAGCCAGCAGTCCTCTTATACACTGCTGCCACACCTCGTGTAAGGCTGGAAGTGAGTCTTAACTACTGGAAGGACCCCCCCCCCATCTCCCAAGTGAGACATGATAATGGAGTTTGATGCAAATGCAAGAGATTTATTTCTCCAGCGTGTTGGGGTCAACCCTTAATCAGCCCCTTGTGGCAAGTCACTAGAAGGCAACCCTGAATGGTTATAACAAGCAGTTTTTATACTTTTTAGGGGTACAGCTTGCATCAGCAAGGTTACAGTTTAAACTTATTATCTAAGCATATTGACCTTTGAATCTATTGGCTAGCTAGCATAGGCAGACTGTAACATACATTCGAACTCTATCTGGGACCAGAGGGTCAGGTGACTATCAGTCAATACATTCTGTGTTTTTTCAAGAATGTTCCTGCTCTTCCAGAGAACTGTGGGTGGAGAATGGAACTTGACCTAGCCATGACCTGAGGCAGTGGGGGTAAGGCTGGCAAAAACCCTTAGGGTCCTTCACTGGCTCATTGTACAGGTGGTGGTGGTGGGGTTGATGGGTAATGATTTGGCTCTGGCTTTTGTTTTGAGTTGTTGTTAGTTTCCTCAGAATCCAATAGTATTGAATGATCATGGATTCCTGTATCCAAAGAGCAGAATTTACATGGGAGGATTGCAGCCTCCTCTATGCACTTGTTAGCTCAGTGTTTTTTAGGGTAAAATGTTTCTTTGTTTGAGTATTCATTCATTCATTAGATGAAAGATAACTTGGTGACTTTCAAGTTTCAGTAATTATGAATAAAGCTGCTACAGACATTCCCACGTAGTTACTTTCTTGTTTGGACAAATATTTAGTTTATTTAGGGGAACTACTGAGCAGTGAAAACAATGAGTTGAACAGTAAGAATGTGTCATTTTAGAGAAAAATGGCAAGAATGTGTCATTTTAGAGGTAATTGGGAATAGTCTTCCAAAGTGGCTGTACAATTTGTGTCTCCACCAGATAAGAATGAGCTCTCTCAGTGTTTCACACCCCCACCATTATTTGGTGGTGTTGATGAGCAGGACTTTGGCTCTTCTGGGAGGTGGGTGCATGGTAATGGCTCGTACATGCTCCAGTTGCAACCCCATGAGAACATGTGGTGTGGAAAATCTTCTGTGTTCGTTTGCTGCCTCTCCCTTCCTAGGTGATGTATCTGTAAGGTCATTTTTTTTTTAATCGCCAAGCTTCGGGGATTCCTTGCATGTTTCTCACAGCCATCCTTTCATGACATTACTTGCTGTATTGTTAATCTTCTTTTTTTAAAAAATATTTTGTTGTATTATTAACCTTGTCTGGGTTATACCCTGCACCAGTTGATTATAAATGAGTAATGACAAACCTCAATTTGTCTGCTGTGATACAGAGGCGGAGACAAAGCTGAGTCAGCTAAATTTGAAACATGTTTTGCAGAAGAGAGTATGGGTGTAGAAAATGGAAAACGAGACAAGTTAGCCTTTTAAAAATGTCGTGTCAAAATCAGACTACCACTCTAATGAAGCAAATCACAGGGCCTTTTTCTGTAACTTGGAAATCCAGTTCTCTGTTTGGATTCAGATTGGGGCTCCTTCAGTTCTAACTAATGAAGTCTCAGGATGCTTCAACAAGGAGACTTTTTTTTTTCAAATAGTTTTTGATTGGCTTGTAAGAGTAGTTTGCCTGAATTTAAGTAGGCCATGGTTTCTTTTCCATCTCAACAGAAACATGCTTTACTAAAAACTGAAACAAACCAAACGGAGAATGTGATTTTTAAAAAAAAGAAGAAAATAAGAGTCTGGAATGTTATCAACTTAGTTGTATAATTTTTTTTAAACCTTATTTATGTGTTTTGTGTATTTGAGTGCTCTATTTGCATGTATGCTTGCATGATAGAAGAGGATATCACATCCCATTATAGATGGTCACGAGCAACAACGTAGTTGCCGGGAATTGAACTCAGGACCTCAGGAAGAGCAGTCAATGTTCTTAACTACTGAGCCATCTCTCTAGCCCCTAGTTGTACAATTCTTTTTTTTTATTGAATATTTTATGTATTTACATTTCAAATGTCATCCCCTTTCCTAGTTTTCCCCTCTCCCACACCCTCTCCCCCTGCTTCTATGAGGATGTTTCCCCTCCCACCTACCCACTCCCACCTCAACACCCTGGCATTTCCCTACACTGGGGAAAAGAGCCTTCTCAGGACCAAGGGCTTCTCCTATTGATGACAGACAATACCATCCTCTGCTACATATGTGGCTGGAGCCATGGGTCCCCCCATGTGTACTCTTTGGTTGGTGGTTTAGTCCCTGGGAGTTCGGGGGGGGGCGGTCTGGTAACTCAATTCTTCATAGAGTTACAAATTCATTTGTAATAACAAAAAACCCAGAATAGCAAAAGGTATTCTCAACAATGAAAGAACTTCCGGGGGGGGGGGGAATCACCATCCCTGACCTCAAGCAATATTACAGAGCAATAGTGATAAAAACTGTATGGTATTGGTACAGAGACAGGCAGGTAGATCAAAGGAATAGAATTGAGGACCCAGAAATGAACCCACTCACCTATGGTCACTTGATCTTTGACAAAGGAGCTAATACCGTCCAGTGGAAAAAAGATAGTATTTTCAACAAATGGTGCTGGTTCAGCTAATTGTTCCAAATTCCAATGGTAAACATCTCCTATCCATAAGACGTCACTCTGCTCTCTGGCCCATGGTGATCTCTCTTTTTTCTGAACATGTGGTATGTAGTGTGGCTGACAGCCACCGTTTACGTTGGAAGCATTCTGTTGCCTAACGTTGTTTAACTTTCCTCTTTCATTTCCACAGTTGGGAAATTCATGGCTGTGTCTCTGCAGATGCAGAACGGATGGGATTCACTATGCAGATAGAGGTTCATTTCAAGGATTTGGCTCGTGGGCTTCTGGAACTGGCAAGCTCCAGATCTGTACGGCAGGCTGTGTGTCTGGCAGTTCATTCGATGTAGCTGGCTTGAGTTGAAATCTACAGGGAAAGCCATGGGATTGGAGACTCAGGCAAGGTTCTGGTGTTGCAGTCTGGAGGAAGAATTTCTTTCTGTTTCGATCTCTTTTTTCTGACTCCCTGCAGCCACCTACATGAGGATCATCTGCTTTACACAGATCAGATGATTGTGCTAATGACATCCAATAATATCCCTTCCATAACAGCTAGTGCTTGACCCTTGACCAAACAATTGGGACAGTAATGAGCTACACCAGCATGTAAATTAACCACCAGCATTTGAAAGCTGAAATATCAAAATCTAATTTTTTTGTGGTCTTGATAGTGTTTATTATTAACTGAGTAAGTATATACATGTTCTTAGAGGAATAAACACTGAGGATAACTAGTCTCTATTTATGTTGTAAAACTTGATTTATCGTCTGTCTGTCTGTCTCTCCCACACCTATTTATAAAACTTCCTGCATAAGTATGTCAGTGGTGCTCATAGTTAATCTTTGTGTGTGTGTGTGTGTGTGTGTGTGTGTGTGTGTGTGTGTGTGTTTGTGTGTGTGTGATGTAAACCATGGTAGGTAGTGATCAGAAAATAACTTGAGGGGTTTGAGTTTTATTTTTCCTTCACTGTATGGGTTCCAGGTCATAAGGCTTGGCAAGAGGTGTCCCTTACCTACTAAGCCACCTACCACACCCAGATTTAATTTTAAAATATTCAAAAGTACAGACCAACAATAGTAGTCAGGATTACATAAAAGTTAACCATACACAATAATAAAAGGAAACATCATTTAAGGAGACAGAATCAAGCTGAGCAATGGATAGTGATATATGGTGGGCTAGGTCTGCCTTAAGGACAGTTTGAAAACAGACTGTGTTAGCATTCTATCTAAGCTCCACCCCCACAGTTACCCTGGAACAACCAGATATGCTCCACCCCACAGTTACTGGGCAACAGCTACTATGCCTGACACTATAAAAGGGCTGCTTGCCCCCTCCTCTCTCTCTCTCTTGCTCTCTTGCTCTTACCCTTGTCCTCTTGTCCCTTTTCTCCCCATTCCCTTCCACCCTCTCCTCTCCATGTGCTCATGGCCGGCCTCTACTCCTCTACCCTTCTATTTCTCTCCCTCTCCCTCTCCCTCTTACTCTTCCGCTCTCTTTCTACCCCCCTACTCCCTCTCTCTCTCTCTTCCTCTGCCCTACTACCTTCTTAACTCCCTTCCCCATGCTCTGAATAAACTCTACTCTATACTATACCATCCTGTGACTGATCCCTCAGGGGGAAGGGATGTCTCAGAATGGGCCTGCTGAGGCACCCCCTTCCCCTGACCTCCATAGAACATATGCCCCCCTCTTTACCTTTTTATAAACACAACAGACTGTACAGGTGAGTTGTCATGGTTTGAATGAGAAATGTCCCCTATAGTCCCAGGCGTCTGAGCACTTGGTTGGAGGTGCTATGTGTGGAAGTTTAAGACGTGTAGCCTTGCTGTAAATGTATGTCACCTCACTTTCAGTTCTCTCTGTTTTATGCTTGTGTTTTAAGATGTGAGCTCTTAGCTTTTTGCTTCTTCTGCTGTGCCTGTAGTTTGCAGCCATGCTTCCCTTCCATGATGGACTCTTATCCCGCTAGAACCACACATCAAGATAAACCCTTCCTTATATAAATTGTCACAGTCCCTGGATTAAGCCCCCCTCCCATCCACTCCTCCCTTTATGATAGTTCTGTTTCCTGTTTAAACAGGCCTGCGATTTGAAAGACATTCACTTAGGAGTTGTCTCCTTCTATCCATTCTTATTATATTTTCAATTGAGTTGCAAGAGCATAGGTTCCAATGGAGAGACAGAAGCAAAATTGTTTATGGGGTAATCAATACTCAGGATTAGATTTGAAGCCTGGTGCACAGGAGGGAATTTGTGTCTGGTGCTGCATACATGGATTAAACCCATGGCGATGGGAAACCATAGCCTAAAGGGAGAACCCACTAATGCTGATTTGTTAAGTGGTCATATTGTCAAAACTGCCTTCTCGGTATCTGTTTACATTCATAGATTTCTGCTGATTTCAATCTTGGTCAGGGAAGCTATTTATTCAGTGGGTAGTAGTTAATGGAGAGACTCATACTGCTGACAGTAAATGGCTATGAGTGTTCAGGTACAGATGGGATATCTATATTAGCCATAACCCCAAGGCTCAGGAAACACGGAAGAACAGACAGGAAGAATGTAAGGGCTAAAGGATGAGAAGGAGTCTGTAGAATGTAGTCTTTATCTCCAAATGAACCAAAAACCTCAAAATAAAGCCAGATACACTGAATCTGACTGATATTGAAGAGAAAGTGGGGAATAGTCTTAAACTCACTGGCATGGGAAAAGACTTTTTGAACAGAACATCAGTGACACAGGCACTAAGATCAACACTTAATAAATTGGTCCTTATGAAACTGAAAAGCAGACTGGAGAGATGACTCAGTGGTTAAGAGCACTGACTGTTCTTCCAGAGGTCCTGAGTTTAATTCCCAGCAACCACATGGTGGCTCACAACCATCTGTAATGGAATCTGATGCCCTCTTCTGGTAGGTCTGAAGATAATACAGTGCACTCATATAAATAAAATAAATACATCTTTAATAAAATAAATAAATCTTAAAAAAAAGAAAGAAACTGAAAGGAAAAGGGACACCATCATCTGAACCAAGCAGCAGCCTACAGAATGGGAAAACTCCTCCACATCAGAGAGAGGACTAATTTCCAAAATATATAAAGAACTAAAAAAATCTGAATATCAAGAAAACAAATAATACAATTTTAAAATGGGGTACAGATCTAAACAGGGAATTCTCAAAGGAGGAGACTCAAATGTTTGAAAACCATTAAAGAAATGTTAGCATCCTTAATCATCAGTGAGATGAAAATCAAGACTACTTTGAGAATGACTATTATCAATAAAACAAATGATAGCCTATGCTGCCCAGGATGTGAAGGAAAATGAATACTCATCCATTCTGGTGGGCATGCAAAAGCCACTGTGAAAATCAGTGTGGCTGTGGCAGTTCCTCAGGAAGATGAGAATTGATCTACCTCAAAATCCAGCTATACCACTCATGGGCATGCATCAAAGGAGGCTTCCTTTATCCTACTACAGAGACACCATATTGGACCATATTCATTGCTGCTCTATTCATGAGACAGACCCAGAAACTGGAAACAGCCTAGATGTCTGTCAATGGATGAATGGATAATGTAAATGTGGTACATTTACACAATGGAATATTAGCCATTAAAAAATGAAATCATGATATTCACAGATAAATGGACGGAGCTAGAAAACAATCATCTGAGGTAACTCAGACCTAGAAAGACAAATATAGTATTATCCTTCCATGTGCATGTTAGTTAAGAATTCATGGATAAGCAAATTATAAGTCATCTAACCACAGAGGTTAGGCAGAGAGTCAGGGCTAGGCAGGAGGGATGGATCTCCCTAGGAAAGGGAAATAGATTAGATAGCTATGGATGGAGGGGTTTGGGGAGACTAGAAATGAGGGATCATACAGGGAGGGGGAAGGCCTGAGATTAGGGAAAGAACACGGGGAAGGACCAGAGGGAAAGAACACAGAGAACAGTACATTTCTTGTTGCCGAATGAAACTTCCGGTATCAAGATTGTAACAACTAACTCAGTTATTGGCAGAAGTTGGTGGGGGAGACCCCAAACCACATAATCTGTTGCCAAGGCTACTGGAAGCTTTTTACAAACTGATAGTAGACAATACTCACCGAACACAGGGAAGTTGTCCTGATACCTACCTAGAGGTTTCACCCCTTTGAACTACTGTTTATGCTACTGGAAAGTACTCTACACTACCAGAACAGAAAGGCAAACACCAACCTGGTTAGAAACCTTTTGATCTTCAATGGTGATGTATCTACACAATATGCTGGTGCAATTGTGACACAAGCTTGTGAGAATAATCAACCAATATCTGATTTGAGTTAAGGCCCACCTCAACACTGCTCATGTGGCCAACAACCCGAACTAGATAGCCCATGGACCTAGGGGATAACCAAATACTACAGTTCTCCTAAAGGAATATAGCAATAAAATGACTGCTACTGACATTTTGCTATACTCATAGATAGATCCTTTCCTTGATCAGCCACCATCAGAGAAGCTTCCTCCTCTAGTAGATTGTTGGGAAACTCTGCTATTAAGGTTGCAGTCTACCATGACTGTATAGCTCCCTGAGCTTAGCACAAAATGAAGAACTCCCCCTTTCCAGCAAGGCTTCCTCTTCTCTGCCTGAATATGGGGAGCCTGATATCACACATCCTCCACCTGAGGAATGCTATGTAGTCACAAGTTCAACTTCCTTTCTCCTGATAAAAACCTGCCCAGCAAGTATCTTGAATGCCTTTCCATGCAAATGAGGTATTCCTAGTACCTTAAGCCTTAGCCAATGAACATTTACCCTAGAAGAACCCCTTCCCACACCCCAAGGTGTGCATAGTCCTTGCTCACTCCAAATAGAGAGCACAAGCTGTTTCACTGAACAACACCCTAAAGAGTTTTAACACCAAAATCCTTGGAGAAAGTGCCCCTCCCCTAACTCTCAACCAGACTGAGATCCTGTGAACCCACCCACCTGTTCTGGTGTTCAGTGGGAAGAAATGGAACTCAGAACCACAGTAGATGGGAATAAATACTAAGACCCACAGCCAGATAATATGCAAAGAATGAGAGGCCTTGGTACACTCAGCCCTAAAGGGATGTCTCCATCAAGTCCTCTCAGGACTCATGGGACTCTGTGGAAAAAGAGGCAGAATGACTCTAGAACCAGAGGGGAAGAAGGACACCAATGTCTTCAAAACATACTATGACTAACACACATATGAACTCACAAAGGCTGTGGCAGCATGCACGGGGCTTGCATGGGCAATACCAGAGGGAGTCCTAGAGCAGAAAGTAGAAGTGGGCACATCTCCCCATTCCTAACTCAATAGCTATCTTTAATTGATAGCCACTTGCAAATGGAAACTTAGTTTTCTCCAAGAGAGTTTCACTGGGGGAACAAAACTACTCAAGTGTAGGCCCTATTGTTGTAGTAAAATATATATATAAAAAAAAGTATCATTCTCTTTTACCTCACTAGGTCCAGCACCGCGGTGCCCCAAGATATCTGCTTGATATCTTGGCAGAAACACAGCCCAACACCTGTTAGGCCCAGTGTCTCCAGCCGCTGCACTTTCCTACACTCAAACTGTCACATAAAAGAACAGACAACACAATAATCTTTGACCCAATTGGTAAGATATAATTGCCCACCTAAACATACAAAACCCAGTACCATCCATCCCTTAAGAACATTAATAACAACCTGTAAATACACAGAGTGGAATCTTTTTTTTTTTTTTGAAATTTCAAAGTCCAAGTTTAGTAATAATAAAATCAATATGAACAAAGTATTATAGACTGTCCTTGAGATACATGACTATTCGTCTAGAAAAACTGGTGGTTGTCTAGAACTCATCAATACAGAAAATTTTTCTTTTTTTTTTTTTAGATTCTTTTTTTTTATTTTATTTTATTTTTTTTTTATTATCTTGAGTATTTCTTATATACATTTCAAGTGTTATTCCCTTTCCCGGTTTCCGGACAGACATCACCCTCCCCCCTCCCCTTCCTTGTGGGTGTTCCCCTCCCAAACCTCCCCCCATTGCCACCCTCCCCGCATAGTCTAGTTCACTGGGGGTTCAGTCTTAGCAGGACCCAGGGCTTCCCCTTCCACTGGTGCTCTTACTAGGATATTCATTGCTACCTATGGGGTCAGAGTCCAGGGTCAGTCCATGTATAGTCTTTAGGTAGTGGCTTAGTCCCTGGAAGCTCTGGTTGCTTGACATTGTTGTACTTTTGGGGTCTCGAGCACCTTCAAGCTCTTCCAGTTCTTTCTCTGATTCCTTCAACGGGGGACCTATTCTCAGTTCAGTGGTTTGCTGCTGGCATTCGCCACTGTATTTGCTGTATTCTGGCTGTGTCTCTCAGGAGCGATCTACATCCGGCTCCTGTCGGTCTGCACTTCTTTGCTTCATCCATCTTGTCTAATTGGGTGGCTGTATATGTATGGGCCACCTGTGGGGCAGGCTCTGAATGGGTGTTCCTTCAGTCTCTGTTTTAATCTTTGCCTCTCCCTTCCCTGCCAAGGGTATTCTTTTTCCTCATTTAAAGAAGGAGTGAAGCATTCACATTTTGATCATCCGTCTTGAGTTTCCTTTGTTCTAGGCATCTAGGGTAATTCAAGCAGTTGAGCTAATAGCCACTTATCAATGAGTGCATACCATGTATGTCTTTCTGTGAGTGGGTTAGCTCACTCAGGATGATATTTTCTAGTTCCAACCATTTGCCTACGAATTTCATAAACTCGTTGTTTTTGATAGCTGAGTAATATTCCATTGTGTAGATGTACCACATTTTCTGTATCCATTCCTCTGTTGAAGGGCATCTGGGTTCTTTCCAGTTTCTGGCTATTATAAATAAGGCTGCGATGAACATAGTGGAGCACGTGTCTCTTTTATATGTTGAGGCATCTTTTGGGTATATGCCCAAGAGAGGTATGGCTGGATCCTCAGGCAGTTCAATGTCCAATTTTCTGAGGAACCTCCAGACTGATTTCCAGAATGGTTTTACCAGTCTGCAATCCCACCAACAATGGAGGAGTGTTCCTCTTTCTCCACATCCTTGCCAGCATCTGCTGTCACCTGAGTTTTTGATCTTAGCCATTCTCACTGGTGTGAGGTGAAATCTCAGGGTTGTTTTGATTTGCATTTCCCTTATGACTAAAGATGTTGAACATTTCTTTAGGTGTTTCTCAGCCATTCGGCATTCCTCAGCTGTGAATTCTTTGTTCAGCTCTGAACCCCATTTTTTAATAGGGTTATTTGTTTCCCTGCGGTCTAACTTCTTGAGTTCTTTGTATATTTTGGATATAAGGCCTCTATCTGTTGTAGGATTGGTAAAGATCTTTTCCCAATCTGTTGGTTGTCGTTTTGTCCTAACCACAGTGTCCTTTGCCTTACAGAAGCTTTGCAGTTTTATGAGATCCCATTTGTCGATTCTTGATCTTAGAGCATAAGCCATTGGTGTTTTGTTCAGGAAATTTTTTCCAGTGCCCATGTGTTCCAGATGCTTCCCTAGTTTTTCTTCTATTAGTTTGAGTGTGTCTGGTTTGATGTGGAGGTCCTTGATCCACTTGGACTTAAGCTTTGTACAGGGTGATAAGCATGGATCGATCTGCATTCTTCTACATGTTGCCCTCCAGTTGAACCAGCACCATTTGCTGAAAATGCTATCTTTTTCCCATTGGATGGTTTTGGCTCCTTTGTCAAAAATCAAGTGACCATAGGTGTGTGGGTTCATTTCTGGGTCTTCAATTCTATTCCATTGGTCTATCTGTCTGTCTCTGTACCAATACCATGCAGTTTTTATCACTATTGCTCTGTAATACTGCTTGAGTTCAGGGATAGTGATTCCCCCTGAAGTCCTCTTATTGTTGAGGATAGCTTTAGCTATCCTGGGTTTTTTGTTATTCCAGATGAATTTGCAAATTGTTCTGTCTAACTCTTTGAAGAATTGGATTGGTATTTTGATGGGGATTGCATTGAATCTGTAGATTGCTTTTGGTAAAATGGCCATTTTTACTATATTAATCCTGCCAATCCATGAGCATGGGAGATCTTTCCATCTACAGAGTGGAATCTTAATGTTACCTGCCATGGCTTCTCTCCCTCTCCCTCCCGTCTCTTCCTCCCGTCTCTCCCTCCTGTCCCTCCCAGTCTCCTCCTCCTCTTCCCTCAAACTTCTCTCCCACCCATCCTTCCTTCTCCTCCAATGACAGGCCTCCTTCTATCCTGTACCTGCCCCTCACCTCTATTTTGCAAATTCAATGGGGAGAAGGTTCTGGTCAAGTCACCTGATTCCTGAGTATATGACTAGTAGCTGTCCTTGAGGCAGCAGAATTAGCATCAAAATACAGTTAACTCCAGGGCAAACCACAACACCCTATGCCCAGCAGTAGAAATTAAACACAAAATGAACTTAACAAGGTTCTTTGTGTCATAATGCTTTGCCAGGGTTGTTGTTGTTTTATTTAGTTTTTACAGGTCCTTTGCATATACATTATGGCTTCTGATTTTGTGATTATGGGATTTCTGTGTATGCAAATGCATGTTTCTCTGGGTCTATATGTGCTTCTTATGCTTTTTCTTTGGCTTTTATCCTTTTGTGTGTTTGTTTTGTCATATTCTAGTTTGTTTTTGTTTTATCTTATTTTATTAATATTCCTTAGATTCTTGTTTGTTTTCTAAGGAGGGTCAGAAAGGGTGTGGATCTGGATGGGAGGGGAGGTGGAAAGGAACTGGGAGGAGTTGGGAGGGGAAGTTGTAATCAGAATATACTGTATAAGAAAAATCTATCTTTAATTAAAAAAAAGACGAGAGAAAAGGGAGTTCGGAGGGAGATGTGCTGAGAAGGCCTCTGGGGGTTATAAATAATTAAAATACATTGAGAATATGTATGAAATTTCCAAAATAATTTTTGTTGTGAAAGAACCTAGCTCGAGTCTCAGGATGGTGCGCCCCAGGAAACACTGATCCCGGACGAGCCCCCAAATGAAAGATCCCCGAAGAGAGAGACCCTTATTTAAGTCTCGGGAAGTCGAGGACCCCAGACACAGAGAGACCATTTTGGATGTAATAAGCAAAGGCGAGGTTTATTACGGAGATCTATTACGGGGATCTCCGGGCCGACATGTATCCCGTGCAGGAGACAGAGGTGTCGACCCCGAAACTCAAAAGTCAGGGATTTATATAGGGAAAGCTAGGGGGTTTGGCACGGTTACACACAATTGGCTAATTTTTGGCATGGCTATAAGTGATTGGCTCATTCAAACATGGCAGTGAGATTACAGCACAGCAGAAGAGTACGTGCTGACTGGGGCGTTCAGGATTTTAGAAGCCAGGGGTTTATCAGGGTCTGGAGGACATCTGGTTAAAGTGTGACTCTGAGTAAGCTGGGGGAGGTGCCAAATGGTTTACGAGTCAATCCCGATAACTCGGGCTGGTTCCTGCATTCCTTTTCTTTATCTTTCTGGTCTGTTAGTCCAGGCGGGGCTGCCTGGACTTGCTTTTCACAGTGTTTAGCCCTGAGTCTGTGAATTTTGAAACTTATTCTTTTAACTTCATATTTTTAAAACTTAAATCTGTATAAATTTCCTTTCAGTTGTACAATTATGAAAAATAAAAACTGTCTTTTACCCTCTCTATATCCAACACTGCAGTGCCCCAAGATATCTGCTAGATATCTTACCAGAAGCACACATCCCAACTCCATGTCGGCCCCTCTGCCACCACACACTCTCCCAAACTCAGTTCTCCACATGAAAGAACACACAACACAATGACCTTTGATCCAATTGATAAGATATAGCTGCCCACCTAAACATCCATCCCTTAAGAACATTCATAACAACCTGTAAAGGTACAATGTGGAATCTTAACGTCAGCCTCCATGTTGTCTCGAGGCTACACTCTCTCTCCTCCCCTCTTCTGTTCCCGTCTCCTCCTCCTCCTTCAAACTTTTCTCCCGCCCATCCTTCCTTCTCCCCCAATGACAGGCCTCATTCTATCTAGTACCTGCCTCACCTGTGACATCATCCTGCAAATTTTTAAATAGAAAGAGGGGCCAGAGAGATGGCTCAGTGGTTAAGAGCAATCGTTGCTTTTCAAGACAACCTGTTACCACTGACATGGCAGCTTACGACTATCTGTATCTCTAGTCACAGGGGAGCTAATGCCCATTTCTAGTCTGCACAGGACCTAGGCATGCATATGATGAGCAGATATATATGCAGGTATAACATCCATACACATAAAGCAAAAGTACATCTTGGGAAAAGAATGTTTCCTTCTTGACAGAGTCGCTATTGTGTGACCTCTTTCTAGGAGAGCATGAAGACCTGTCTACACACTCCAATTGGAGTACTGATGGCAGATCCAAATGATTCCACAGAAGTCTAGCTTGATGATTCAGTGAGTTTATTGTGACTAGTTATAGGACTACAAGTGAGAGGTTACCTATAGGAACATTTGTGACTCAAAGGCATTGCTGCAAAGCTCACCTCAGCTGCTGATGGCTCAACCCTCAAAAGTACATGCCTAGAAGCTCCCTGACAAGTGACAGGCAGCTGGGCCATTTAGAAAGTCTCCTGTCCTGTTGGAGATTGGCTCTAATGCTTTGATTCAATCAGGAATCTGAGTGCTCAAATGCTAAAGGTCCTTGTCCCTAATTGGTTTTGATCGCTCAATAAAGATGCCAATGACCAATGACTGGGCACAGTATGGGACACTTAGAGTTGCACAGGTGAGGATGTAGAGAGGAAGAGGAGAATCACCATGACTCAGGGTAGAAGGACGGGATGAAAGAGTGACTGGAAATAAAACCAACCAACCCTCTGAGATTTTGGGTAAGTGGTCACTGGCTACTTCTCCGATTGGGCCTGGGGGTAACAGGGAAAGGTTTAGGAGTGCCCAGTCTTTGAGATAGCCAAGGCATTTTAAAATAAGCTAAGGTGTGTGTGTGTGTGTGTGTGTGTGTGTGTGTGTGTGTGTGTGATTTTCGGTTCCAAAGACAGCTTCTGGGTGGGTACATGTGTGCGATCTGCCAGGAGTCAAAGCAAAACCTCCTGGTACACTATCCCCACAAATCTCTTATTCCTTTATGATGTTGCTGAAGGAACCTGACACTTTTGTGGCCTTCTGACCTAGGTAAATTTCATTAGCTTCTGTTGGGAGCAATGCCCTTAAAACCCTCCATTATTGATGTTAATATTATGGTTAGAGTTAAGTATGACTGGGTTCATGGAAAATCCCTAGCCAGCTGCAGAAGACTAATACAAATCTGGTGGTTAGGTTGACTAATGATAAGACAAATCGTGACCTTGCTGAGAAATACATCTGATGTCAGGATGTCCAATGATATGACAAACCTGTGACCTTTCTGAGAAACCAACATCCTGCTGACTAATGATATGACAAACCTGTAACCTTTCTGAAAAACCAACATCCTGTTGACATCAGCTGACCACAGGAATACTGTGTCCTTGACCTGCATAAATGTTTCCCACTTCCCCCTTCTCTCTGTTACCCCTCTTATGGTATAAATTCAGCCTTGGGGAAAAATAAAATTGTCGCCTTGATCAGACTCTTGTCTTGGTGTCCTTCTTCGCATCTCTTGTCCCCCACTCTCTTCCAGGTACCCTCTGCACCCTCGTTGACTGTCCTGCAGGACCAGAACAACTGGACGAGACAAGCTTCTTGAGTCCTTTGAGCTTCTTTGCTCTCTCTAGGAGGGAATGTGTCAATTTAATGGGAATACCTTTCTGTTGTTCTGATAAAACACTCTGACCAAAGACAACTTGGGAGGGAGGGAGTTTATTTGGCTTATACTTCCAGGGCACAGTCCTTCACCCAGAGATGTTGAGGCAAGAATCGAAGGCAGGAACTGGAAGCAGAACCACAGATCAACACGATCTAGGTGATTTGTAAACTGGGGTTTCTCTTTCAGATGACTCTAGGCTGTGTCCAGTTGACAATTCAGACACAAAAGCTCCCTTCCTGACAACCTTTCATTTATCATTGACAAGGATATAAATACTGTCCACAGTGTAAAATGAGGTAATGGAGAAAGATGACCCTACAGCTAAAAGCAAAAAGGTTATTTTCAACAGGCTGATCTGATGTGTGGGCTTGTCAGATCTCTCTGCTGTTGCTATTATCCAAACTAGTTTTCCTCAGGTATTTTAATTAGCTCATTACCAAATCCAACCTAATAGATTCTGCTGGGTTTCACAGTTCTTAGATGCTGTAATAAAAACCCGAGTTTTGTTTGATGCATACGACACTTTTCTTCTAAAATGACTTCCCATAGAAACCCAAGGAGATGGACCCACCCTACTATGAAGCCGAGAAGCAGCAGAACTGGTGTTTGCAGCTACACAGTTATCTGTATCATTCATAGATTTCTATAAGGAAGTAAGGTTTTAGGTAATATTTCAAGGAAACATGAGAACTTGGAGACTGGTTTTCAATTTGAGGCAAAATAGAAATGAGTATCTTGTCATTTTTTTCCAGGATAGAAATGGGGTTGCACAGAGCGATAAGATATCTAATTAAATATCTATAGACATCCGTAATCAAAGGTCCATTTAGGAGAAGGCAGCCTTGCTTGATGGTGTTGTTACCACCACATAAACAGAATGAAAGATTAAAAACTGATAGGTGCATACTTCTGATAACATTGATGGCTTAAACAGGGACCAATGAGCCCCGAATCTCTAACACAATTTAAGCTATGGACTGAGATTCAGAGATGTTCTGTAACCTTGATGGAAGAATTCAATTTCTCTCAGCTCTAAGGGTGAACTGGGTTTGTATAAGGGAGTAACTATCACTCCCAGTTTCAGCCCCATGGAATGCAGGCATTGATCAAGAGAGGAGGCTCTGGGGTTGCAGAACAGAGTTCGTAGGAAGACTCAGGCATCTGAGCAACTCCAAAAGCCCATTTGAAGTCCTTGTTTCCCAAAGGCAACAGTTTACCTGTCGCCGACCAGGTGAGATTGTTCTTTTCTTTCTTGAAGACGCTTGATATTTCATCTTAAAGGGAGAAATTTTCTACCTGTTTTATACTTCTGTTGCTTAGAGAATAACTAGAGCTAAATCCCAACCTGGCCTGGGGTATATCATGAGATCACAGCACAGATGTGAAAGCTGACAATGGCTTACATATTATAGGAATGATTTGAATGGCCACGCTTTGCTCAGTTACAAGAAAAGCAGGATGCTGGCATGTGACCGGGGGTGATCTTGTACTTTCTCAGTAGGGAGAAATAGAACCACGTACTTGGTTGATTTTTAAAATTTGTTCATTTACTAGATATTTTGTGTTCAGAATAACCCTAAGCAGCTGCAAGTTTCCAAAAATCTGGCTGGCTGGTCTAGTGACCAAATCTGGTGTCAACACTGGCTCTCACGATTAAGCCAGATCAAAACAGTTTTTAACATTAGACTAAAGGAGTCTGTTTTAATAAACGTCAAGCAAGAGGGAATAGAAGTCAATCTGCTGTGACTAACTTGTCCACTTTTATTCTAAGTTCAAGCCCAAACTAGTCTCAAAGTCTGCTCTTCACCAGGATCTTCAGACACATGCTGATAAAGGAAGGACGATTTCCAGAAAGAGCTATTTTAGGGGGAATGGGGATTCTGAAAAGGTGACCAGACAATTGAAGTGAGCAGCCTGATTTCAGTGCTGATGGGAACATCAAGAAGTGGCAGAGGCAGGATATTCCACTGAATTATCACAAAACTAGGCACCCTCCCCTTCCAATAATGTTCAGCATGATGATATAAATGGTTTGACCCAAAAAGAATGTTTTTCAATAGAGATAATTGTTGTCATTTTCTGGGACCAAAATGTCCAAATTACACAGCTGTAGCAATGAAAGGAAATCATTCCTATAATATGTAAGATTATTTTTCTATTCTTGATGGTGTTCTCTAGCTCCGAGATAGGAATGTTTTCTGGCTTGCTTACAGAGATCAGTGTAGCATGTTGAGTGCTACATTTTCATGTGGACCTTTCTAGTTCATCATGCCCTAGGGCAAGCAGGACAAAGAGGGTTGACTGGGGCATAGAAGTGAGAAACAGGCTTTAGCTTCAGTCAGGGACATTAGGATCGCAGCCTCCCTTTGGTTGATTAGTTTTGGACAACTCCACCAAACCGGAGCTAATTGCACCAAATGCAAAAAGGAAAAGGAAAGGAAGGCAACAAAACCCAAAACCCAGCACCAGCTTTATGTTCGTTTATGAAAATGAATGCTATAGCTCCTGTCCCATTCACTCGTGACTTTATAAAGTCACATAATCACTTTAACTGACTTTCCTTTTCTTTCCCTCCTGCATTTTATTGGATCTATTATGTGAGGTTATATTTATAGTTAGGTCATCTGATTTGGATGTGGAGAAAAGTATCTTAGAGATCCTTAGTAAGACCTGGGATGACGTCACTACTTAATTATTTCTTTTTGAGGAGTGAGAGCGTTCTTGGGTATGTCAGGAAGAGCTAGTTACTGTTAGGAACTAATCCCGGAGCAGAAGGGTGTCCTGTCAATCACACCCAATTTTTTTCTACTGTTGAGTAGCCAATGCCTTTCCTGTTCACACCCCGTGCTGCAGTTTGAATCTTGGAAGAACCCTACAAAGGCTGGATCTCATCCTGTGGTGAACTGTGGTGAACTGTGGTGAACTGTGGTGAACTGGAGTCTTTAGAAGGTATCTGAATGTCTTTTCCTGTTGTTAGGATAAAAATACTCTTGGCAAAAGTGCTTATGTGGGGGTTGGGAGTGGCAGGATGGGAGGTTAGGGGTGTGGGGCGGGGGAAGAGTTTATTTAGGTCATAGTTCAAGGTTCATGGTAGGGATTGCCAAGCAGTTGGTCACATCACACAGAGAGAGTGAGAGTGAATGCATACTGACACTCAGTCTGCTTTTCCTGCTCTTACACCATCTGGTACCCCATCCTGGACCCCCACAATTAAAATGGGTCTTCCCATATCAGTGAACACAGGCCAGTCCTCCACAGACACGCTCAGAAGCCCAGCTCTCAGGTGAATCTAAATTTAACTAGGTTGGAAGGTAATATTATCCATCACTAGGGCTAAGACCTAGCGGAAGGATTTTAGGTTACAGAGTTGTCACTCTGAAGGGGAGGGATATTAGAATCTCCCTTCATCCATTTTCCATCCTCCACGATGTGAACAATAGTTTTCATTGTGTCCATGATGGCTGTTGCATAGGCTAAATGACTGCTGACAGAAACCTCTAAGACTATAAGCACACCACAGCTTTTCTTCTTTTAAGTACATTTTTCCAGGTGTTCTGTCATAGTGGCAGAGTGTTGGTTTTCCCATGCTACCCCCCATGGCTTGCTAGACCTACTTTCTTATAAAACCCAGGAACACCAGCCTAGGTATGACGCCACCCACAATGGGCTGGGCCCTCACTCATCAAGCACTAATTAAGAGATTACCCTACAGGCTTGCCCAATCTCTTGGAGGCATGTTCTCAATTGAGACTCCCTCTTCTCTGATGACTCTAGCTTATATCAAGTTGTCCCAATCTTCCATGTTTGAAGCTCCTCAACTATTTATGGTTCAGGAAGAAATAAGTTTCTGCTTTGGACAATAAAAAAAAAAAATCTAGAGTTCATAGAATAAAAGCAGGACTGGATAACTGGATATGGAAACCACGATGGGAACAATGATTTTCATTAGAAAGCAGGAATTTGGGGCTGGGGATTTAGCTCAGTGGTAGAGCGCTTACCTAGGAAGTGCAAGGCCCTGGGTTCGGTCCCCAGCTCCGAAAAAAAAGAACCAAAAAAAAAAAAAAAAAAAGCAGGAATTTGGGGTTGGGGATTTAGCTCAGTGGTAGAGCACTTGCCTAGCAAGCAGAAGGCCCTGGGTTCGGTCCCCAGCTCCGAAAAAAAGAGAAAAGAGAAAAGAGGAAAAAAAAAAAAAAAGAAAGCAGGAATTTCTTTTCGAATCACAGTGTCAGCCATATTGTTATGGTTTAAGGTGGAATGTTCCAGGAAAGGTACAAGCCTGGGCTTGGGTCACACATAGTTCCTCAGCTCTGAAATGCAGGGTTAGGACCAATCTGTCTTCTTTACTGTACTTATTTTCTGGTTTACAATAGCCACATTTGGTTATCTACCTCTTCAACCAAAAAAAAATATTATTTAAATAAAAAAGGGTAATATCAGTTCTTAAACTTAAAACAAGAATTAGTAAGGTAGCTGTCTGCCAAAGTTGATGTTTATTTTTTACTAAGAGGTCTTTCAGTCCTGTGGAGAACAGAGCTATCCACGTTCAATTAAATACTAGTTTATATTCCTGGCTTTGTTCGTGTTTCCAAATTCCACATGTTCTTCCTCGTTCAGTGTCTCACTCATTACAGAATCCTAAGGGTAGAATCTCACATTTCTCTGCTATCACACCAGCAGGGAAAGCTTTCCCAGGGGTATTCAAAAAAGAAAGCCACGCTCTTACTCTTCAGTGCTGGAAGCAGAGGATATGGGCAGATGGATTCCATGCTTTGTAATGTCAAGTCTAATTCTCATTATTGTGTCAGTTCTGACTGTTCAACTCATGAAATGAAGAGCTTCCCATCTCATGCTTTCCTTCCAAACATATCCTATAAAGAACCTGTAGGACTTTATAAATACTTTCATACTCGAATGTGTTGTATTAATGAGACCCAAAACACTTGAGTTTTAATTTTATTTCTGTCATTCATTTCAAGTATCTTTTACTGTTTTTAATCTGCCCAATGTCTCTCTTCTTTTTCATTTTAGTGATTGCACTAGCTAGTTTTATGTCAATCTGATATAAGCTAGAGAGTCATCAGAGAAGATGGAGTTTCAGTTGAGAACATGTCTCCATAAGATTGGGCTATTGGCAAGGCTGTAGGGTGTGCTCTTAATTAGTGCTTGATGGGCGAGGGCCCAGCCCATTGTGGGTGGCGTCATCCCTAGGCTAGTGTTCCTTGGTTTTATAAAAAAGCAGGCTGAGTAAGCCATGAAAAACAAACCAGTAAGCAGCACTCCTCCATGGCCTCAGCATCCTGTTCAGTTTGAATTCCTGCCTTAGCTTCCCTCAATGAGCTGAGATGGGATGTGTAAGCCATATAAACTCTTCTCTCCTCAAGTTGCTTTTGGTCACGGTGTTTCACCACAGCAATAGTCACCCTGACTAAAACAGGGATAAGTGAAAGTCTTTTTTTCCTTAGTCTCATACCAGAACATTCCTGAGAATAAATCAGTAGAGTCCTGTACTCTTCCAAAGATGACAGCTCTCTTCATTGATTAACTTGCTCTCCATAAGGGTCAGTGGGAAGCCTCTGGGCAAATAGAGCTGACTTCTTGGCTTGCTTTTCTGTTTTCTTCTTTCCTCTCTATCCTTTCTTGACCTTTTAAAAGCTTAAGCCCTCTCTCTGCATTTACTAGGTCCAACTAGATTATGGTGGCCAGATTCCATTAGTACAGGACAGTGAAATGTATTGAAAATGAGTAGCATGTCATTTTGGCTAGTCAGAATATGAAGTAAAAATCAAAATTTGGAGATTATCAGGTGTCCACCTGGTGCAACCTTCTTCCCATGACCTCTTTGTGTAGCAACATTGCCAAGGGTTTTCTTAGCAGGGATTCCTAGCTAGGCAGTGGTGGGCAAGGCTGACCTGTGCACTAATAGACACATGTGTTAAGACCTAGGAAAGCACAAGGATACTGGGGGGAATGTGAGAAAAAAATGATGAGATATAAAGCAGGTACCTCTCAGAACCAGCAAGCAGGGCAGAGATGGAAAAGAAGCTGAGGTCATGCCAGCCCTTCCTAGGATCATATTTGTTCCAATATTGGAACAGCAAGGGCAATGCAAAGATTCCAGAGATTTAAATCTTGAACGTGAGTTCAAGGAAATGTAGAGATCTGAACCAATGGACAAGTTCGCTGCTCAGAACTGTGCCCTGTTAACTCCTAAGAATTCCCAGTCTACCTGAAGTCAATTACTTAGGTCCTAGCTGTCCTGGTTCTCTCAACAACACCTTTGTTTTCTTCCTTCTACATCATCGATGTTCCAGCCACACTCGAGAACCTGACAGTATGACAGTATCATTTCTCTACTCCTGCCATTTCCATAGTGTGTCAATCTTTCCTTTTCACCATTGAACATCTTGTGTGTTCCAACACCGATTGTTCAGTGTGGTGTCTTTGTATCTCAGGTCAGAATCACAGCTTCTTCCCTAGGTTACTGCAAGGGCTTTTTCTTCCAGGCAAGGCCTGGCCTGCTCTGACCACTCTCCTCCCCTGTGTTGATCTGATTTATGCTTCTTCAGTCTCGGCTTTGTCTTCTACTTTAGTATAGCTACTGACCAGAGTTGATTGTCGGTGTGTGTGTGTATGCATGTACATGTGTATGCGTATGTATGTATGTGTGTGTCTCTGTGTATACATGTTTATGTGTATATGTATAGGTATACATATGTATGCATATGTATGTATATGTGTGTTTGTGGGTTTCCATGTCTATGTGTGTGGATGGATTTAAATAATTCTTCCTACCTCAGCCTGCACACCTGTGATGGGCGATTTGGGGGTCTAGTATTGCTCAGCTTTATGATCAAGTATCAAAATGTATTCTCAAATTCCTAGCTCCAGTTTATTAATTAGCTATCTGTTTTGGAATTCTTTCTTACCCTGGCTGGTCTTGTAGCTATTCATCTGAGAAGGGAATATTAAAAAAACAAACAAACAAACAAACAAACAAACCTTGATGCCAGAAGAAAGAATAACTCAACTAATACATAGACAACCCAAAATATATTTCAAAAGCTAAAGTACCATGTCTAATAAATGAAAATATGTTCAACATTTTAGCCATCCAAGAAATGTAAGTCAGTCAGAATTGCCATATCATAAAAAAATATTGCTGTCAAGGACATAGGTGGTCTGGTTGGGATGGCAGGGAAAAGCCATCAAAGCTTTAATTATAAATTAGCCACCATGAAAACCACTGAGAAGGTCCCTTAAAAAATAAAAACAGGAATGCATGCAACATCCCACATCCAGCTGTCCTGCTCCTGGGCAAGCACACAGAACTGTAAGTCAGCATAGCTCCTGGGCGAGCACACAGAACTGTAAGGCAGCATAGCACCTGGGGGAGCACACAGGACTGTAAGGCAGCATAGCACCTGGGCGAGCACACAGGACTGTAAGGCAGCATAGCGCCTGGGTGAGCACACAGGACTGTAAGGCAGCATAGCACCTGGGCGAGCACACAGGACTGTAAGTCAGCATAGCGCCTGGGCGAGCACACAGGACTGTAAGGCAGCATAGCGCCTGGGCGAGCACACAGGACTGTAAGGCAGCATAGCACCTGGGCGAGCACACAGGACTGTAAGTCAGCATAGCGCCTGGGCGAGCACACAGGACTGTAAGGCAGCATAGCACCTGGGCGAGCACACAGGACTGTAAGGCAGCATAGCGCCTGGGCGAGCACACAGGACTGTAAGGCAGCATAGCGCCTGGGCGAGCACACAGGACTGTAAGGCAGCATAGCGCCTGGGCGAGCACACAGGACTGTAAGGCAGCATAGCACCTGGGGGAGCACACAGGACTGTAAGGCAGCATAGCACAGATACTTGCACAGCCATGCCTATTGTATGTAGCACTATCTGTGGTATGAGATATGGAACTAGCCTTGATGTCCATCAACAGATACATGGAAGAGGAAAATGCAGTATATATATACAACCGAGCTTTGCTCAACCATAGCTCAATCATAAAGAAGAATAAAATTATATCATTTACAAGAAATGGATGGAACTGGAGATCACAAGAGTCTGGGTTGAGAAAAGAAAGAAAGCATGAAAGTACAAAGGGTGGTTCATTGGGAAGAGAAAGGGACATGGGGTGGTAGTAAGAGGGAGTAACAGGGGGAGTGGATACTTTTTAAGAATATACATGTGAGCAAATGTCTTAACGAAACCAATCAGTTTTCTGCCATTAATACCCTAAAACAAACACAAACAAATAAACACATTGAGTAGATTGTGAGATGAGAGTCTCTCTCTGAGTCTCATCCTATGATCATTGGCTGCCAACTCTCTTGTCTTTGAACTCAAGCCTCTTCTGCCTGCTAACGGGATGTGTTGGACCTCTCTGGGCTGCTTCCTTGTGTATGTGTCTGTGACTGTTGTCTACATTTCCTCTAAAGATAAGGGCACAGTGTTACCCAAAGCTGGATTTCCCTGGTGGTGAGGTGAAGTATCTAGCTTTATATATGGGCGTACTTGCTGTCCGACTTCAATATTGTGATTACAAAGCTGGTCTTCCTCTTGCACTTGGGTTCAAGTCTGTCCCAGTTGGCTGCTATGGGCCAGGCAGTACCCCCGAGATGGCAGGTCTCTTAGCATCCCTTTTACTAAAGGTGTGTCTTGGTGATTCATGCGTTCTGACTTTCACTGGGCACAAAGCTCTTTGATTACCACACGTCCTTCCCTTTGACATTTATTCAGTGCCTGCCGCAGCTGAGCCTCTGAGGGCCATCAGCACGCAACATTCTGCAGTGTGAGGGTCCTCGGGTGGATCATTCTAGAGCTGGCTCTGACCTCTGCCCCAGAGTCACCTGTGGTGGTTAAGCATGAATTTGATGGTCATCTGGAATCAGGTGAGTGACATGTTTCTAGGACAGTCCTTCTGGAGTGGTATTTCCTGGGCGAATCCACTGAGGGGAAAGACCCTCCCTGGGAGTGAGAGGTCCCTTCTGGAGGCAGCCCACGTATGCAGAGGTCTAAGAGAAGAGCAGTACTGCTTTTGCTCACCTGTTCTTGCTCCTTGCTGATGAGTACACCTGCACAGGTTGCTGCTGCCGCCGCCGCCACCGCCATCAAAGCCTTTCAACGAGACCCAAGACCAGCAGCCTTCCAGGAGTCTTCCAGACCTTCAGAAGCAGGTGGAAACTGCTCAGAAGTGCAATTCTGTATACTGACCAACTGCCTCCTGGTTCTCGGTCATTTTAGCATGTAAATGACACTGTTGGACAACTCCATACTTACTGTGGAAGCGACTTAATGAACAATAACCACTGCTATAGTATCTATTCTTTCAGTTTTGTTCTTCTAGAGAACACTATCAATTACCCTGCGTTTCCCTCTGGTATGCATGATCCTCCGTGAGTAGGTTCATATCACTCCTGATTATAATCTCTCTTAACCTTTACCCATCAACCATACTCATGTTCCCAAGAATACAGTTTGGTCACACTGGGCCCTTAGTATACGGGGAATAACGTATTGCAACTACAAAATGAAATTCTAAATCTGTAGATGGATCTCTAGTCCCTTCACAAGTTACCCAATTACTGTCTCAGTTATTAGGACAACTCTTTTATTACCTGCTATCCAAAGAGAAAATGAAGAACTGAAGCATCTTCTACATCTCATGGCTTTCCAACTCTTTCCTAGACTTAATATTGTATACGTGTGTCTGTATGTGAGTGTGGGTGCCTGATGAGGCCGGAAGGGGATATCAGGTCCCCTGGAGCTGGAGCTAAAAGCAGTGGAGAGGTTTCTGGAAACAAATCTGGTTCCCCTGGGGGAATAGTTTGGACACTAACCACTGGGCCATCTCTCCGTCTGCTCATGTTGTGTGTGCAGCTGCTTTGCTTACTTTTTAAAAATTTAAATGGAGAGCTACACAGAAAGCGTAAGCTGTCATTATTTCTGTACCTCAATATCACCAGTAGATTAGTCGATGAGTTCATGGCTAACATACCTTATGGTAGGGGCCTTAATTAAGGGTTTACACAGAGGCTATAGCATTGGAGGTATGCATTGGGAAGAGTATATCTTGATATCTAGTTCCCAATCCCTTCTTCTCTCTCTGTTTTCCTTCTGTCTCCAACTAGGGATCAGATTTCCCTCAAGTATCCCCTTCTGCTATGGTGGTCTGCCTCTTCAAAATTCAGCCAACTGTGGTTGAAACCTCAGAAACCATGAGGCAAGATATAGTTTCCTCTTTCTTTTTTTTTTTTGGTTCTTTTTTTCGGAGCTGGGGACCGAACCCAGGGCCTTGCGCTTCCTAGGTAAGCGCTCTACCACTGAGCTAAATCCCCAGCCCCACCTCTTTCTTTTTTTTTTTTTTAAATACTTATTTAATGTATATGAGTACACTGTAGCTGTCTTCAGATACACCAGAAGAGGGCATCAGATCCCATTACAGATGGCTGTGAGCCACCATGTGGTTTGGGGAATTGAACTCAGGACCTCTGGAAGAGCAGTCAGTGCTCTTAACCGCTGAGCCATCTCTCCAGCCCTGTTTTCCTCTTCTTAACCTGTTTGTGTCTGGCATTTTATCACAGCAACAGGAAGCTCACTCTTGCTGCATGCGGATAATCACATACTGATTTGCATTGTACTACATTTTTTTCAGGCTCTATAGATCTGATGACAGTATAATTCACTATTACAGTTTAAAACAGTGTAACACTTTCACTCTTGTCCACTGTCATACTTTCTACGTCTGGATACTTAGTGAACCACGTGACAATATTGCCATTTTGGCTTTTGGAAAGCCACCATCTGGGGATTGGCTGTTTCCATTGCTCTTCTCTTGTGCGCAGATCTGGTTTGCTTCTGCCAGCATTGAGGAATTCCTCCTCACTTTTCCTGCTCCCAGTATACTCATCCACTTTTTATCTTATGAAATAACTTCATCATTTAAGTTTTTGAAAGATTTTTTTTCTAGACCTAGTGTGATTGATGAACATTTTTTTCTATTTTAAAGATGCTGTTTCATTGCCTTCTAGATCCTAGTTTAGATGAGACACAAGCTGTCATTACTACTGCTGTTCCTTTAGGGCCAAAGTATTTTTTAAAAGTCTGGATGCTCTTAAGAGTTTTCTCTCTTTTTTTCTTCTTCTTTATTTTATAACCTTACCTGCAGCATTACCAGTACAGTTTTATTTGTTCTGTGTAAACGAACCATGCTGGTTAAATTTTTGTCAACTCGATACAAGTTGATATCTGTACTGAGGAAAAGCCTCCGTCAAATTGGCTTGAAGGCAGGTCTGGGTATTTTCTTGGCTGATGATTGATGTGGGAGGGAGATCCCATCTAACCGTGCGTGGTGCCACTGCTGGACAGACGGCCCTGTGCTGTAGAAAGCAAGCTGAGAAAGCCAGTAAGCATCAGTCCTCCATGGCCTCTGCTTCCGTTCTTGCCTTGGTTCCCTTCGTGATCCTGAGTATAAGCTAAGTAAACCCTATCCTCTCCAAGTTGCTTCTGCCCATGGGAGTTATGACAGTAATAGAAAGTAAACTAGAGCAGTGAACTTCTTGCTTCTTTTCATTCTCTGTGTGAAGACTGGGGACTTACAGAATTTTACAAGTGGACTTTCTTACTCTATTCTTTTGTTTCCTTGTTACACTAAAAACAAAACATAAAGGTATGTTGTGTAGAGGAATTTTAATCCAGCAACATGGCTGCTCTGGGCAAAAGATTACATCCAAAGACCTAAGTATGTGTGATCCGGCTGGAATCCAGACACACCTCACATCTTTAATCCCTCTGGCTGGAAGGCAGACATGCCCTTAGTACACACCTTTAAGGTAAAATTAGTTTGTAGAAGGAAGCAGCCGTGATTGAAAGTAATGGCTAATTGAGGGGCAGACAAAGTGACCAATCAGGGAAAGATTAGACAGAATGGGTCAGGGAGACATTACACCCAACTCTCACCAGAAGAGCATAGGCAGAGAAGTTATTTAAGAGCAGCACAGGCAGGGTCAGTCAGTGAGGAGTCAGAGCAGTGAGTGTAGTGCAGTGGAGTTTGTTCCTGAGTTCCTGCAGTTCAGTGTAGGTCAGCAGAGGTGGCTGAAGCCAGAGAACAAGGAGCCAGAAGATTAGAACAAATGGCCGGGGATAATTTAAGGCCAAGCAGAGAAATTCAATGAGATCAAAGAGAAGCCAGATTGAATCTGTCAGCTTAGAGAGGAGTTTTGAGCTAGAACAGCTGAGTTGAAGCAGCCAGCCAGAGTTCAAGAACTAGACAGGGTGAGCTTATTCAAGAGTAAGTCTCTGAGACAACAATTACATCTGTTGAATAAGAGTGACTTTTACAATGTTGCATGGTTGATATTATTTCATAGGTAATTAAGATTTTGTTTCTTTTAAAATACCACTTCTATTTCAGTTTGTGTGAATTCTATTTAGCTGTTTTCAATTTCCCCAATCCTGTTCTTTTTCCTGATTAACAATCTTTTACTCCAAAACAATCAATTTTTAAAAATATTCTATTTTTAGTTCTAGTATTTCTATATCTTCCTGATCCTTTTTCTCTTAAATTCTTAGATAAATTGTATATGCATTTCCTTACAGTCTCCATCTGCTTCTCTGTTCCATTAACCTTTTCTTCTGTGAATTCTTTAAACCATTACTTCTTTAATTGTTACAGTTGTTTCCAAGTCTCTTTCTGTTAATCTCAACATCTGTGCCATCTGTTGCCCGGATTCAATTGACTGGCTATTTTTATTTAAAAATGTATCATTATCACGTGTGCATGATGTGTGCGGGTGAGCACATGTGTCATGGCTGATGTGTGGAGGTCATGGAGCTGGTTCTCACCTTCCTTCTTTTATGTGCTTCTAGCATAAAACTCAGGTCACCAGGCTTTCAGAGTAAGCACTGCTTCACAGGCTGAGTGAGTAACAACAAATAATGAGTGATTACTCATTGTTCTTGTTCTTTGTAAGTCTGCCAAAAGCCTTCCCAATTCTGCCTCCCCTGGATCGCGTTCGGTGTCTTCACAACTGCTCTTCAGATGCACAGGAGGGAGCAGTAGCATATGAAACGAGGCCACCGCCTCACACATCACCTGGGACTCACTGGCAGGTCTCTTCCCATCACTATGCAGGATACAGATACAGATTCAGGGCTAGAAATCACTATGATATCACTTAGAATTAGGAATCATTCCGAAAGAAACATATCCATAATTACAGAAAACAAACATTGTAAATAAGATCGTAAGACCTACTGGGGAAACTCTATATGTTTTTGGTTATTGTCTGTTGTACTTTGTTTGAAAGCACTTAAGCTAGTCATGGTGGAATACATCTCCAGCCCCAGCCACTGGGGATGCTGAGGCAGGAGAATTGCGAATTAAAAGGTCAATCTGAGCAACATATACTTTATTTAAAAAAATTTTTAAAAAATAGAACAGATACATGTGATTATTTACTGCCCCTGACACAGTTCTGGAGAATAGAATAAAGTTGACTAAACACTTTTTGGGCGGCCAGGTTGTGCTAGAAAAACTTCTTGTATTAACTCTTTCAATCTTTACAAAGAGCTTGTTCAGCAATTTGCAGTCATGGCTGGCTATGACACGCAGTCACAGGGATGAGACCATTGGAGGATAAGGATGCTGGGCGTCAAGAGAAACAGCCCACTTTCCACTCAGGCTCATTTACCCGGTCCTCAGCTGGCAAGCCACACTTGCCGTTGGTGATTCTAGATCGATCTACACAGGAACACATGTCTCTAAATTCTGTGAGAGCAACAATAAGCCAGTCTCTGAGGGACCGATTCGTGAGCACATTAATAGATGGCTGACTCTCTCTGCACACGGGGACAAGAGGCTGGAGCTCCCGCGGAACATCCAAGCTTCCCGGTTGCAGGGTTCTGGTGCCTCCTCTGTGCTCCGCTGGGATGGGCAATTTCACGTGTGTCATCTTCCGCTGCTCAACCAGCAGCTGAGGCAGCTTTTCCAATTATCTCCTGCTGAACAGAACCAATCGACCACTGACGGTTGTCAGTCAGGCAGAATCCATGTGTCTAATGAGAAGGCACGGCAAAGCGTTGCTCGGATTTCCAGAGGATTGCCTTTGTTACATCCCAGTCAGGCTTCTGATTTCGTTGTATCAGAAGAGGGGGAACAGACGGAGGGCTTGATCCTCAGAGATCGTTCCAATGTGTGTGGTGTGTGTTTGCCTACAACAGCAGGTGTCCTAAAACTCTGACAGTGTTTACTTCTTAGCAATTGACTCATGGGTGGTTTTAATGATCTTATTTGTACATCTCTGTGTTTTTCTATATCTAAAACATGCAAATTCCTCCTGGACTATTATTATTACTTGAGATGGGGTCTTGTGTGTGGCTCAAATTGGTCTTGAATTGGCTATGTCCCCAATGATGACCTTCAAGGCTTTCTATTTCCCTTTCTCAAGGGTCGGATTATTGGCATGTGACACCATGCTTGCCTGGGAGTCAGATTTTTCAAAGATGAGATGTAGGGTAGGTGTGTATCTAATTTCTATATGGTCTTGAAGTATAAAGTCTTATCTGAGAAAGCCTTAAGCCACTTCTAAAATATAAGACTTTAAAAAATCCAAACAGGATTAGAATTATATTTTCTTCTAGAGTCTGACCCACTTTTCAGTTTCCTATAACATAAAGAAAAAACTCTATGGGTTCCTGCTGAGATACAGTACACAGCCGATGTCTAGGGAACTATTGAAGAAATGTGTAGAAGATTGAATGATTAAATGGATGTAAGAATATTGTACTTAGCTCACAGTTTGCCGATTGCAGGTTTCTAAAAACCAAGAATAAATGTGGCAATATTGACTACCGTACTGGATAGACATCAGACTTGGTGCAGGTCTACTTGATTTTGTATTAACAGCTCATTAATTGGCTTCCATTTCTTCCCCGATTTGCTTTATAAGCATGTCTCAGGGGTATGGGGACTCTAGAGAGCTCTGCCATGGCGTTCTTAGAACTTTTGGCTTAAACCAAAAAGACATTACATCAGTGACAATCGGTGATTCTAGATGAGTCTCCACCTGGATCACTATGAGTCAAAGTCCACCATTGCATAGAGCATGGTGAACATGACATCTGATTGTCCTGAGTCTCCTGGAACTAAGAATTCCTCAGGGGAAGGATGTAGAGGAATAGTTTACCAAAGTAAGGGGGAGGCAGATCAGACACCAAAGGCAACACCCTCCAGTCTAGAGAAGCATTATTGACAACAAAAATATACACAGCATTTAAATCAGCTGCAATTACTTCCCGCAGGTGTCATGTACGTCCTTCATTCCCTTTACCCGAAAGTCATCCCACAAACTGTGGGCACTGAGGAAGGAGCTAGCATAAGTGACTGGGCCAGGACCTAGGAACAGACCGAGAGTGTGAAGAGTTAACACTCAATGGGATTCCTTGACAAGTGGGCTATAGCTTGAAGAGGTAGCATTCAATGGGATTAGCATGCTTGCTTTTATTACAACCGCCCTCCCCTAAACAGGAAAGAACCCTCTCCAGGAACTAAATTTGGGCCCATATTGTTGACAGAAAGATGTATTTAGAGGTTTATGTCTTCCCTGTTGGAGAATAGTGCGCTCATTTACTGAGGTGCTTAGGACAATGCCTGACTTGCTAGGTGAGAGATCTCTTCATTTTCTTATTACTCCTTGCATTTGCCTAGGGCTCTTAGTGCTCCCTCCTCGTGGTTCTTGGTTTGTCTTTGCTTCTATCACAGCATCACACAGAGAGGAAATGCAGCTGGTGTTCCCGTTCTTGGCTGTGTGCATCTCCTGCCACATGACTGCAGGGATCCAAGGACTTCATTCTAGGTCGCTGGAGAATCTACTGTCCATACAAAGTCCAGCAATTGGTAGTCTTATCGATGAGTTCTCCAGAAAAGGCCAGCAATTGGTACTCTATTTGATGAGTTCTCCAGAAAATGCCAGCATTCAGTGGAATTGGGATTGAACGTGCCTTATGGCAAGGACAGGAGAACTCCCAATGCAGGGAAAGGAGAGCCTTAACTTGACCTTAACCAGGACTATTACTGCATCAAAACCAAAAGCCCAAACCCCAAACTAAAACAAGAATCCGGACATGCTGTAATAAAATAACTAGTTTTGTTAACTCAGGAACTGAAATCACTTAAATAAACTGTCAGTCCACCCCAAACAAGTAAACTCTAGCCTTAAACCTCTCAGAAATTCCAAAGCCGGCAGACCCAATCTAAACGTTGCCTGTTTCAAGTTAATTGTGCAAGGAAATGGGTTTATTTACATCTGTATTTGAGTTTTGATTGATTTTATTTGGAGATAGAACCAGGGCACTCTTCTGCTTCGGTTGTTTGTTAGCTGAGAGTCCTCTGAGACCAGAGGGTCAGAAAAGGAAGTGAGCAGACACCGTCTTTTTTCTCCTGTGTGTTGGCGTGTTGTCAGCTTTTCCAGGTTGTCAGTTTCGAATAATGCAGAGTGGATGAAGACAGTTAACTCCGTCAAGATGTGCCTAGAAGCCAGGAGGGCTGGGGACACAGGACAACACGCTCCATCAGAGAGCTAGGATCTTACACCAGGATGCATTTTGGTATCAAGTTGATTCACCCACCGCTCTTTGCTTGACTTGTCTCCTTTTATGTTCCAAACACTGAAGTAGAAACACGATCATCCTG
The DNA here is from genome assembly GCF_021556685.1 of Rattus norvegicus. Lineage (NCBI taxonomy): Eukaryota > Metazoa > Chordata > Mammalia > Rodentia > Muridae > Rattus > Rattus norvegicus. The sequence goes on along the minus strand of NC_141534.1, from coordinate 20,998,608 downwards.
TACTCACCACTTTTATCTTCCTTTGAAATTATGCTCATTGGCTGGTAAGGACACCACGTGGTACCAAAACACAGCCGGTACCCAAGCACACCATAAACACGAAAGAAATTGATTTGCATTTTGTATAAGAAAAAGAATTACTGCGACTTTGGCATCTGGGTGTTTATTTTCCTGGAGGTAAATATACATGTTTGATAAGTAGTCAAAGGAGCCATCATGACCTTAGCCTGCATGGAGATTCCATATTCTGGAAGTTTGTAATATGTTGTCCAAACTAAAAAAATCTTCACTATGAGTCTCAAAGCACCCGCAGATACACCCTTGAGTGTATTTCACCATGTGTAGACTCTTTGACTTTGCCTGAACCTCATCTGGGTCCCCTCCAGGGAGGTGGAATTCGGCAGATTCCACACATTCCTGGCTTTGAACTGGGAGCCCAGGTGGAGGCAAAATGAAGAAGAAGCTTCCATTCTTCATGGGGTTCACATTACAAAATCACAGAAGGGTGTGGGATATAGCTCAGTTGATAGAATGCTTGCCCAACCTGAAACTCCAGGGTTGATCCCAGCACAGCACAACCTGGGTGTGGTGGCCCAGGCTTGTGATCCCAGTACTAGGTAGGAAAATAGGAAGCTAAGGTCACCCTCTTAGACCTATACATGAGTTCAAGACTAGCTAGTTTGGGCTACTTGATTCTAAAGAACTAACCAAGCAAACAAAAACAAGTTTGAAGAGGCTTAGCGTTAAAGGAATGGTGAAAGTACTCATATTTGGTAAGGAATTTGGGGGAGTTTTGGAAGGATCCATTACAGCTTAGTATTTATTGTACAATTATATCACATTTCTTTCTATTATTACTATTTATAGCCAAAAGGTTATAAATATTGATTTGGGACCATGTTTAAAAATTTATGTTTAGAGCTGATTTTTTTTTTTTTTTTGGATTGCTTTATTGCTCTGAAACATTAAAACTCCTAAGTTAGGCCTCTCGTGCATTCAGTTGTGTCCTGACTGATGTCCAGTCCCGGCATTCCGGCACAGACTTGGATGAATACCGCTGCCTCACCCCAGATCGAAGCAGGGGAAATTTGCAATTCCCTCAAAGGATTGGAAATGAGCCCATTGTCAAGCTGCCAAAGTAAATTAACAAGGTTTAAAATTCATCATAATATCTATCAGAAATGCAAATGACTGGTAATTAAGGCAGGCCTTACTCTCTCATGGCTCATGCAGCCTGATAAAGCAGCCCTGGTATGTTACCTCACTGCGTCTGGGTGTTTATTATAGCTACTTGAGTACCAGGTGGCTTGTTCTGTAGAGTCTTACGGTCTATTAAATTCTAAACATGAAAGAGCAGTAAAACACAGTAAATATTTTATGCCATGGGTGAGGCTATGATCCTCAAAGTTACTCTGTGCCCTTGGGTTCTGTAAGAATGTTATTTTCTATTAAAAAAAAATAACGTTTGGTTATCACTTATAAGAAGTCTTAAGGACACGAAAGGTAGAGACTCCCCATAACTTATCACTTCATGGTAGTCATCATTCGTGTGTGCTTACTGGGGTTTACGGTTTTTTTGCTGCACATTGCTACACAGTTTTGCCATCCTATTCCGTATGAAACCGTGTTAGTGACTGTAAACACCGTTCTCTGATCACCAAAGTAATTCAGTGGGACGAGGAGAGTAAAGACGATAAAGATTCCAGAGTCTCATGGAGCAAGCACCTCTGTTAATGTTGGCATCTGCACATTGTAACCCTTCACTGTGTAGAGATGTACTCATTCGGAAGTCAGTGCTATCCCACTGTGTCGAGGTACTGTGGGAGCTTGGGACAGTGTGTGGAACATCGTGGCCAAGCTGTGGCTTTACTTTACAGAATTAGGAAATGTCAAGGGTTCAGGCCACTGAAGATGAATTTTAAAGAAATAGAAGATGTTTCCAAGTCATTTGGTAGCAAGAATTTTTTTTCTTTTTAGGGGGTGAAAGATCAAGATTTTATTGTCTTCATAACAAAATCAGCTTAGAACTGGATCACTTGGCCCTTTCTCCTCTTGTCACCTCCTAGTTCAAATGCTTGCATTTCTCAATGGCCAGCATCCTCTTAGATCTGCAGTTGGGCTCAACGCACTCCAGTCTCAGCAAAATCTTCTTTGTAGTTTTAGCCTTTTTGCGGAAAATGGGCTTAGTCTGCCCGCCGTAGCCACTCTGTTTCCTGTCATAACGCCGCTATCCCTGGGCATACAAAGAATCCTTGCCCTTCTTGTCTGTGTCACCTTGTGGGGTTGGTGCTTCCCACATTTCTTGCAGAATGTCCAGCGGGTCTTAGGAACATTCACCATGTTTGCAGGAGAGCTATCGAGAATGATTTTACTTCCTCTCTGGGAGCCGCTGCTGAAGTGTAGGGAAGGAGAGGAGATTGAGCAGGAGAGAGACACTTCTAGTTTAGCTGCTTTGTAGTTGATTTTGTGCTGTGCCACGCTGCCACCAGTGAGCCAGAATTCATCCTATCGAGTGACATTTTAAACCAGTGTGCCACAGAAGACTTTAACTGAACCCCATCATGTAGGCTGGACTTATAGAATGTCCTTTCTGAGTAGGGGAAAGCCAGGAGCAGAAGACAAGCGTCTTAGCTCTATGAAGATTTGTCCCAGCTCATGGAGAGTCCTGACAATACATATCCTCCTGCTTTTCTCTTGGAAAATCAAACTAAATGAGGGTCTTTGAAAGTAGTTGGGCTTCTTCCTCCCCAACTTCTTTCTTCCCTATTGGTAAGCAAATGTTTGGTATAGGGTCTCACTTCGTAGACTAGTAAGCTGGCCTGAGAGTCATTCTGCAGCCCAGGCTAGCCTTGCCATTGGGAAACTTCCCTGCCCCAGCCTCATGGTCGTTTGGATTGTATGTGTGAGTTGCCAATTCCTGGCTCCTCCATTTCGTCTTGTTTGTACAGGCTTCCTCGGTGGTAGTTTTTTGTTTTTGTTGTTATTTATTCTTTGAATGTTTTTAAAGATGATTTTTAAAATGAATCCTTTCAGGATTTTATACATTGTATTTTGGTCATACCCACTCTTCCCTCAAGCTTTTTCCAGATGCACCTCATGTTCATTTCCACTCAACTTGGTGTCCTCATTCAGAAAAGAAAACAAAACAAACCACGGAATCCAGTTAGTATTGCCTATGTACTTACTCTTGGGTGTGTGGCCACCCGTCTGGGTGTTCTTTACCTGGTTCACCCTTAGAGGGAACAGACTCTGCCTCTCTGTCAGTTACTGGTAGGTCCTCAGCTAAAGGTGGAGCTCGGTGCACACCTCTCTCTCCTGTGCTTACATATTCTCAGGTTGTATGCAGGATGCTGGTTCAACCACTCTGAGTTCCTATGTGTGCCTGGGTCCTCTTTGTTTCCAGCACCAGTCTATTAAGCATCCCTTGGATCCCAATACTTATATATAGGTACTGCTTATCTGCTTTTAGCTCCCAAGGTGTTTTTAGGAAATGTGTATGCAATGAGACTAGGTATGTGGGACAAGTTCTGCCCAGTGTCTTCCCATGACCAGGTGGGCCCTCTCAGCATCCTTTAGCTGATGGCTTCTGTAGGCTGCTTCGAGACAGATATTGCTTATGCCAGTGGCATCCGGCTGTGGTAGATTTCAGAGTCAAAGTGAGACTGACATCATCTTCCTGAAAATATGAAGACAATTTAGATTGTCCTTTTTGGTTGCGATGTTTTACTTATTGGTTTATGAAGCTTAAGGCAAAATTGAAAGAATGGTGTCTTACAGTGATAATATTCTGGTCAATGAGAGAGAGAGAGAGAGAGAGAGAGAGAGAGAGAGAGAGAGAGAGAGAGAGATCTGGCTTGCCTTGGTACAGACACCTATCCAAAATGAACACTGGAGCATTAAAAGGGAAAGATGACTGAGCTTTTGTAGAAACCATAGATCATAACTAACCTACCTTAATGATTACTAATGATCACCATTTTTACCCAGAATGTAGTGCTTTCATTGGTTAGCTCAGTTCAATTGATGTTGATAAACTTGTTTAATCCTCACTTTAAAGAGCCATCAATTTCACACAAGTTCTTCATGCCTCTATTGCCTGTGATGAGCTATTTCTTAAAATTGCACTTTATTTACCTGGCGTGTGTGCACGAGTGTGTGTGTGTGTGTGTGTGCGCGCGCGTGCGCGCGCGCACGTGCACCATGGCTTGTGTATGGAAATGAGAGCACAATTCTCCAGCCCTTACACATATGATTTTGAAATGATGGTATAAAACCTAGAAGTTACAAATGAAGGAAAACCTGACATTTGTCTTTCCAGGACTGGATTAATTTGCTTAATGTGATTGTGTCTCACTTCATCCGTGTTATTACCAGTGACATCGCCCCACTCTTCTCCATGGCTGATGTGTCCACTGAGCTCACATACCATTCTTTCCTTACCTGTTCCTCGGTGGTTGGGTACCTGGCTTAGCAATTGTGAATAGTGCCTCAAGGAATATTGAGGTACAAGTGTGCAAGTGTCCCCGTGACTTGGGTCACTTCAGGAGCATACCCTGAAGTGATCTGGAAGGAGATGTGTTTATTTCTTCATAACAGTTGGCCTAGTTTCCATGCCCATTGGAGTCGTGAGAGACTCCTTTGGTCCTCGTCCTAGAATCGGCATTCTGATCAGGGTTAGATGTAATCTCAGTGTCTTCATTTCTTAGCCTCTAATTTTATTCTACTTCTTTGTTTTCTCAAACTATAATTACTTAATTTTCTTCTGTTCCATTTCCTTCCTCCAACTCCTCCCCCTATTTATCTATTTCTGAGACACAGTCTTGCCACGTGGCCCTGGCTGGCCTGGAACTCATAGAGATTTGCCTGCCTTTGCCTCCTGAGTGTTGGTATTAACGCTGCATGACACCACCCCAGGCCAGGGTGTACAGTGTTGAAATGGGCTGCCCCACCACCACTGTGTTAAACGGTTTTAAAATCCACTTTACCTCACAATCCAGGTGCTCTAAAGCATGGCTCCTCCCACAGTCACTCTGTCGCTGACAGCCTTTAGTTTTTACTGACTGAGAAGCTCATTTTTGTTCTACTGTGGTTTTGTTGCCTTGGAACTTTGTTTCTCTGACCATCTTTTTTTTTTTTTTCCAACCCCTAATTCTAATTTTCCTCTAAAGTTGGTGGCTTCTCAGCCTTTGGGTCCATCTTTTACACAGGCCGTTTAGTATCGGCATCATGTCTAGGATACCAAACAATTCTGAAGGTGTTTGGTCCATATGCTATATATCTTAAAAGTCGACTCTTACTTTGAATGCCAAGGCTAGAATACTTAGGCAGGTTTTTAAATCGATTCTTTTAACAAGACACTCAAGACTGGGGGCAAGGGGCCGAGTTGCTGTACACACACCTTTGGACACTGCATGCTCAGGTGGGTGAATCTGAGTCTGGAGATGAGTGGAATATAAGGAAAAGCAAGGTATATAAATACTGACCTTTTCATTTCTTTCTAAACTAATAGCTGTGTACGATCCCCCACCCCTAGGGAGAGAGTGGGCTCAGTCTGTCCTCTTCTACCTTACATCAATTCTTTAGAGGCATTGTAGTGTTTGAGGGGTGGGTGAAAGGGCAGGTCTGTTGACACAGGCTGCCTCTCCTCTGCTGTAGGATTAGGATCCCATCCTTGAGAAGAGGCTCCATCAGTCTGTATGGAAGTCTTGCTCGTTTCAAAGTGAAAAGCACCAAGTCTCTACCCTGTTGATTTAGACGCTGTTTCCAGTGGTCCTTCGAAGAAAACAAGACTGAACATTTACAGCCTCAAAAGCGATAAAGCCTGTAAGTGAAATCCAATTTATTTCTCACTGGTTACTGAGCTCCTGAGTGGTCTCGTTTTCCTTGGCTGTATCCCGGATGAGGAGACTGTATAAGGAGACCCGTCACAATGGCTCAGTGACTCGGAACAGGGGTCATTACTAATGCATCCGTGCTGCATTTCAAGGCATCATGCAATGCATGATTTTTCATTTGCTAAAGCCATGAATTGATGCTAAAGGGTCACGACATAAAATACTTTCACTTCACGCAATTAGAGCTTGTAATGGGTGTTTAACATGGAAGGATTTTTTTTAACCATATTTTGCAGGGCAACAGACACTGCTGCTACTTGTTAATGCATCTTGGACCCACTGCTTCTCTCGGTGCTGAGTGGAGCATCGGGAGACTAAAGGACAGCATATTCAGTCCATGTCCTGCCTCTGTTGGCAGTTTCATTGATTACGCTGTAGTTTCAATTTAATAGTAATGACCATGACAGTAGCTATACTAGTTAACAATTAAGTGTAATGTTTATTCAAGGAAGCTTTCAGTTCTGATTCTAAAAAATTAATCTTTAAGTTTTTACATTGATTTTTGAGTTCTCAAAAGAATTTTTTTTTTAAGATTTATTCATTTATTATATATAAGTACACTGTAGCTGTCTTCAGATACACCAGAAGAGGGCATCAGATCTCTTTACAGATGGTTGTGAGCCACCATGTGGTTGCTGGGAATTGAACTCATGACCTCTGGAAGAGCAGTCGGGTGCTCTTAACCGCTGAGCCATCTCTCCAGCCCCCCTCAAAAGAATTTTTAAAACAGACATTCTAAAAGTTTGGTGGTAGCAGTTGTGTGTGTGTGTGTGTGTGTGTTTTCCAGCTTGCACATGAGTATGTGGTGTGCATGTGGAAGCTAGACAACAGGTATCATTCTTTTTTTTTTTTTTTTTTTTTTGGTTCTTTTTTTCGGAGCTGGGGACCGAACCCAGGGCCTTGCGCTTCCTAGGCAAGCGCTCTACCACTGAGCTAAATCCCCAACCCCAACAGGTATCATTCTTGGGAATGCCATCTGCCTCCTTTGATGCAGGGTCTTACTTTGGCTTGGAGCTCACCAGTGATGATAGACTGTTGGGTTGGTGAGCCTCCTTATCTTTCCATCTGCACCTCCCCAGTACTGTGATGATGATGCGTGTGTGTGTGTGTGCACATGTGTGTGAATGTGTATTTGTGTGTGAGTGTATGTGTGAGTGTGTGAGTATGTGTGTATGAGTGTGTGTGTATTTGTGTATGAGTGTGTATGTGTATGTGTGTGAGTGTGTGAGTGTGTGTGTGCACGTGTGTGTGAGTGTGTGTGGTGAGAGTATATGTGTGAGTGTGTGTGAGTGTGTGTGAGTGTGTGTGTGGTGAGAGTATATGTGTGAGTGTGTGTGAGTGTGTGTATTTGTGTGTGAGTGTGTGAGTGTATATGTGAGTGTGTGTGTATTTGTGTATGAGTATGTGTGAGTGTGTGTATTTGTGTGTGAGTGTGTGAGTGTATATGTGAGTGTGTGTGTATTTGTGTATGAGTATGTGTGAGTGTGTGAGTATATGTGTGTGTGAGTGCGCGTGAGTGTGTGTGAGTGTGTGTGCATGTGTGTGAGTGTGTGTGAGTGTGTGTGCATGTGTGTGAGTGTGTGTGAGAGTGTATGTGTGAGTGTGTATGTGTGTGAGTGTGTGTGAGTGTGTGAGTGTGTGTATTTGTGTGAGTGTATGTGAGTGTGTGTGAGAGTGCATGTATTTGTGTGTGAGTGTGTGTGTGAGTGTGTGTATTTGTGTGTGAGTGTGTGAGTGTATGTGTGAGTGTGTGAGTGTATGTGTGAGTGTGTGAGTGTGTGAGTGTGTGCATGTGTGTGTGTGTGTGTGTGTGTGTGCGTGCATGTGCACCACCTTGTCTGAGGATCAAACTCAAGGGCTTGAAGATCAAACTCAACGCCTACCATCTGCAAGGCAAGTGTAAGCGGTTTACTGAAGGAGCTGTCTCCAAGTCCTATAAAACGATTTCTTCGAAGCTATTTAAAAGGCATTACAAATACCTTTTCTATACTTTTAAGAATGAACAAAAGTTGACCTTAGGTTTACATTAGAAGTTAATCAATAATGATTCTCATTATCCTAGAGAATAGTCATTGTATTGAAATGGAATTTCTTACCGTTTGTGTATTTTTTTTTATTATGGATGCATAGTGTTACTGTTTGCTTATAGTCTAGGTTCACTTGGGTATTGACCTGTCTTTAAGTGACCCTTCCACTTAATACATAGGAAGAATATAGGTTAGAAGGACTTAGATGGCAACTTGCTACCACAACCCGCCATGCTGTAATAGTCTCAGTGACTCTGTTGAGTCTTTTCTGCATTGCTTGTGTGCTCCTTCAAGGATCAAGAGAATAGAGTTGCAGAACAGATGGGGCACCCTGCGGAGCTGGCTTATGATTGTGCCAATAATCATATTCACCTTTGCTCAAGCCTCATAGAGTCTCTTTAGCTTTGGTTTCCCAGTGTTTGGTGTGAGTGCATCTCTGACTATATATCACTTCACATTGTTGTTCAACTGCTAAGTGTTTTCAAGTTTCAATTTCTTGAGATAAGAGGCATGACCTATAGAGTCTTTTCTTAATGTCTTTCATTAGGGGTTCAGTATACACTTGAGTTAAACAATCTGGGTGCAAATGGCTTCTTATGAAAATGTGTCTGCATGCCCTGTGAATCAAGGTGCTCAAACCCATTTTATTGTGTGATTGGATGAGCATATAAGTCAATGAGATTTAGTAGCATGTATCTCAAGAGTTCTTAGTGAAGAGAGAAAATATATAGTACAGTGTCAACCAGGACACAAAATGTATCTGTTGTATCAGTTTAACTAAGGCAAGAAAAAGTTAAGACATCAATCTCTAATTGGATTCCTTTGGTTCAGTCACTTTGTTTTGTTTTTTCCAGGCACTGAACGTTTTTGACCCTCATAACATTTATTTTTTTATTAGATGAAAATCTGAAAACAAAACACTTTTGCAGAGTCAATGTTTCCACCTCCTGCACACATGCGCATGTATGTTTGTGCATGCTTGTGTGTATGTGTGTGTGTGTGTGTGCACGTGCATGCATGTATATGGTGTATTCATTTGAGAACATTTCCTCTTTAAAATAAAATAAAGCAACAATGACAGCTCCAAGTAACGTTGAATTGAGGTTAGTTGCTATTTTACTGAAATGTGTAATATGTTGATATGATAAAAAGTCATTTTGTAAAGCATTTATTAGGCTTGCTCCCTATCTCATCTCCATTCTCTCTCTCCATGATTTCTTTTATTGTACATAAAGGTCCAATTTACATGCTAGATAAAGAGAATGCACTGTAAAGAATTAATATCAGAGTTCAAGAAGACGCTAGTAATATCCAGTTCACAAATTGCTACCGAACAATAGATTTTATTGTTTATATTCATATCAACCATCAGTCTCTCAGTTTAAAACTTTGTGCATGAGTACATGGTACCATATGGAGTCTCTTTTCCCTCTCTTTAAAAGCCTGTGTGATGGATAGCTATCATTTCCAACTTAACATGACCTAGAATCACCTGAGAAGAGAGCCTAAATTAGGGACTGCCTACATCAGGTTGGCCTGTGGGCAAGTCTGTGAAAGATTGTCTTGATTGTTAATTAATACAGTCCAGTGTGGGAAACACTATTCCCTAGGCTGGGCATTGGACTGCATTGGAATAAAAAGATCTGGATGAGCAGAAGCAAACAGGCAGCATGGGTGCATTTGTCGGTTTCTCTCTGCTCTAGACCAGGACTCAGATGTGACCAGCTCTTTGAGTTCCTGCCTTGAGTTCCCTGATATGATGGCTGTGACATGGAATTATAAACCAAATACCATCAGCCTCGGGTTGTTTTTGGTTAAGAGTGTTTGTCACGGCATCAGAAATAAAACTAGGGAAGCTGGATTAGACAGTGGAGGAATTATAAAGTGATAAAGTTGAAAATAAGAGCAGCAAATCTATACTGAGTACCCAGTGCCAGTCATGCTGGGTGTTGTGAGGAAAGAGCTAAGTGTGGTCCAATTTCTCCATATAAGGAACTGCGGAGCAGACATACAGAAATAGTAAATGCTCCAAGTGCTATGACTGGTATTTCATCCAGAGTCCACACGGACACAAAGTTGCACTGTTGGTAACATTGCTGTTGGTCTCTGGACATTCTTATGAGCGTTCACTTAGCCATTGTATTCTCTCTGCTTCTGGATAAAGGACCAGTTGCTGCAGTCTTGGTCAGGCTTGAATTCTGATCCCACCTCTCACTGGTGTCTGTGACTATCTGATTTCTAGAAAATGGTTAGGTTGACGGTTTCTCTGTCAGCAGTTGTGGCCAGTCAGCCGTCGGGTGTGACATACTTGGCCCCAGACAGAACTAAGGCCCAGAACAGCAAGAGTGTAAGTTTTAGGACTCAGTTGGAACTCAAGAGCAAAGGAATTTCCATTTTTACATAGATATTCTTCTGCAACTTCTACTTCTGGGTCTCTAGTTCACAGTGCCTGTGCCCAGGTTGTGACAGTTCTACATGGGATTAAGGCGATCATGGTGTTGAGTTAAAGCTGTCATTCACCATCATTCATGGACGACATTCTTTTGTCTTCTTGTCCCTCTCATGGCTGAAGCTTTTCTTGGCTTTCTCTTCCACCTCCAGGCCAGTGGAGCTCACTGTTGAGGCAGACAATACCCTAGCTTACAGGTAAGGCACATAACCACAACCCTTTGGCATCTCATGACTGGCATCTCAAGTTGGCACACCTTCTTTGCCCATCCCCCATCCTGTTGGGTTTTTTTTTTTTTTTCTGGTAAATACATCATTTGTACTTACAAGTAATTTTCTTTTATTTAGTGTCTGTGAAAACACTGTTTCCTCAGAATAAGGGTTTACAAAGCCCAAACCAGGAAGAGACATACAGGCCAATTATATTTCCCCCTCATCAACACAAGTTTGTATAGGAAACAATGGAGGTGAGCAATTGTTTACTGAAAGAGAAAAGAGGGGACACAAAACACAACTAAAAACCACATTAATGTCTTAAGGATCTACTTAGCTACAGACAATTCTTAAAAAATTTTCAAAAGAAAAACAATAGTTAATATTTATGTAGTATGGCGGGTTGACTAAAAAAAATTGTCTACAATTCTTTAATATCCCTATTTTCCTGGAACCCAGTGAGTATGGCCTAGTCATAATGACTAGATATAGTGGAAGTGGCTGAGCGAGGTTATGACAAGAGGCTTCTGCCTTGAGCACGCTTTGTCTGACAGGGAGCTAGCTACCATGTTAGGAACGTCCTTCTCGAAGACAGCAATTGGGCAAGAGGGAAGAAGGACTCTGCTCAGCTTTTCACCATGAACTGAGTTGGATTAACCACGGTGTTGTGAACGTCACTTTTATTTCCTCATACGATGAGAGCCGTACCCAAGTCGTGTGACTCCACCAATACATCTAAAGACGATCCCTTGCCAGAGCAGCCCTGTTGCTGGATTAAAGTCCCTCTACACTCTGTGCTTTCACACAGTTGCTTTCGGTTCCGTCTGGACCCGAGCATATCATGGGCCATCCATCTGAACGCTTCTCGCGCACTTACAACCATTTACGAAGCACACTGCAACCGAGTGTGACAAGCTAAATACTTCCAAGTTTTAACTGGGTCAGAGTCTATTAGTACAGAATTTCCGCGGCAGTTGTACAGAAGAGGGGGATTTTCATGGTAACATATGCTGAAATGTAGTGCGTAAAATACGTTTCAATAAAAGGCGAGGACAGTGGGAATAGTTCGCTGTCTAGGAGCCCAGTATAAAGATGTCTCCGTTTTCGCAGTCCAGTGCCAGTAGCACTGATGTGCAGTACAACTGCGCAGGGCAGCCAATGTCTGCTCGCAACATCACCGGCCTCTGCTGGAGTTTTGAAATGTGCTGTTCCTCTCTCTACGCTGATGTTTATCATTGAAAACGTAATTGCTATAACTCTGAAGGAATTTAAACAATGCTTTGTTAAAAAAAATTATCCCTAAAAATGTGATTTACCGGGAACACACTGGGATAAGCAGCTACAATGATCTCTGTTGCCATAGAAACGCGTGGCTCCCGTTTAACTCGGGGTATTAAAATAGCCCGAGAAAAGCCGGTGGTACCGGAATGTGGGAAGACACAATCGCTGATACCAGCTTGCCACAACCTTGGGATGAAAATCGTAATAAGCATTAAAAAAAAAAACCCCAAAGATATATTGCTTTGTTTTGAAATGGTAACATTGATCTTGGACCAGAAATTACTGAGGATTTATAAGTGGCCCTATATAGTGTAACTGTTCTCTGAGCCAAGCAACCCCATCTTGGGGAGTTTAGCTGTTCACTCTTGCAAAAGGATCTTCCCGGCTTGTTCACTATTTATGCCATGTCACGGAGGAGTAGAGAGGAATCCCAAGCCCCTCCTGGGTATCCAGCGTCCCTACCACCTGTTAGGGGAGGAGGATTCCCTCTATGCTACAGTGAGGAACTCCTTGCTGCTGGGTAAAGGCTGTCCAAATACATGCAGCCTGTTGGATGGAGGAGCACCCACGGCCCTCCAACCAACCAATCCCTTCCCAGGGCTCTGTAAGGAAGCCAAATTAGTTCATTGGTTCCTGCAAATGGAATCATGCCTCTGTCTGTCTTTGGGATTTAGGAAGAGGGAAGATATTGCTTTTCCCAAGGGATTTTAGTACCAGGCCATTTGTATCAACAGACTAAGACAAGGTTGGTTTCTGGTTGGTCTAGGAGAACTCAGGCATGGGCGATAATTTCCAAAGCTTATTTACGAAATTTACAATGATTTTTCTTTAGTTGCCAGAAATTCCCTGGAAGAAATATTTAATGTTATAATTTCATTAAAGATCATGAGAGGGAAAAAAATTGACAGTAAAGACGGTAAAGAAAATTGATGAGTATACCATACTTCTGTGTTAAACTTCAGAAAGATTTACCATATGCCCGTGGTCGTATAAGCCAGGCAGGCTCAGACCCTTACACAGTTAGGTCAAGGACTGCTTGCTTATTCTCTGGTTCAGATTTTATTTGTAAAGGTGACATTTAGAAGCCGCCTCTGCAATATCTTCCCAGAGACCTTAAAATAACAAAAGCAAAAATATTATCTTTGCAAGAATCCTCTTTGAAGGGGATCTGGGATATGACAGAGTGAGCCTGGGCCAGGCACTTAGATCTGAAGGGTTTTAATGCTCTCTCTTGTTTATATGTCATTATAATGGAAGGGATCAGGGCATGCTGCCCCCAACTATGCCACTTTGGCATGAGAATTATTTTGAGCAGAAAAAAAATGAGATTCAACAGATGTAGAAAAACCATCCTTATCTGAGTAAAAGCAGAAACGCAGAGAAATAAGGTTCATTTTGAATCCCTTCCCTGGGGGAAAGTTACACAGCATGAAGATGACAGAAAATTGGCACCAAGACAGCCTGGCACACACAAACTTTGCTGAGTTAGCCTTGACCTCTTGTGGGTTTTCCCATGTATTTATCTTCCCACAGGCTTCAGCCCTTGGGAATCTCAAGAGCCTTGCCCTTTCCTTCCGCCTCTGTAATTTATCACTCTCAGTCAGAAGCATATATATAAGCTCTTGGGCCTATCTGTTCTACCTCTTTTCTAGGGAGGCCTCTGTATCATATAAAAACGTCAAATAAAATGTATATGCTTTTCTCTTATTAATTTCTCTTAGCCCAGTTTGCAGGACCCCAGATGCGAGCCCAAGTGGGAAAGACATGGTGTGTCTTCTATGTAATTGAAATAGCATATCATGGAGGAGGAAGAGAGGATCCCAAGACTCTCACCTCGGTATCCAGCATCCCCACCACAGCAAAATGTTTACTTCTGAGGTTACAGGCTAGAGGGCCATGATAAACACGAGGAAGGTTTTAGTTTAAAAGTAGGATTTGAGTATGGAAGAGAAAGATTTGTAAGGAGAACAGGGATGTGGAAAACAGGAGAGAAACATTGGTGGACTCGGGGACTCTGTGTTTCCTTCCACTACCGAGTCCTACAAGCTTCTCTTTAGGAATGTGGAAGTGAGGTTCTTGGGGAAATATCTGTCTTCTTCTTAATGTTATTGTTATTATTACTATTTGAAGCATTTTAATTCCTGAAATAACAAGAAGCAATATGCAGTCTCAGAGAGAGTCAGTAGGCAGCTTTCTCTTGATCCCAGGTCCCTGGCACAACTCTCTCCTGACTCTGGAGCTCCAACATGGGGACAGTATCCTATTCAGGACAAACTTGACAGCAGTCTCAGTGACAGACATTTTCTGGGTTTCCCCTCCTTTCTTTTCAAGAAGGACATTCCCCTATTTATTTAGAATTCAGTTATCATCTGTTCTTCAAGTTTGCTCGTACATAAATCAGACTTTCTGGTTTCTCTCTTAAGTGTGGTCTGTGTGCTATATAAAACCCCTACCAGCCAGCTTCTAGATACTTGAATCTCATACATTTCTCCCATGATCCTATGCAATAGATATCATTTTCCTTGTTTGTCAGGTAAGAAATCCAGACTGAAGAAATGAATGGAGGGGTAATCCAGAGTTTCTGTTTTCCGAGTTTATCTTGCAAGATGGTCCTTCCATCATCCGTATGCACTTAATACTTCTTATTCACATTCTGTGTTAGGCTGTTTTATTGTGTCCATCATGATGGCTTAAAAATATGTTTGTAACTGACAAGTAAAATTACCTATTTGTTATGTATAGTATGGGGTTTGGATGTATGCATATGTTATGTAATAGAAGTATATGTAATGAATTTATCTGGTGGCTGTTCTTTTTTTTTTTGAAACCCTAGTTAGTTCTTAGTAACCACCCAGAGAAACCAAGATTTACTTCAAGTTGCACCTCAATACCTGGGCAGTTTGATGTATTAATCCTCTATGCTAGTCTGGCCACCTCTAGCCATGATCTCAATATACTTGCTTTTATTAATTGTCCTGCTCTTTGGGCTTCACGTGTGTTTCCATGATCTCTTTTGGACTCTCTCCTCATGGCTCCAATTCTTCCATGGTTCTGGCTGACTTGTATCTCTCTCTGTCTCTCTTCTCCTTCCCCTGGATAATGGAAGTTCTACCCTATTCCCTCTTCTGCCCAGCCATTGGGTGATCATTATTTATTGACAAGGCAGGCAGTAAATGGTAAGAATTGTTTACGCAGACTTCAGATAGGAGATTCTTGGTGTAAACATTACCATGCTGTGTCCAGATTGAAACAAGACATGAGGGCAAGAGAAACCAGCATTTGAACAACACAAGGATAACCTTTAGACAATGCTCAAAACCATGACATCTATAAGAAAGGGCTTATTACATCTCATAGTTTGAGGACCAGTCATATTGGAATAGTTGAGACAGAGGCAGATGAAGCAGCTGGTCACATTACATCCACAGCCAAAGAGGAGAGTGGTGCACACACGCTTGCTAATGCTGAGTTCCCTTCTCCACCTTGCATCGTCCAAGATCTCTGACCCAGGGAACCCTCCCACCTATAAGGTAAGATGATTCTTCCAATATCAGTTAAACAACAATCAAGAAAACCTTATAGCCATACTTGGAGGCCTATCTCCCAAGTGATTCTAGGTCACATCTAGTTGACAACTGTGATGAATCACCATAGAGTTGGCACGCATGACTGCATGTATTTATTTTGGGGAATGAGAATACTTAAAATAGTCTCGGCCATTTTATATGAAACACTGTAGTTAACTGTAGTCACTATGATATGTAATAGATCTATTAAAGTATTCCTCTTGCTCTACTGAGGTTTTCGTCCTATGATCAATGTCTCCTTGACTCCTCACCCTCCCTCCAACCCCCACAGCCTTTGGGACCCCCCTCCTACTGTCTGTTGTAATGGATTTAACTTTTGTTATTTCCATATAGAAGTGGGATTATGTGGTATTTGCCTTTTGGGACCTGGATTGTTTTATTTAGCATAACATTCTGCAGGCTCCTCTGTGTGGGTACAAATTATAGCATTTCCTTTTTAAAATAAATAGTAATTCATACATTGTGTAGATTTGTTCGTTGATGGGTTGATTCATTCACTGGTGGACAGGTTGGTTGGCCCTGTCTCTTGGTTATTGTGGATGATCTTAACACAGTGTTCTGCCCAGAGATGTTCCCTGCTGTGAGCTGGTTGGTTGTTATTGTTTTGTATTTGTATACAGTTTACCTTCTTATGTCTGTACTTGGTGTTATTTAGTCC